>NC_041388.1:240537157-240540486 GCF_002162155.2 Triticum dicoccoides
GGGGCGGCGACGGACCGGCGGTGGGGAGTGATTTCGGGGCGGGCGGGGCAACAGGGGGCGGCGGTTTGGCCGGTGGTGTCAGTCGACTGATGCTGCTACATGACCAGCTGCCCTGGCTCTCGCACGCGCTGCTGCTACTGCTTTTCTGCTACTAGTGCGTTCAGTTTCGACAGTTAAATTCAGTTTCGACAATTAAGTTCAGAGATGAGCGGCTAATGTATTTTACATCTAGCACTTTGTGGTTATGTATTTTACGTCATCTATTGGAGATGCTATTAGAATTCCACTCAGGTTAACGTTGTCTCTCTTGTCCCGCTTCAGCCTCGGCGTCGTACAACTCACCGGAGCTGCTTCAACGACGAAACCCTCCATCACAATGGAGCAGTACCCCGGGTTCCATCTCCAGACGCCTAAGATCTTCTTCCCCTCCTCCGACAGCCAAGTTAGCCAGAGCATCCTCACCGACCAACCCAATCACGCTGAGATCGACATGGCTTCACCAAAGAGGTTGTACACTTGTTGCATCCCTTTTTTACTCTACATGTTATATATATTGTCCACTGAGCACATGTAGTAATGTCAGGACTCCGATCCTAAGTCACACCGATCTAGCATGTAACACTTCATATCACTTTGTGGCCCCACGCACGGTATTCCCACGGGTGCCACCTTACCTGGCCCAGGACCATTTGCGCCTTTTGGCTCACATATATGATAATGTCGCTAGCATCCATATGACAGAGAACCCGGGCCGACATGGCTAGTCGTGAACCCAAAGCGGCACCAACCTATGGGGACAGGCATACATGAATCACATCGAGCATGTCGGTCAGCAGCATGTGAATCCGGGCTGTAGCCGGCTAGGCAGGACACCGGACGTGACCGCGTGACATTTCCCCGAAGGGACAGACACAAGAACAAAGTGAAACACATGCCGGCCAGTCAAGTGTCCTGAGCAGTAGTGCTGGGCTAGCAGGACTCCGGTGAACCGGGCTATAGCGGACTACTATGGCTCATGGAAGCACTAGACTACATTTCCCCATAAGAGAGGCTACCAAGGATAAACAACTAGATTGTCGGATCCCACACATACCAAGCATTTCAATCATACACACAATATGCTCGATATGTGTAAATACAACATGGCATCACAACATAATTCTACGACTCAAGTATTTATTCATTAGGCTCCGAGGAGCGAGAAATTACACACATGGGTCTCATGACCCATCATTCAGAGCATACAATCAAAGCACATGCGGAAGCTTAACATGTCTGAGTACAGACATCTACAAATGAAAAAGGCTAAGAAGCCTGACTATCTACCAGATCCTGCCGAGGGCACAAGATTGTAGCTGAGGTATCAAGCTAAACATCGAAGTCCACATGGAACTACTAGCGAGACTGATGTCTCTCTGCAAAACATAAAATAGGCAAATTTGAGTACAAATGTACCCAGCAAGACTTACATCAGAACTATCTACATATGCATCGGTATCAATAAAGGGGGTGGTGGAGTTTAACTGTAGCAAGCCATCTTTGACTCAATGGCTAACCTGAACTACGACTGCAAGCAACTCTTTTGAGGTGGCGCACACGAGTCCACATATTCACCATTCAATACACCACTATGGATCCGCTCCCGTCTCCCTGCGAGAAGGCCATCCATAGCACTCACACTTATCTTGCGAGTTTTAGAGTATCCACTTTCACTTGTCTATGAACTATGCAAGGGGTCCAAGTTTCCATATCCAAGGAATCCGGCTATTTGAATAGATAATGATAACCCTGCAGGGGTGTACTTCTTCACACACGCTCCCACCACTTACCGTCGTTTACACGACATGTACTCGGCAACCTTCAAGCGGAAGCCCAACGAGGGTGTCGGCCACGGCCTACCTAAACACTCAAGTCTCTAGTCCAGGTTTATCGCCTATCCAGGTTCCATCCGCAGGGAGTCCGGCCGAGGTTTCCACATACGGCCCCGAACTATGTGAACAGGGTTCCCGAGACACCAAACGGGCGCCCGGTACACCGTGCCACAGTGTATCTACCGCATCATAGCCCACCCCTAGGGTCAGCGCTACGCACGGCCGCCAACACATAACCTACAAACACCAGAAACTAGTTGCAACTCCTGGACAGAGTACTAGGGTGATTAAGAAGCCGAGAGGGTCAATTAAGGATCCCAATGAGTGGTAGTAGCTGTTCATGGATCACAGACACAGAACTCAGTTCCTAAGAACGGTTTCAATGAGACAACCCACCATGTACTCCTACATGGCCTCTCACAGCTACCTTTACCAAATCGTGTTCACACACTTAGCTCACACACAGTAGGACATGTTCATCACCATTCCAATTCATTCCCGATGAATCAGACCCGACACAACTCTATGCAATATCAGGCATGACAAACAAGCATGAATGAGTAGGCACATCAGGGCTCAAACAACTCCTACTCATGCTAGTGGGTTTCATCTATTTACTGTGGCAATGATGGGTCATGCAGAGGAAAGGGGTTCAACTACCGCAACATGTAATAGTTGAATCGTTGTTGTCCTAATGCAATAAAAGAGAGCAGGAGCGAGAGAATGGGATTGTATCGGAATGAACAAGGGGGTTTTGCTTGCCTGGCACTTCTGAAGATAATATAGCTCTTCATCGGTGTCATCGAACTCATCGTCGGAACACGTCTATCGAGAGGGGACAACCACCGGCAAACACAGAAAGAACACAATCAATGCAAATGCGACAATATGATGCGTGATCATGACATGGAAATATGCTATGATTTGTACTAATGCATCTAGCAACAATTTAAATGAAGTCCATATGAACCAAGGGTTCATATGCAAACTCCATAAGGGGTATTTAAAATGCCATTATCATGTTTTCACATATACAGGGGGTATAAGTTGATTGAACATCCATGAAAGTAGCATAAATGGATAGATTAGATTTTTTGATAATTTTTCATATATAATTTATTTCATTCTGAGTTATAGATTATTTTCTATGATTTTTCAAAGTTTTGGATATTTTCTGGAATTTACTGATTATTAATAAATCCAGAAAATGTATTACTGCGTTAGCATTGGGTCATGCTGATGTCAGCAGGTCAACAGGAGCCGTCCAGGTCAAACCTGACCAGTGGGGCCCACTGGTCAGTGACCCAGTGCTGCCTAGGTCACAGACAGGTGGGGTCGGGTCAACGGCCATGTCAGCAAGTCAACGCTGACGTGTGCGGCCACTGTGGTTAGTTTAAGCTAAACAGAGAAATAAACTACGGTTAACTAAAACGTGGGGCCCAGGTGTCAGTGACTCAG
>NC_041388.1:240540887-240567076 GCF_002162155.2 Triticum dicoccoides
GGGTCATTAGTGGCTAATGAGGGGCCACGTCATCTCACTGGAGTTCAACGCCGGCGAGCACACAGACGCAGCGGGGACGATCGGAAAGACTGCTCCGGCGACCAAAACGATGGCCGAGCCCACCTACGAGGAGCTGGGTCTCGTGCGCATCCAACTGTGGCAGGGGGAGGGCGCAAGGTGACCAGAGTTGGGCACGGCGTCAACCTCGGTGGCAGCCGGAGCTACGGCATCGAGCAGAACGGGGCTGTGGAGCACGACAGGAGGAGTTGGGTGATGCATTCGGCTCCTGGGAGCTCGGTGAGAACGGTGACAGGCTCAGGCGCGAGCTATGTCATCAGTAGCCGCGGTGGTGACGAAGCGCAACGGCGGCGAGCTTCGGTGACGGTGGGGAATGGCTCTACGGCATGCAAACGAGACAGAGAAGAGGGGGGTTCAGGGAAGGAGCTCTCGTCGGTTGCAGTACGCGTCTCAGCGGGCTCGGGGAAGGGTTGGTGACGGCGTGCGGTCGTCGGTGATCTCGGCGGCCGAGAGGTTGAAGACGACGCCATGGTCGTGGTGCGGTGCATCCGGCGTCCTACGGGTCATCCAGGAGGCGTAGGCGATGGTGGCGGAGCTTCCACGCAACACGGGAAGGCGACAGGGGGTCGGAGAGCGCGGTGGTTCATGGCGGCGCTTCCATGGCCACGTCGACCGTCGCGGGGGAAGAGCGAGGCAGAGGAGGGGATGGACGCGAGAGAGAGGGAGGGGGCCCGGGGAAGTGCGTGGCATCTCCTGGGCGTCGAGGAGGAGCCAGGCAGGCTGGGAGGGAGGAGGTGGCCAAGGCGCGTGCCCAAGAGCGGCGACCACACGCCCTCCTGCCTACTGGCAGGAGGTTGAAGACGGTGGGGGCGCCTGCTAGGCTGGGCCAACAGTGCTGGGCCGCAGCTGGGCCGCCAGGTAGGTTAGGTAGGTGGCCTAGTGGCCTTCTCTCCCTCTCTTTTATTATTTGTTTCAGTTTTTCTAATTTCTGCTACTCTTTTGCAAATAAAATACTAACCAAAACAATTTGGTTAATTCTATAAATTTTTGTGAGGAATATTTGAATTATTTCCAAACCACACAACAAATTTCAGAATATTTGGAGCAACCAATATTTAATGGTAAATTTTAAACTCCAACTCAAATACCGTAATGATTTAATTCAATGACCAAAATGTCCTGGAAAAATATGCATCATCTCTGGTAGAGGCTTTCACCTTTTTCCATAAATCATGAACATTTTAAAAGGATATTTTGAGGTCATTGAAAATATTTTGGTTGAACCTATTTAAATTGCATTTGTGCTAGGGTTTATCAATCCCTAATTCAAATTTCTTAAATTTAAACATGATGACATGAATGCTGATGCAACTATTTCACTCAGGTATTCTAGGGCTGTGACAAGTAACGTGAAATACAATTATTTTCTCGTACTATATGACAAGCAATGAGGTACCAGGCAACTTAGCTATCCGTGATGGACTCTCTTGAACGCCATCATTATTTATCTCTGCACGTTTGAGCTATGTATTTGTCGATGGGCCTGGGAGTTGAGCTAGTAGGGCAGTGGCCTGGGTCCAAAGTAGTAGAAGTAGCACAAAAACATTTTTTGAGTGTAGGCTTTTCCTTGCTCAAGCCTGCCTACTAGAATCACCAGTGCTTTAAAGGAAAAGTGAAGGAAAAACATAGGAATTGGAAAGTTTCCTATGGTACTACTATTCATGCATTTGGTTCAAAGGAATGGAGCAAAGGAAAACTGTAGGATTTGTTCCTTTAGTGTCTCTTTGAAAGAAAAATCGTAGGAATTTTAATATCCACTTGTCCTCCTTTTCAAATTCCTATTTATGAAGCACAAGACTAAGAGATAGTAGCATAATAGCATTATAACCGTACATTTTCTTGTGGTTTGACTTAATCTCACCATGCTTCTTTGCATTCTGTGATCTTCCAATTCTTGTGAACCAAACACCTAGATTGGCAGAAATCCTGTGTTTTTAAATTCTCTATTTTGCACATGCATTCCTACCATATTACTGTGTATTTCCTATCCCTGCGTTGTTAGAATCCTCCAATTCAAATGAGAGCCCTTACAGAATTACTTCTCTTATAGATAGTTGTCAAAGAAAACCTTGTGTGGTTTGTCTCTCTCCTACCGCACCGTCGTCCACCCCAGCTCAGCTGCTCCAATGACAGAAGGGTCCAGCACAACAGGGATCCGACCTCCAGACTATCTTTCGCCGCCTCAGATCTTCTTCCCCGCCGTGGGCAGCCATGACAACTGCATTACCATCATCAACCGAGCAGATGACCTCGAGGACTACACGGGTCCGCAAGAGAGGTCGCACTCTTTTGTGTCTGCTTACGTTATGCATCGCTTAATATTACATGCTACTTTATCGCCCTGTTCACCGATTAGACTCTAAGTCAGCTCCAAACTAATGGTAAAACTTGAGTTTTAAATGGTTGTGGGGTACATATCAGGGCTGCAATCAATAGTATCTATCTACTATCTAGTTAATCTCTGGTGTCTACTATGAGTTTCATGTTGGGTGGGAAACAAACAGTAAAGAAGCCATTATCTGTATCTTTTAACTGAAGACATTATCTGCCTGCTATCATTGGTTTTGGGTCTATCCACAGGTTGCTACCATCACTCTGGATTTCTGCATGCACTCCTTACATAAACTCACTATGTTTTATTCCTATGCATGTCAGTTATTGTACACAATGGAACTGAACATGTAGAGCAAAAGAGACGAGCCTTACGTGGCAATAAAATTTCATGCAGACGTCGCTCCATGGTAGGCACAAAGGCAGCCCCCTCCACCCATTTTGGATTGTAATCGAGAGGAAGATATCTGTTCTGAGGGGGATTCAGAAGGAGAAGACCACTCCTATTTACCCCCTGAGGTCATCGCTCTAACTTGGCATGCTGATGTTGGTTATATCATGCATACGATGCCTTGCATTGCTTACTTTATACATCAAATATGTCATCTGCTTAGTTTAGACATGCTTTGTGTGAATACCATCTGTTTAGTTTACTCATCGTTTATGTGAATTATGCAACGCCATCTTGTTTAGCCAGGCATCATATTTGTGAATTTTGCAATGCCATCCTGCTTAGCCAGTCATCTTATATGTGAATTATATCGGGCCATCCTTTTTTTTCATTACGTATTACATTTGTCAATAATGTTAGTACATTCAACTACTCTTTGTGTGCATCAGCCATTTGACACGGTGATGGAAAATTCTGGAGTGAAAACAAGGTCTTCAGAGCAGACTATGCTATCTGATGAAGCGCATATCTCGCTGGTTACGGATAGCTCCTCAGAGGAGGATTCAGAGACAGATGACCAGTCCTATTCCCCCCCTCCCGAGGTGTATGCTCTAACTTGGCAGGGTTATGTTGCTCATATCATGCGTATGGTGTCTTGCATTGCTATGTCATTTGATTAGTTTAGACATGCTTTGTGTGAATGCCACCTGTTTAGTGTCTAATTACCATACATGTGAATTATGCATTGCCATCTTGTTGCAAGACATTACATATGTGAATTATGCAATGATATCTTGTTGCAAAGGCATTATATATGTGAATTATGCAATGCCATGTTGTTTAGCCAATCATCATGTATGTGAATTATATCATGCTATCATTTTTTTGTTTTACGTGTTCCATTTGTCGACGAGGTTTGTATATTCAACTACTCTTCCTGTGCATCAGCCATTTGAAGCGGTGATGGAAGTATCTGGAGTGAAAACAAGGTATTCAGAGCAGACAATGCTACCTGCTGAAGCAGACATCTTGCTGGTTACAGAGAGCTCCTCAGAGGAGGATTCAGAGACTGATGACCAGTCCTATTTCCCCCCTGAGGTCTATGGTCAAACTTGGCAGGGTTATATTATCCATGCCATGCATGTTGTCTTGCATTGCTTAGTTTTTACATCATACATGGATTGCCATCTACTTACTTGATTACTATATAAATCATATATTTGAATTATATCATGCCATCATGTTTACATACACATCATCTATCTGAATTATGGCATGGCCACCCATTTAATACAGACATCATATAGTTATATCATCTCATCCTGTTTAGTGTTTACAGTAATCATATTTTGAATTATGTCATTCTATCCGTGAATTATATCATGCTATCATGTTTCCATAGGCGGCATGTATGTGAATTATGGCATGCCAACCTATTTAATAAACACATTATATAGTTATATCATGTCATCCTGTTTACATAGTCATCATATTTTGAACTATGTCTTTCCATCTTTTCTAGTTAGCCATCATATATGTGAAATCGTGTCATGCTATCATGTTTGGTTAGACAACATAAATGTGAATTATTTTATGCCCTCTTTTATTCCCCACTATCCATTGCACATGTCTATCATACAATGTCTATACATTCAATTACTTTTCTTGTTTATCATCCATTTGAATTGGAGAGGGTGATGGCAGTATCTAAGGGAGTAACAACACGGTCTTCAGAAAAGATAGTGCTACCAGTTGATGCAGATAGAACCATGGTTGTACTTGCCCAAGAACCAGCCCACCACACATAATCCAGACTCTCGCAGATTGTACCCCTACCCAGTTGGACAGAGAACCAGCTACACCTCTTCTAACCCCAACCCCAGCAGATAGTAACCCAGTTCCAGTTGACACAGCACTGTCTCCACCACAGAGCACCCAAACACGAGCAGTTAGTAAGGGAACTGCAGTGCCCAAAGCACGAGGACCACCACTCCGAATCCCAACTCAACACTTAAAGGAGAAGAGCAATTGTTCTCAGGTCAGGTTCTATAGCTATGGTTCATACTCCTTTGTTCTTGCATCACTGTATTTACTCATATCAACTATTTTCAAATTTGAAGGATGGAATTGAAACTCCAATGGCGCAACAGGTATGTTTTAAACCTGTTTCTTTAACTGGTTTGCTGTTGTAACTTGCTCTATGTTGATTTCAGTTTCAATTCAATAAACAGTTATGTTCTCATGTCATGCACAGTACAAGTGTTGTTATTTCTCTATAGTTTCCCACACTTATATTCTGTCTATTCTGCTTTGTCTTGAACAAATATTATTTGAACTGTGTCTCTATCTTGATTTGGCAACAAAAACTAGAATGATATAGACCATAAAGCGACCATGGTACATAGATATATGTTTTTTTCATGCTGTTATCCTGTCCACTTTACTACTGAACTGATTTACCAAAATGAGTTTCATATACAACATGGTAAACCTGTGATGTGCTGCTTGTTTCTCTTTTAAAATGCGGACAAAATATTGGAGAACAGTACCCCATTATGCAATGGTAAAGGCAGTAATGCAGAGAAGGTTCAAGATAGTGAGACATCCCTGTCGGTCTCCAAGAAAGCTGATAAAAACTATCTTGACAATAGTGAGAAAACCCAAAAGTCCTGTCTTGATGTAGTGTTCGAGTTACTGACCACTACTGCTGGCACAAGCTCTTTGAACTCGCTGCGTGAATCAGTTCGTCTTCTTGAGTCTCAACTTCAAGTTGAAAGACATCAATCAGATGTGCTGCGAAAGAAGCTGAAGGACTGAGGAAGTCCCTCCAGAATTTAGATGCATACTTTCTGGTGCAACAGCAAGCGCTGGAGGATTTAAGCACCAAACAAGAGAAAGTTAATAAGCTTGCTAAGCATCTTGCCAGCATTATGGGTACCCAGGATATTGTTTCTTGAGCTCTTCTGAAGTGGTTTCGGTTCTGGACATGTTTTGTTGCGGCATTTATTTGCACTAGTCGCCAACTTTGATAACCAGTGTATATGATATGCTGCTTTGTTCCCTATATTTGCATTGGTGGCGAACTTTGATGCCCGGTGGATGTAATATGTGTAATAGCCGTGATAGCCTAGCGTAAGTTGCTTGCTTATGAATTTCCTTGTTGTCTTGTTTATTTGTTTGCTTGTAGTCAGTGCAGTTCTTTTTCCGCGGTTTGCTAGTGGCCGCAATAACCTTTTTTTTAAACTAGGCCACAATAACTATGGGCTACATATTTACTGTAGTTACCATGGGCCTCCTACGGGCCGGAGAAACAATGGGCATTCTAAGGGCCGTAGAAACAATGGGCCTTCACGGGTCGTAGCATCAATGGACCTTCTACGAGCCGTATGATCGATAGGCCAAACATGGGCCAATAACATACCGCATTATGGGTCGTATACGGGCTAGATTTGCAATCGTCCGTTCATGGACCGACAATAACGGGCCGTTGTTAATCGGCCATTTTTGATGACGCTATGAAAACGGTCCAACGGATTAACGGGCCGCAAACGGGTCGATTGTAACCACGGGCTAAATTTGGCCCACAAGCGGAAAAGGCCAGTAACGGGCTGTAAGTAACGGAATGCTAGAAATGAGCCCAAGAATAAATGGGCCCTGAGAAGGCCGAAAGATAACACGGGTTGGAAACGGCCCAATGGAATAATGGGCCATTGATGGGTATAAAGCGGTACACTGTTCATTGTGGGCCAGATTCACCACGGGCCATTAATGGGCCAAGAGTTACAAACGGCCTCGTATGGGCCAAAAGACATCATGGTCCATACATGGGCCGGAAGTTACAACGGGCTGGATCATATTGGACGGCCCAGATGAAGCTACTGGGCTTAATTCCGATATGCCATAACGGGCCGTGAGTTAGCGGGCCGTAAATGGGCTATATACGAACATGCCGTTAACAGGCTTTCATTGGGCCGGCCCGTTACCTTTTGGCCGGCCCGTTACCTTTTGACCAAGTCAAACGGGCCAGCCTTGTCACCGGAATGGGCCTCTGTTGGGTCGTGCCACGTGTCGACGTATCATAGGCACCTCCTGTCCAATTAATGGATGACATCTGTCCCAACGATGAGCCAACATGTGTTTCCTCCGGCCAATGAGAATTTTACATGTGGAAAATCCTCATTGGTTCGGGCTGTTAGCGGGTTATCGGATCCAAACCCGGACCCAATAGCTTAATGGCGACCCATTACGGTGGATGCCACGTGTCGGTCACCCTTGATGAAAGCACTTCCATGACGCGCGATTTATCGTCATGGAAGTGGACACTTCCGTGATGATAATTTTGGTAATGTCACGGAACACTTCTACGATAGCACAGGTATGACTATCTTGATTCTGTCATAAAATCGTCATGGATGTACATGCATGACAGAAAACGTGACCTACTGTGACAAACATGTATCATCACGGAAGTGTCTTTTTTTTGTAGTGAAGAGCCTTGGTGAGCTCGGCCGCTTGGGCCTTGTTGCTATCCTCCAAGGACTCACACTTGGTGGCGGCTTCCTGGAACGCCTGCTCTACTTCGGTCACCCTCGCCTCATACTGAAGGCGGGCAGCCTTTTCGGCCTCTACATCCACAACCGCTTTCTCCGCGGCTACTTTGCTTGCCCTCGCCTCCTCCTTGGCTTCAGCAAGGGCATTCTTGAGGGCCTCGACCTCGGTCGCGTTGCGTACAATCATTTACATAGCAGCGCATGAGCTTAAACTTTGAGTTTGCATTATAATTTAGGCTTGTAAAGGGGTATTTTTAAAAAAAATACCCTGGGCCTCATCGAACCGCTTGTTAATACGGTCGATCTCATCGTCAGCCAGCTTTAGTTTCCCTTGGAGTTCGGATACTTTAGCATCCTTAGCTGAAGCCGCCAACAGTGAAGCATGTTTATCAAAATAGATGAACGTGTTATCTCCATCGACTACTTGATCCTCTATCCGTCTCTTTTCTCCAAAGACCCAAATAGAGTCTCAGGGGCTACCACCTATATACAGGCATATTCTTCCAATACGAAAAGCGGCTAAAGCATGTTATATCACTTACCTCAAAACCTGTTAACAGGCTAGTGAAAGCTTCATTTAGACCGCTTTTGGAAGACTGAACCTTCTCAACCACCGCACCTATCAGGGTACGGTGCTCTTCCACGACAGAATCACGTTGAAGTGCTTCCCTCAACATATCCGGCACCTCCGGATTGATAGAGGTCCCCGGTGGAGTCGACACTCCCCCTTCCCTTGAAGAGGGTTGCTCGCTCGACTCCGGAGCCACGTGGGTCTCCGGAGTGGATTCGGCTGGGGGCGGACTGATCCAGGCCCCCGTCGTCAGTTTCCATGGGGGTAGTATCCCCCATGTTTTTGGTAGCCGACGCATCACCTTCTGGCGTTGTTTCAGCGGCCTTCCGCACCTCCCCCTAGCCCAGAGAAGTCCTTTGGGACAACACCTCGGTGTCATCGGCCCGTGGCGGAGAGGCTCGCGGAGGCGTTTCGCTCTCCATCATCTCCGGCGCCAACGAGTTTCCCGAAGACAACGATTGTTGGGGGAGATCACGGGCCAGACTGAAAATACGTAAATAAAATGTTATCCTACGATCTATAAAAAGGCCAGATGTATGTATAGTATCTTTAAATACTTAAGATTTGGCCGGCCTGAGGCGCCGCTCAGGGATGACTTCAGTGTCCGAATCCGAATCTTACAAAAGGGAAATCTTCCCCTTCTTGGGCGCCTCCGCTTCTAGGTCCGCGGACGCCGCCCTTTTATTCTCTCTCTTGAGGGGAGAATTGCTCTCCTCCTCTTCCTCTTCATCTTCATCTCGGTGTCTTCGGACGCGATATCCTAAGTACCTTTACGGCGGAGGCCACTTCTGGACTCCTTGCCCTTCTTCTCCGGCGCCTGGTACGGCGCCGGAACTAGCATCTTTGTTAGCAGAGGGACAGCTGGGTCATCGGGCAACGGAGTTGGACATTTGATCCGCTCCGCTTTCTTCGTCCGGACCTGAAGGATAAAAGGAAGGCTTATCATACTCCTCGAATCTACAAGTAGAGGTTATGTTTGGAAATCTAAAAACTTACCCGGGTGAGCGCAGTCGAGGCCTAGGTCTTCTGTCGGTCCCGGCCACGACTTCTGGGCCTTGAAAAGCAGCTTCCAGATTTCTTCGTGCTTCGTGTTGAAGAAGTGCTGCAAGGTCCGAGGGCCGGCCGAATTGAATTCCCACATATGGAGAGTCCGGCGCTGGCAGAGGAGAATCCGGTGAAAAAGCATCACCTGGATCACATCGGCGAGGCTTCTACAGCGTCATCACCTCGTCGGACGATGCCCAGTCCAGGCCCTTTTTAACCCACGATGTGAGCCGCATTGGAGGCCCAGATTTGAACTCGGGAGTGGCGGCCCATGTGGCGTCATGAGGTTCAGTGACATAGAACCACTCCTGCTGCCATCCCTTCACGGTCTCCACGAAGGCCCCCTGGGGCCAAGTGACGTTGGGGAGCTTGCTCACCATGGCCTCCGCCGCACTCCGTGTGTTGACTATCCACCACTTTCGGCTTCACATTGAAGACCTTGAGCCATAATCCGAAGTGGGGGGATGCGGAGGAACGCCTCACACACAACGATGAACACCGAGATGTGGAGGAAGAAATTTGCGGCTAGATCATGAAAGTCTAGCCCATAATAGAACATGAGCCCGCGGACAAAAGGCTGGAGAGGAAACCCTAGTCCGCGGAGAAAGTGGGGGATAAATACTACCCTCTCATTGGTTTCTGGAGTGGGGATGATCTACTTTTTAGCAGGAAGCCGGTGGGCGATTTCTACGGCCAGGTACCCCGCTTCCCGGAGTTCCTTGATATTCTCCTCCATGACGGAGGAGGCCATCCACTTGCCCTGAGCGCTAGATCCGAACATTGCTAGAGTGTTTGCTAGGGACGGAAAGAACTGAACTCGAGCGCTGGAGCTCAAGGGCGGATGGGCTAAGGAGGAAGAAGGCGTGGGGTAAAAAGATGGGTCATTATCTTCTTATAAAGGCAGTGAATATCAAGCGTCCCCCACGAGCCTTAAAGCTCGCCTATTCCCAAGGGGTCGTGCAAACGACATGATTGGATTACCCAAACCCGTATTGATGAGAATCCCGTAATAAGGGGACACGATCTCTGCTTTGACAAGACGTGTCAATGAGGACCGGCCTCGAAATGCGAAGCGGGAGGCTGAAAAACGGTTCGAAATAATAATAAGGCCAGAACATAACGTCTCGCCGAAAAAGCTGTCAGTAGACACGGCTTATTTTGTTTAAGTATTTTGCCCTTGTGGTTCAGGGTTGTGACGGTTATACAGAGCCGAGCATAGTTCTTTTGACCAACTGCTTTGGAGTATTCAGAGCAGGAACCTGCCTTGCAATGCCGAAGACAATCTGTGCGCCGGACACATCGTCATTGAAGCCTGGTTCAGGGGCTAATGAGGAGTCCTGGATTAGGGGGTCCCCGGGCGTCCGGGCTATGTGATATGGGTCGGACTGATGGGCCAAGAAGATACAAGATAGAAGGCCTTCCCCCGTGTCTGGATCAAGGTAGTCAGAGTCGGATCGGTTTTCCTCAGACAGAATCGAGTCGTGGAATCGTGGATTCTACTAGATTTACTCAAATTAGATATTTTGTATGCACACAAGAAATTTATATGGGTTCTATAGAGTTTTGACACTAAATATGGAGCAAAGAACGTACACATCAATGCTAGTTGTATTCCACTTCTTTTTATGGCTAACCTACCATCTAGCGCGCGTGTATGGAACATATATGAGAGGGAAATATATAGAACATTTAAACCTTCAATGCACGAAATTTACTTATGTTCTTTTTAGAGTGTGTGAATAGTCGATCACTTGTCTATCTGACCTACAGTACTAAACCTTGAAGGGACTTGCTCTCCTTCTCCGATCAATCTTGAAGCATCCTCCTTTTCACGCCAATCCATATGTCGACAAGCCTGATCCTCAATTTTGATCGAAGGTTTCTGAGAGCTAGACCAAAGGTGTCTACGGCTAAGCGTTTGGACTTGGGAGGGGAATAAAGATCCATATGAAAAGGGGTTTGGATGATGGCATACTATCTTGTTACAACTAAACAAACGGCTTAGATAAGTTAGTAGAATTGGATGTAGTCCATAGCATAGTTGGGATTGTATAGTTTTGTATAGGATTCTATGATTTGGATCGCGACTCAACATGGATTCTACTTGATCCAGATTCATAGTGGGATTTGGATCGACATGCTTCCGTAGGGTCGTGAAGTCGTAGGACTCTAGCAGTCGAATCGGGATTCTGACTACCTTGGTCCGGATGGGACTCTCCTTTGCATGGATGGCAAGCTTGGCGTTCCGATGTGAAGATTCCTTTCTCTGTAAACCGACTCTGTACAACCCTAGGCCCCTCCGATGTCTATATAAACTGGAGGGTTTAGTTCGTAGAGGCAATCATAATCATACAGGCTAGACATCTAGGGTTTAGCCATTACGATCTCAAGGTAGATCAACTCTTGTAACCCCTATACTCATCAAAGTCAATCAAGCAGGAAGTAGGGTATTACCTCCATCAAGAGGGCCCGAACCTGGGTAACCATCGTGTCCCCTGCCTCTTGTTATTGCTACCTCTTGAGCACTGTGTTGGTTTTCCCTTGAAGAGGAAAGGGTGATGCAGAAAAGTAGCATAAGTATTTCCCTCGGTTTTTGAGAACCAAGGTATTAATCCAGTAGGAGACTACACGCAAGTCCCTCGTACCTGCACAAACAAATAAGAACCTTGCAACCAACGTGATAAAGGGGTTGTCAATCCCTTCAAGGTCACTTACGAGAGTGAGATCTGATAGAGATAATAATAATAAGATAAATATTTTTGGTATTTTTATGATATATATTGGAATATAAAGATTGCAAAATAAACGACGCCAGAAATAACTAGTTGAAGGGAGAATAATATAATGGAGAATAGACCCGGGGGCCATAGGTTTCACTAGTGGCTTCTCTCAAGATAGCATAAGTATTATGGTGGTCGAACGAATTACTGTCGAGCAATTGATAGAAAAGTGCATAATTATGAGAATATCTAGGCATGATCATGTATATAGGCATCACGTCCGCGACAAGTAGACTAAAACGAATCTGCATCTACTACTATTACTCCACACATCGACCGCTATCCAGCATGCATCTAGAGTATTAAGTTCATAAGAACAGAGTAACACATTAAGCAAGATGACATGATGTAGAGGGATAAACTCAAGCAATATGATATAAACCCCATCTTTTTATCCTCGATGGCAATAATACAATACGTGCCTTGCTG
Organism: Triticum dicoccoides; assembly: GCF_002162155.2. Lineage (NCBI taxonomy): Eukaryota > Viridiplantae > Streptophyta > Magnoliopsida > Poales > Poaceae > Triticum > Triticum dicoccoides. Next base: position 240,553,062 of record NC_041388.1, read on the forward strand.
CCCCAGCTGTCACTGGTGAAAGGATCGATATAGTTGACTAGAGGGGGGTGAATGCTTGTGTACTTATTATTGTTGCATGATATAGGTTGCTCACCTCGTTGCATATCTAGACAACCTACTTTAATGCAAAGTTTAAATTGGTAAAGAAAAGCTAAAAATTGTTAGTTGCTTAAGCTAAGGATATAACACAAAAGCTTGCACAAGTAAAGGCTCGAGATAACCAAGAGTGGAGCCGGTGAAGACGAGGATGTGTTACCGAAGTTCCTTCCTTTTGTGGGGAAGTACGTCTCCGTTGGAGCGGTGTGGAGGCACAATGCTCCCCAAGAAGCCACTAGGGCCACCGTATTCTCCTCACGCCCTCACACAATGCGAGATGCCGTGATTCCACTATTGGTGCCCTTGGAGGCGGCGACCGGACCTTTACAAACAAGGTTGGGGCTCTCTCCACAACCAAATTGGAGGCTCCCAACGAAAGCACAGAGCTTCAGCACAATGGAATATGGCTTCGAGGTGACATCAACCGTCTAGGGTTCTCAAACACCCAAGAGTAACAAGATCCGCAAGGGATGAGTGGAGGGAATCAAATTTCTCTTGGTGGAAGTGTAGATCTGGGCCTTCTCAACCAATCCCAAGAAAATCAACAAGTTTGATTGGGTAGGGAGTGAGATCGGGCGAAAATGAGCTTTGGAGCAACAATGGAGCTTGGGGGAAAGAGATAGGTCAACTTGGAGAAGAAGACCTCCTTTTATAAGGGGGAAGACAAACCAACTGTTACCCTCGCCCAGCCCTGCACAGGGAGGTATACTGCAGGGGTGGGCGGTACTACCGCTGTGGCCAGCGGTACTACCGTTCCACCTCGCGGTACTGCCGCGCAGTAAGACGGGAGCGAGGACCTGGACCCAGGGCGGTACTACCGCGGTGGTAAGAACGGTACTACCGCCTAAGAGTTGTACTACCGCCCCTATTGCCGCAGCTAGTGCCGCAAAACCCGACACGAAAGGAGAACCCTCGAGTCGAGGCGGTAGGAGCACAGAGCCACAGCGGCACTACGGCTGAGAGCTCCAAGCGGTACTACCGCTGAGGAGCGGTACTGCCACTTGTAGCTCTCGAGCGGTACTACCGCTGGGGTTCACGGTACTACCGCTGGGACCAGACCTCAGGGAGAAGGCAGCAAGGGAGCCTTCAACGAAATGGAAAAGCTTAGAGGGTGCAAAAGTGATGTGTACGTGTTGATTCCACCCTAGCCTAACCAATGTGGGCCCCCCTCTTAATAGTACGGCTTTCCTACGACTCAAAACCAGCGAAAAGAAACATAGACAAACGCCATCTTCGATAGTCCTCGAGGGGGACAAAACCGCCTTGTGCCTAGTGATGAAACATCTGAAATACTCAAGGCACACGATTCGTCTGCAAATGCATTGTCATCAAACACCAAAACACCTTAGGGATAAATATGCCCTTACAATCTCCCCCTTTTTGGTGGATTGATGAAAATACGGGATTTGCACAAAGGGGAAAATATAGGACATAAGCAGACCCCACATCTCTAAAATATAGATGGGCTCCCCCTAGATGTGTGCTATCTAGATAAGTGCTTTGGACTGCACGGCGCACATACTAGGATCAACACTCCCCCTATATTTTATAGACAATGCATATCTTGCAACAATAGGGCTAACACTAAACAAGATAGTAAATATGAGCATAACATAAATAGCACAAGATAACATAAGCTCAGTAAGATGCGATAGAGTGTATATGTCTTACACCATATGATAGATAAGTCTCACAAGCACAAACCAAACCAAAGCAAGCAAGGTTCAACACGAGAAAAGAGTTTACAAGAAAGATAGGCAAGGCAAACAACACACGCTCGCAACTCAACACGACAAATCCCTAAGCTCTCTCCCCCTTTGGCATCGAGACACCAAAAGGCAAAGAGCGTTGCTCCAGGTGATAGCAAACTAAGGGGCTACATCATCACATGCCGGCGGGAGCCATCCTCAGTCAGAAACTGCTCGGTGTCTGAATCGGTCCATGGAAAGTGATGTTGAATCCACTCCTCCTCATCAGTGATCTTGCCCTTAGATCCGCTGGCAACGGTCGCACCCAACTAATGCATGAGCTCCTTGTGACGACTCCTGGCCTGCTTCTCAGCCACATGAGTCATGTACTGACCATGAGAATCCATGCAGAAGAGTTTCTTCATCTCGCGCTCGAGCTTCTTCGCCCAAGAGGGCTCTGCTCTAGAAGGCTCATAGTCATCGTCATCATTAGCATCAGCCTCGGTCTCCATGTCAGCAGCTCCAGGCGGAACGCCGGCACTCGGAGCTGCGGTGCCCCAGTTCTCCTTCTTCCTCAGATGCTTGATCTCATGAGAAACTAGATCCCCGGTCTCCAACACCACCTTAGGACGAACATGCTCCCAGGCCTTCTCAATGAGCAACATGATAAACGGTCCATAGATAGGGCACTTTCGCTCAGAGATGGCGGAAACAACTCAGACCACATGACATGAGAGATATCCAAAGAGTCTCCAGTGTTTTCTTCCTTCTCATGTTGACAAAAAAGAAGCATGTCCACAAGGAAAGAGTGTACCATATCCAAGTTGCCAATGCAAGGGAAGAGGGTCTCCCTGAAGATGCGGTGCATAATGTCTAGAAGTGCAGGCAGCTCATAGGTCTCCTTCTGAGTCACTGGGTGAATCCTCAAGGTACAGTATGGCCAGAGAGATTGCTTGTGAGTGGAAGCTGCATTGCGGTGAGGACGAAAGCCAAATGGGTTCTCAAGACCTTGATCATCAACTTCAAGAAGCTCCATGAAGACCTTCCACTTGACAGAAAGCAGCCTGCCATTTGTCATCCAAGTCAGAGTCATGTCCTCATCTGTTCCAAGATGGACGGTGGCATAAAACTGAGTCACCAAATCTGCATCAAAATCTTTGTTGAACTGCATGATCCTAAGGATGTTCAACTGAGAGCACATCTGAAGAGCCTCCCCAAAGTAGTCAGGATCCTTCTCCATAAAGGCAACGTCAATGGAGCGAACATCAACAAAAAGATTCTTCTTGGCTTTGATCACATCAAAGTAGATGGCATAGTGAAAGCGGTTCCAGAACAAGCGGTTGACCAAGGCGGGTTCTTGATCGACCTCATAGGGGTTGCGCCGACGATTCTCCTAGAATTCCTTGGCAGACAACTCTGTCACATACTTGGTCCTTGGCTTGGGCTTGGACGCACTCATCTTCTTCATTTGAGGAGAAGGCGGAACACTTGATGAGGCCGCCGTTGTCTTAGGGGTGCGGTAGCGCTTTGAAGTTGCACGCCCGGGGTTGACACGATGCACATGCTGCTCAGAAGGACCATCACCTGGAACCAAACACACGGACACACGGAACAACCAGAAAGAACGAGCATAAGCCACCAAACACAGCAAAAAGATCAAAAAATGGCAGGAACAGGATGGAATTGGGCAAACAACGGTAGTACCGCGATCCATAAGCGGCAGTACCGCCCGAGCGGTAGTACCACTCCACTGGGAGCAGTAGTACCGCTCAAGATGGGGAAACGACGGTTCCCTACTGCCGTGGTCAAATCCGGCACTACCGGACTGCCAAATTCAAAAATACTCCTACCAATTATCAATCCAAATAGTCTAGTTGCCTTGTAGTATGGCGCCACGAAGATTTTAACCTTGGGCCCATGACCAAAACTCGTCTTTGAAGCACAAGTACCATCAAGAATGGCTAATGTGAAAGACTAAATCAATTTATGCATAATGGGGGGAGGGAGAGTTCGTTGAGAGAACAACACTCCCCCTACGTCCATGCCTACACCTACACAAGACAACAATTTGAGTATGGTGGAGTGTGCAAGGGTTCAAGCAACATTGCTCGAATCGATGATATTTAGCTCATGCCTTAACTCGTGAAATCTTGCTTCATCCAAAGGCTTCATGAAAATATATGCAAGGTTATCATGAGTGTTGACATAGTTGAGCTCAATCTCCCCTCGCCTAATGTGATTCCGAATGAAGTGATACTGAATCTCAATATGCTTCATCTTGAAGTGTTGAACCGGGTTGAGAGAAATCTTGATGGCACTTTCATTGTCACACCAAAGAGGCACTTTGTCACAAATGACACCATAATCCTTTAAAGTTTGCCTCATCCAAAGAAGTTGTGCACAACAACTACCGGCGGCCACGTACTCTGCCTCGGTGGACGAGAGAGACACACAACTTTGCTTCTTGGAAGACCAACTCACCAAAGAGCAACCAAGAAATTGGCAACCTCCGGAAGTGGACTTCCTATCCACTTTGTCTCCCGCCCAATCGGAGTCCGAATAACCTACAAGCTTGAAGTTTTCTCCTCTTGGGTACCATAAGCCAAAGTTTGGGGTATGAGCCAAATATCGAAAGATTCGCTTGACCGCCACAAAGTGGCTTTCCTTAGGCGCGGCTTGAAACCATGCACAAATTCCCACACTCAACATGATATCCGGTCTAGATGCACAAAGCTAAAGCAAAGAGCCGATCATGGAGCGATATACCTTTTGATCCACCGCTTTACCATTGGGATCTAAGTCAAGTTGGCATTTGACGGGCATTGGAGTGGAAGCCGGCTTGACAACATTGAGCTTGAATCTCTTGAGCATGTCTTGAGTGTATTTGGATTGGTTGATGAAGGTTCCTTCTCTCCGTTGCTTGACTTCGAACCCGAGAAAGAAGTTCAATTCTCCCATCATGGACATCTTAAACTTGGAGGTCATGAGTGCGGCAAATTCCTCATTGAAAGCTTTGTTAGGGGAACCAAAGATAATATCATCAACATATAGTTGGCACACAAACAACTCCCCTTTGACCTTCTTGGTAAAAAGAGTGGGGTCGATTTTCCCAATTTCAAAACCGCGATATTGCAACAACTCAGTAAGGTGGTCATACCACGCACGTGGGGCTTGCTTAAGGCCATAGAGTGCCTTATCGAGTTGGTACACATGATCAGGAAAATAGGGATCCTCAAACCCGGGGGGTTGCTTGACATACACCAACTCATTAATGGGACCATTAAGAAATGCACTCTTCACATCCATTTGTTGCAACTTAAAGTTATGATGAGAAGCATAAGCAATCAACATGCGAATGGATTCATGGCGAGCAACGGGAGCAAAGGTTTCACCGTAGTCGATACCATCGACTTTGGAGTAGCCTTGTGCTACCAACCGGGCCTTGTTGCGAATGATAACTCCATGAGTGTCTTGTTTGTTCTTGAATATCCACTTGGTTCCAATGACATTGTGGTTCCCTATTGACCTTGGAACCAACCTCCACACCTTGTTGTACTCGAAGTTGTTGAGTTCTTCATGCATGGCATTGAGCCAATCCGAATCTTCGAGCGCCTCATGGACCTTTTGGGGTTCAACACAAGAGACAAACGTGTGATGTTCACAATAGTTTGCCAATTGTCTACGAGTGCTTACCCCCTTTCGGATGCTTCCAAGCACATTTGTCATGAGATGGCCCTTGGTTGAGATCTTGGAAGCAATCTTGGCGGCACGACGCTCCAATTCCCCCTTAGGGGTGAGTTGAGGAGCGGTGACTTGATCATCTTGGGCGCCATCTTGAGCTTGTTCTTGATCTTGAGCTTGCTCTTGATCTTGAACTTGCTCAAAGGATAGAACTTGACCTTGGGCATCACTTGGTGAATCAACACTTTCTTGATCTTGATCTTGCCCTTGGTCTTGTTCATGATGTTGAGGGCCTTCACTTTGTTCTTCGGAAGCGTGTGGGTCTTGGATTGGTGATGGCTCCACTTGAGTGGAGCATTGTCCTTCTCCTTCGGCCACAAGGGGTTCCTCAATGGGTAGGATAAAGCCAACTCCCATTCTTCTTATGGCTTGGGGAGGAATTTCATCACCTACATCACAAGTGCCACTTTACTCCACTTGGGAGCCGTTATTCTCATCAAACTCCACGTTACACGTCTCCTCAATGAGTCCCGTGGACTTATTGAGGACATGGTAAGCATGAGAGTTGGTAGCATAACCAACAAATATGCCCTCATAAGCTCTAGCCTCAAATTTAGACAAACGAGCACCTTTCTTGAGAATGAAACACTTACACCCGAACACCCAGAAGTACTTGAGGTTGGGCTTGTTACCAGTGAGTATCTCATAAGGAGTCTTGTTCAAGCCCTTGTGGAGGTAGAGCCGATTGGATGCATGACAAGCGGTGTTGATGGCTTCGGCCCAAAAGTTGTATGGAGACTTGAACTCCGCCATCATGGTCCTTGCCGCATCCATCAATGTCCAGTTCTTCCTCTCCGCTACACCATTTTGTTGAGGGGTGTATGGTGCAGAATATTGATGCTTGATCCCCTCATCACTAAGGAACTCATCCAAGGTGTAGTTCTTGAACTTGGTGCTGTTGTCGCTTCTTATTGTCAAGATCTTTGCATTGTGTTATCATTGGGCTTTATTTGCAAAGTCAATGACGGTTTGTTGGGTCTCTCTCTTCCTCTTGAAGAAGTATACCCAAGTGTATCTTGAATAATCATCCACAATCACCAAGCAATACTTTCTACCCCAAGACTATTAAAGGATGGAGAACCAAAGAGATCCAAGTGAAGGAGCTCCAAAGGCCTCTTCGAGTAGATGATAGTCGTGGGAGGGTGAGCCTTTTCATGAAGCTTTCCTTCGTTACAAGCACTGCAAGCACGATCTTTAGCAAAACTAACATTTGTTAGTCCACAGACATGGTCCTCCTTGAGAAGACTTTGCGAAGATCTCATATTGACATGGGCTAAAAAGCGATGCCAAAGCCATCCCACATCAACTTTAGCCATTAGGCTTGTCGCGGTCTTAGTAGGTCCCTCTGAAAAATTAATCACATAGAGACCGTTCTCGACATGCCCAACAAAGGCTACTTTAAGAGTCTTGCTCCACAAGAGGGCCATGGTATCAACATGAAAGAAAGTGGCAAAGCCCATGAGTGCAAGTTGACGAACGGAAAGTAAATTATATGCAAGGGACTCAACAAGCATGACCTTCTCGATCGTGGGATCATGAGAAATGACAACCTTTCCAAGCCCCAATACCTTGGAGGACGAGGCATCACCCCACTCGACATTGGTGGGCACAGATGGAATCTTGTGAACATCCACCACCAAGTCCTTGCTTCCGGTCATATGATTAGTGGCTCCATTATCGAGCAACCATGATCCCCCACCGGAAGCAAACACCTACAAGAGATCAATGCTTGGTTTTAGGTACCCATTTTGTAATGGGTCCTTTGATGTTAGTAACAAGGGTCTTAGGAACCCAAATAGACCATTCAATGTGCTCATAAGGAGAGCCAACAAATTTGGCATAAACATGTCCATCACTAGCACGGCAAAACACATAAAAAGGGTTAAAGTCGCTGGCTTTGTTAGGAAGGGAAGTGTTGCCCTTCTTGGCATCACCACCCTTCACAGTGTTCTTCTTCTTCTCCTTAGTAGCACCCTCTCCCTCCTTCACAAAGGTTTGCTTGAGAGGGGGAGGTCGTTTGGCCTTGTAATTCTTCTTCTTGTTCTTGGACTTGGGTGCGTACCCAATCCCTTCCTTGGCCACAACTCCCTTTTGATTACTCAAAAGATCGTTGAGGTTTTTCTTGCCTTGTATGCAAGAAACAAGGCCTTTCTCAAGTCGCTCCTTCAACTTAGCATTCTCCTCAACAAGATGGCACATGCTCACAACATGGGATAGTGGCATTTGCATTATCAATTAGCATCATATGAGGAAATGTGGCTTTCTCCTTGGTTAGCTTTACTTGAAGTTGATCATGAGACTCTTTGAGGCTAGCATGAGTACCCTTCAAGCCTTGTGAGCCTTGTCAAGTAGGTTAAACTCCTCTTTGAGTCTAGCAAGATCAACCCCAAGCTTGTCCTTCTCGGAGTTTAGCACACGAGAAACAACAATAGCATGATCAAGATATTTCTTTAACTTAGCGTGATCATCGTTGTGTGACTCCTCAAGAGCCAAACGAAGACCACACTCTTTCTCAAGAGCATTGGAAATATCCAAAATCTCATTGGCATAGTCACGACTATGCCCCTCCATCTGAGAGATGGTATCTTCGTGAGACTCGATCATGTCATTGGCTTCACCAAGTTGTTCCAAGAGAGCAATGAAGTGCTTCTTGGATTTACCCTTGAGTTTACTCATAAAGGACTCAAACTCATTCTCCTCCACATTATATCCATCATGTTCATCAATGCAATCCGTAAAAGAAGGATTATTAATGATGCTAGTTTTGATGTTGGGGGTTACCTTGTTGGTGGCTTTAGCCATGAGGCACTTGGCGGTGATGCTCTCATTGGGCGAGTCGAAGAGTGACACTCGTGGAGTTGTCGCAATGGCAACAGAGGCCATGGCAACCAACTCACCATCCTCATCATCATCCTCATTGTACTATTCTTGTAGCACCAATGCCTTGGGAGGAGTATTCTTGGTGAAGTTTCTCTTGTTTGGGAAAGACTTGGCTTTGTCCTTTCGGATGAGCTTGCCACCATTGTCTTCCCTCTTCTCATATGGGCACTCCGCAACAAAATGGCTCACATTGCCACAATTATAGCAAGTCCTCACACGTTGCTTGCCCTTCGTGCCACTTGAGTTGTTCTTGTTGAAGTTGGGCCTTGAGTTTTTCTTGCTCCAAAATTGCCTTGAAGCAAGAGCCATGTGTTCATGATAGGCATACTTTGTATCTTCGGGGTTGCTCTCCTCTTCTTCCTCTTCGTCCTCTTATTCCACACTAACCTTGGCCTTTAATGCAAGGTTGGGCTTCTTTTCTCTTTGAGAACGTAGCACCGCATTGTCAACGGTCTTGTCCAAGATGCTCATGGCCACAAACTCATCCAACACTTCACTTGAGGACAAGGTGTGGAAGTCCGGCCATTGACGAATGACGGAGGACATGGCCTTGTGGTAAGGCATCATTGCCTTGAGAAATTTGTGCTTGATCCAATTGTCATCCGTGTCCTTGATCCCATGATCTCAGAGTGAGACCACGAGTTTGGTTACCCTCCGATAAAGTTCATGAGGTTCTTCATCTTCTTTCATTGCAAACTCACCGGCTTCATCTTGCACCAGTTCATAGTTGGCGCGTTGTATGCTTGCGTTTCCCTTGTAGAGGGAAACAACTTGATGCCATGCATCTTTGGCCATGGCGATGGGCCGGAGATGAGGAAGATCTTCGGGTGGAATTGCATCTTGGATGATGAAGAGAGCATTCTCGTTGAATTGATTATCCGCAGCTTCTCTAGGAGTGAAGTTGCTCGGTCATGCGGATAGAAACCTTCTTCAATGATTCTCCAAAGATTAGTATTCACATGATTTAAATGACACTTAAAGCGATAGACCCAAGAATCAAAGTCCTCATTTTTCACAATCTTGGTGGAGGACCAGCATGATTCAAATGAGTGGAAGGAAGTGGTCCACCATAAACAAGTGGAGGTTCCACATGGGCAAAGATGCCGGTGCCATTTTTACCACTACAAGAAGGAACTTGATCACTAGTAGCTTCCCCCTTGTCGGAGTTAGCATCCGTCACCTTGTTAGTGGGATAATCCACTCTCAACGGTGCGGTGGATAGTCTAAGCCCTTCTAGGAATTTATTAAACATGATTTCAACCTCAGTCGTCATGGAGGTTTTCAATGTATCCAAAGCCACATTGAATTCCTCACGAGAGACCGCGGTTCCCCCATCGGCCGTAGACGAGATCAGATTCACACCGGAGTGCTCCTCCACACCGTCTACAGTGTCAACCATACTCTTCGGATGGCAAAGTCCTTCATAAAGAGATGAGGCTCTGACACCAATTGAAAGGATCGATATAGTTGACTAGAGGGGGGTGAATAGGCAACTAACAATTTTTAGCTTTTCTTTACAAATTTAAACTTTGCATCAAAGTAGGTTGTCAAGATATGCAACGAGGTGAGCAACCTATATGATGCAACAACAATAAGTACACAATCAAGCTAAGGATACAACACAAAAGCTTGCACAAGTAAAGGCACGAGATAACCAAGAGTGGGGCACTACTAGGAAAAGGCATGCTAGTGGCGCACTGAATTTGCCTTCTAATGGCGCACTACCGGTGCGCCACTGGCATCACGCCATTAGAATTAAATTCTAATGGCACACCACCGGTGCGCCATTAGTATCTGGTGTTCTAATGGCGCACCACGTAGTGCGCCATTAGTATAGCCTGCAGTGCGCCATTAGAATGCCTCCCAGGGGGCCATATGTACCCATGTGCTTTGGCATTCTAATGGCGCACCAGCAGTTAATGCGCCATTAGTGTGATGATCACAGTGCGCCATTAGTGTCTTGTGTGGTGCGCCATTAGTATGAATATTAGGTTTTTTTTTTGCTTTTCTGATTTTTGCACAGGTTACAAAATATATTATTGGACAGAATATAGACAGCAGCACAGAGCAACATCAGATTCATCGAATACAATAGAAGATTAGTCTCCGAATACAATTCATCATATTAGTCTCCGAATTCAAAAGACCGAACAAAGATAAAACATTACAAGTCTCAAGACCGCGAGTATCGAGTTTGTCGGAAGTAATACTAATCCTAACAAGTCCTACTAATCATCATCATACAACTTCTACTCGTTATTCATAACAAGTCATACGATCATCATCTTGATAGTCTTCGAACAAACCCTACTTAATTGTTCTTAGCACATGATCATCAGTATTAGGCAGGACCTAAATACCCTATTTAAGCTAAAATAGCATAAAACAATATAGACCCTGACTCTCCATTATGGAGAATGGAGAACATCTTGTCTCCAATTCTTGATCTTCGCTTCCTTTTGCTTCCAAGAAGCTCCTTACGACTGTCCATACATTTTTTCCATCCTTTGATTTTCATGTCTCCACTTCTTTTAGAAATCTCGTATGGACAGTTGAGATTCGTAGGACGACCTGGCTGTATGTTCAAAACATTAACACTACCTTTCAGATACATCATATGAGTCACACAATTCTCTGGGATTATCTGTTGAAAAACATAGTAATAACTTCATAGTTAGCAATGATGTACTAGTTTTAGAAGTATGCAAAAGATGCACGGATGTCGTAATAGTAAAAATCTTACCAGGGTATCTCCATGGTAGTTACCGTAGTTGAACACATGCACTAGTGGCACGTATTTACCATAATGTTGAGGAGTTTGATTGTAGATACTGTAATTCTCAATGTCAGTACAAAATCCGACCAAATGATTTTGCTCCTTGTAAGTTGTTAATTCGGAGCCATCGGGGTAGTGGGTTTTGTCTACCATCTCCCGCACATTCTTTGAACAATAAAAGTAAGCTGTCAATGGAAATAAGCTGTCAACTATTTTGAAATAAACAATATAAATTAGCTAATAACTATGTTTGAGAAACTCACATAGCAGTAGAACTGGAGGCGTATCAACAAGGACCCAAATGTCCATATTGTCTTGGTTGATGTCAGGATTACCAAGATCCATGGTGATAAGCATACCCTCATCAAAACCATGCAAAATGCTTCCCAATTTTTGCAACCAAAATGGGTTACACTCTCAGAATTATATAGATTTACTTCAAAGTCCACATCGTGATGAGTCCTTAGGTGAATTTTCTTTGTCTCAGAAATTTCATGGTCTTCAAAATCCATCCTCTCCAAGACATAGCGTCTTGCATGGCATGGAATAAGCTATACTCGAATTGTAAAAGATGAAAATTACACGTTGAAATAGTTAAAGTCATGCTTAATTATGAAAATAACACTCGTCGTCGTTGTGTACCGTTTCAACTTCGAAGGTCTCCTCGAGCTTAATGCTGAAGCGCCGATCATTGTCCAGGTGAGGCATGTCGCACAAACCTCGATCGTCATGGCACCAGTCGCACTCCGCCGAGAGACTTTCGTCGTCCGATGATGATGACGACATATCCTACGTTCATAATTCAAAACTACATCATTTAGGGTTTGTCGACACCGAGGCACCCTAAAAGCCTAAGCTTTCATCATTTAGGTTTTGTCGACGCCGAGGCACCCTAAAAGCCTAAGCGTACATCATTTAGGTTCTCATCGACACCGAGGCACCCTAGGTTGGGCCTAATCACTTGGCACTAATCACTTGGCTCTATTGCCACCTATGTTGGGTTTATCATCTAGGGTTTATCGATGCTAACGAGAATTCTAAGTTGGGCCTAATAACTTGGCTCTATTGCCACCTATGGTTTAATGCAGCAAGAATGGCATGACAGTTGATCCTACTTAACTAAGTACTAAGATACCCCGGCCCATGCATTAGTCGCAAGTACCCCATATGTCCTATTTTTAGCAAAGTCATGCTAAAATTCACGGAAAATTTTAGCATGACCTTTGCTGAAAATAGGACATATGGAGTACCCTAATTTGCCGGAACAGAAGTTAATCGACATTCTGGCAAACTCAAGGGCCTCTCGGGGTACCTGCAAAATCATCACGACACGAAGGGCCTCTCAAGGGCCTCAAGCAGCAGCGGCGTCTCCTAGGACCCCATTTTTTTGCTAAATTTCTTTGAGCAACAATCAGAGCAGAAAATTCAGCATATTTCTATACAACAGCACTGTAAAGATGAAGAACAGTTCTATAGCAGCCCATCTTTGATCATCATCTTTGCATCTCTTTCTCAATGTGATCAGTAATGTAGACATATTCATGATCTAGTTTAGCAGCAGGTTGCAAATACTTAACTGTCTAGAACATCACAGCATGCACAGTAATAAGAATAATGTAAACATTTGGCGTAGTTATAAGCATAGTATACTTCTTATAAACTGAAAGTGGAACTACTCACAATGAAGAAGTATTAGCAGATAGTTTGTCAACTCATGAAATAACATTTTTTTTCTGCCCAAAATGGATGCCATTTTATAACATTGCATAGCATTAGTCAGACAGAGCTGAGCCTTTCACCACTATATAATATTGCCATATAAAAACACATGTTCACTGGGTGCCAATATGCCAAAATATAAAAAAGAGGCATACAAGAGACCCATCAAAGACAACACATGACTAATGTTGTACTAAGACCAGTGACATAAACAAAGCACAGCTGATGTGGTGCTAAACTGGATATACCCTCCCAGTCCCAGTGTCCAGATTTATAATGCCATGTCTTCTGGCTGACAGACACTGCTTCAGGCACATAGTATACTTGATCCTGCACGTCGAACCATATATGTACTATCTTACATGACAAATCAGCATAGAGAGCATTGCACAACCAAAACAAACAAATAAAAACATGGTAGCAAAACATATAGTGAGAATTGCCATCTACCAGTCCTATGTGACTGAACCAAACATGCACAGCTTTCTTGCGCCATCATCATTTTTTTTGAATTTTCATCATCAACTAATTAACGCCCTCTGTGACGGTGCATTAGCATAGGCATAAGCTGCACTACAACTTGTTCATGCCGCCTCTTTGAAACTATAAAACTCTGCACTAGTACTTTGGCATGGTGTCAGACTTTGTACATAAGTACATGACCCGTATGAGGTGTAGTTATCTCGATTGTGCAGTCACGAACATACAGAGCATTGCATGATTAAGACAACTAAATAAAAACACGGTAGAAAAACATATAGATAGAATTGCCATCCACCAGTCCCATGTCACTGAACATATATATGATGCACTTGCCTTAACACATATCTCCAGAAGGGACCTGAATCGAGCAACAACCAGCCTAGGGGAAGGAGGGGAAGGGGGGAGAAGTGAGGAATCACATGTGGGATAATGGCAGGCTGCCGTAGGAGGGCGCCGGCGTCGAGGAGGTGGTGGGCGGTGGCGCGTCGAGGAGGAGGCGCGTTGAGAAGGAGGCGGCGCGTCGAGGAGGAAGCGGCGTGTCGACCTTGCCACCCACCTTGGAGCCGGAACCCTAGGGCGTGCAGGCGTGGCGGACGGAGGGGACGGAGGGGGCGGCGCTCGCGGGGGAGGCG
>NC_041388.1:240567337-240567965 GCF_002162155.2 Triticum dicoccoides
CGGGGGAGGCGGGGCTCGGGGGAGGTGGTGCTCGAGGGGGAGGAAGGGGAGAGGGAGGCGGCGGGGGCGCGTGGGCGGCTGCGGCGAACGGGGGCGGCGGATGGCGGGGGCGCGTGGGCGGCTGCGGCGGCGGCGGATGGCGGTGGTCGATCGAGGGGAATCTGGCGAGGGAGGGAGGGAGGACACAGTGCGAGGGCAGTAGGTGGAGTGGGGGCAGGGTTCTAATGGCGCACCACCCCCTCGTGCGCCATAAGTACGACTATTCTAATGGCGCACCACCCCTCGGTGCGCCATTAGAATTTTGTTTTAATCTAGCCCACTAGCCCTATCTACAACCTAACCCTATCTACAACAGAAGCCCCCCACTAGCCCGACTGGTCAGCACGCAACACACACACCAGGTGGTCTTGGGTTCGATTCCCAGGCTCCCTAATATTTTTTTATGCATTTTAAATGCTGTTTGATATTTATTTGTGTTTAAATATGTTCAAACTTGTTTAAATCATAACAGTAATATTTTTTTATAAAAACAGTAATAATTTTTTAAAAAATATGTTCAAATTTGTTACTTGAAAATATCATCATCGGCGGCGGTGGAACGGGGGAGGGTGCGGGGGGTGCCCGTTGG
>NC_041388.1:240568222-240624778 GCF_002162155.2 Triticum dicoccoides
GATCGAGATCAAGTGTCCTCATGAATTGAAAAAGTGACCACGAAATTTAAAAATATTCATGATATCAAAAAGTGCCCACGAAATACAATCGAGAAATGAAGACTACGATTTAAATACAATCGATCTTAGCTAGCTATCTGTTCACAATCTTCTTGCCCATTAGTAGTTTTGCAAAAAAGTAAATATATATATATATATATATATATATATATATATATATATATATATATATATATATATATATATATATATATATATACTAATGGTGCACCGGGTAATAGTGCGCCATTACTAGTTTAAACTAGTAATGGCGCACTGTGAAACGATGCGCCATTAGTAGTTTTGCAAAAAAAAGAATAATTTTTTTACAGTAATGGCGCACTGTCTGCTTGGTGCGCCATTACTACTTAGAACTAGTAATGGCGCACTTCGACCTGATGCGCCATTACTACTTAGAACTAGTAATGGCGCACTTCGACCTGATGTGCCATTATTATGTATGGAAAAATGGAAAGAAAAAAATTAATACTAGTGGTGCACCCTGTTTCTGGTGCGCCATTAGTGTCTTCCACACTAATGGTGCATCACCAACCGGTGCGCCATTAGTATATAGTAGTGGCGCACTGCTTCCATGGTGCGCCATTAGTATCAATCCTATCTATAGCCCTTTTCCTAGTAGTGGGGCCGGTGAAGACGAGGATGTGTTATCAAAGTTCCTTCCTTTTGAGGGGAAGTACATCTCTGTTGGAGTGGTGTGGAGGCACAATGCTCCCCATGAAGCCACTAGGGCCACCGTATTCTCCTCACGCCCTCACACAATGCGAGATGCCGTGATACCACTATTGGTGCCCTTGGAGGCGGCGACCGGACCTTTACAAACAAGGTTGGGGCTCTCTCCACAACCGAATTGGAGGCTCCGAATGAAACCATAGAGCTTCACCACAATGGAATATGACTCCGTGGTGACCTCAACCGTCTAGGGTGCTCAAACACCCAAGAGTAACAAGATCCGCAAGGGATGAGTGGGGGAATCAAATTTCTCTTGGTGGAAGTGTAGATCCGGGCCTTCTCAACCAATCCCTAGAAAATCAACAAGTTCGATTGGGTAGGGAGTGAGATTGGGCGAAAATGAGCTTTGCAGCAACAATGGAGCTTGGGGGAAAGAGATAGGTCAACTTGGAGAAGAAGACCTCCTTCTATAAGGGGGGAAGACAAACCAACCGTTACCCTCGCTCAGCCCCACACAGGGCGGTACTACCGCAGGGGTGGGCGGTACTACCGTTGTGGCCAGCGGTACTACCGTTCCACCTCGCGGTACTGCCGCGCAGTAAGACGGGAGCGAGGACCTGGACCCAGGGGGTACTACCGTGGTGGTAAGAACGGTACTACCGCCTAAGAGCTGTCCTATCGCCCCTACTGCCACAGCTGGTGCTGCAAAACCCGACACGAAAGAAGAACCCTCGAGTCGAGGCGGTAGGGGCACGGAGTCGCGGCGGTACTACGGCTCAGATCTCCAAGCGGTACTACCGCTGAGGAGCGGTACTGCCGCTTGTAGCTCTCGAGCGGTACTACTGCTGGGGTTCGCGGTACTACCGCTGGGACCAGACCTCAGGGAGAAGGCAGCAAGGGAGCCTTCAACGAAACGGAAAAGCTCAGAGGGTGCAAAAGTGATGTGTATGTGTTGATTCCACCCTAGCCTAACCAATGCGGACCCCCTCTTAATAGTACGGCTTTCCTATGACTCAAAACCACCGAAAAGAAACATAGACAAACACCGTCTTCGATAGTCCTGGAGGGGGACAAAACCATCTTGTGCCTAGTGATGAAACGTCTGAAATACTCAAGGCACACAATTAGTCTGCAAAAGCATTGTCATCAAACACCAAAACACCATAGGGATAAATATGCCCTTACAACTGGGAAAGGACACCGCAAGATTGAACCCAAAGCTAAGCACTTCTCCCATTGCAAGAAAGATCAATCTAGTAGTCCAAACCAAACTGATAATTCGAAGAGAGTTGCAAAGATAACCAATCATACATAAAACATTTCAGAGAAGACTCAAATATTGTTCATAGATAAACATGATCATAAACCCACAATTCATCGGATCTCGACAAACACACCGCAAAAAGAGTTACATCGAATAGATCTCCAAGAAGATCGAGGAGAACTTTGTATTGAGATCAAAGTGAGACAAGAAGCCATCTAGCTAATAACTATGGACCCGAAGGTCTGAGGTAAACTACTCACACATCATCGGAGATGCTATGGTGTTGATGTAGAAGCCCTCCGTGATTATCCCCCCTCCGGTGGAGCTCCAGAAAAGGCCCCAAGATGGGATCTCTTGGGTACAGAAGGTTGCGGCAGTGGAAATAGGGTTCCGTGGTGCTCCTGGATGTTTTTAGGGTATATGGATATATATAGGAGGAAGAAGTAGGTCGGTGGAGCTACGAGGGGCCCACGAGGGTGGGGGCGCGCCTCCCTGCCTCGTGGCCTCCTCGTTGATTTCTTGACGTCCACTCCAAGTCCCTTGGATCACGTTTGTTCCAAAAATAACTCTCCCAAAGGTTTCATTCCATTTGGATTCCGTTTGATATTCCTTTTCTGCGAAACACCGAAATAGGCAAAAAAATAGCAATTTGCACTGGGCCTTGGGTTAGTAGGTTAGTCCCAAAAATAATATAAAAGTGTATAAATAAGCCCATAAACATCCAAAACAGATAATATAATACCATGGAACAATAAAAAATTATAGATACGTTGGAGACGTATCAAGCATCCCCAAGCTTAATTCCTGCTCGTCCTCGAGTAGGTAAATGGTAAAAATAGAAGTTTTGATGTGGAATGCTACCTAGCATAATTCTCAATGTAATTTTCTTTATTGTGGCATGAATGTTCAGATCCGAAAGATTCAAGACAAAAGTTTAATATTGACATAAAAATAATAAATACTTCAAGCATACTAACTAAGCAATCATGTCTTCTCAAAATAACATGGCAAAATAAAGTTCATCCCTACAAAATCATATAGTTTGGTCATGCTCTATTTTCGTCACACAAGAACACTCTCATCTTGCACAACCCCCGATGACAAGCCAAGCAATTGTTTCATACTTTATTAATCTCAAACTTTTTCAACTTTCACGCAATACATGAACGTGAGCCATGGATATAGCACTATGGGTGGAATAGAATAATGATAGGGGGTTATGTGGAGAAGACAAAAAGGGAGAAAGTCTCACATCGACGCGGCTAATCAACAGGCTGGGGAGATGCCCATCAATTGATGTCAATGCAAGGAGAAGGGATTGCCATGCAACGGATGCACTAGAGCTATAAATGTATGAAAGCTCAACAAAAGAAACTAAGTGAGTGTGCATCCAACTTGCTTGCTCACGAAGACCTAGGGCATTTGAGGAAGCCCATTGTTGGAATATACAAGCCAAGTTCTATAATGAAAAATTCCCACTAGTATATGAAAGTGACAAAACAAGAGACTCTCTATCATAAAGATCATGGTGCTACTTTGAAGCACAAGTGTGGAAAAAAAGGATAGTAGCATTGCCCCTTTTTATTTCTCTTTTTTGGCCCCCCTTTTTTATTTGGCCTTTCTCTTTTTTTGGGACAATGCTCTATTAATGATGATCATCACACTTATATTTATTTACAACTCAATGATTACAACTCGATACTAGAACAAAATATGACTCTATATGAATGCCTCCGGCGGTGTACCGGGAAGTGCAATGAATCAAGAGTGACATGTATGATAAATTATGCATGGTGGCTTTGCCACAAATAAGATGTCGACTACATGATCATGCAACGCAATATGACAATGATGAAACCTGTCATAAATGAAGCGGTGGAAAGTTGCATGGCAATATATCTCAGAATGGCTATGGAAATGCTATAATAGGTAGGTATGGTGGCTGTTTTGAGGAAGATATAAGGAGGTTTATGTGTGAAAGAGCGTATCATATCACGGGGTTTGGATGCACCGGCGAATTTGGACCAACTTTCAAGGTGAGAAAGGGCAATGCACGGTACCGAAGAGGCTAGCAATGATGGAAAGGTGAGAGTGCGTATAATCCATGGACTCAACATTAGTCATAAAGAACTCACATACTTATTGCAAAAATCTACAAGTCATCAAAAACCAAGCATTACGCGCATGCTCCTAGGGGGATAGACTGGTAGGAAAAGACCATCGCTCGTCTCCGACCACCACTCATAAGGAAGACAATCAAAGAACACCTCATGTTTCAAATTTGTTACACAACGGTTACCATACATGCATGCTACGGGACTTGCAAACTTCAACACAAGTATTTCTCAAATTCACAACTACTCAACTAGCACAACTCTAATATCACCATCTTTATATCTCAAAACAATTATCAAGTATCAAACTTCTCCTAGTACTCAATGCACTTTTTATAATAGTTTTTATTATACCCATCTTGGATGCCTATCATATTAGGACTAATTTCATAACCAAAGCAAATTACCATGCTGTTCTAAAGGAATCTCAAAATAATATAAGTGAAGCATGAGAGACCAATAATTTCTATAAAATAAAACCACCACCGTGCTCTAAAAGATATAAGTGAAGCACTAGAGCAAAATTATCTAGCTCAAAAGATACAAGTGAAGCACATAGAGTATTCTAATAAATTCCAATCCATGTGTGTCTCTCCCAAAAGGTGTGTATGGCAAGGATGATTGTGATAAACTAAAAATCAAAGACTCAAATCATACAATACGCTCCAAGCAAAACACATATCATGTGGAGAATAAAAATATAGCCTCAAGTAAAGTTACCGATGGACGAAGACGAAAGAGGGGACGCCTTACGGGGCATCCCCAAGCTTAGGCTTTTGGTTGTTCTTGAATTTTACCTTGGGGTGCCTTGGGCATCCCCATGCTTAGGCTCTTTCCACTCCTTATTCCATAATCCATCAAATCTTTACCCAAAACTTGAAAACTTCACAACACAAAACTTAAACAGAAAATCTCATGAGCTCCGTTAGTATAAGAAAACAAACCACCACTTAAGGTACTGTAATGAACTCATTCTTTATTTATATTGGTGTTAAACCTACTGTATTCCAACTTCTCTATGGTTCATAACCTCCGATACTAGCCATAGATTCATCAAATAAGCAAACAACACACGAAAAACAGAATAGTCTGTAGTAATCTGTAGGTTTCGAATACTTATGTAACCCCAAAAATTCTAAAATAAATTGCTGGACGTGGGGAATTTATCTATTAATCATATACAAAAATAATCAACCTAATATCACTCTCCAGTAAAAAATGGCAGCAAATCTCGTGAGCACTAAAGTTTCTGTTTTTTACAGCAAGATCGCAAAGACTTTCCCCAAGTCTTCCCAAAGGTTCTACTTGGCACAAACACTAATTAAAAGCATAAAAACACATCTAAATAGAGGCTATATGAATTATTTATTACTAAACAGAACCAAAAAGCAAGAAACAAAAATAAAATTGGGTTGCCTGCCAACAAGCGTTATCGTTTAACGCCCCTAGCTCGGCATAAAAGAAAGGATAGATCTAGGTGTTATCATATTTGGTATGCAATCCATAAGTGGCTCTCATAATAGATTCATAATGTAATTTAATTTTCTTTCTAGGAAATTGTTCCATGCCTTTCCTTAATGGAAATTGGAACCTAATATTCCTTTCTTTCATATCAATAATAGCACCAATCGTTCTAAGGAAAGGTCTACCAAGAATAATGGGGCATGTAGGATTGCAATCTATATCAAGAACAGTGAAATCTACGGGCACATAATTCCTATTTTCAACAATAATAACATCATTAATTCTTCACATAGGTTTCTTAATGGTGGAATCCGCAAGGTGCAAGTTTAAAGAACAATCATCAAATTCACGAAAACCTAGCACATCACATAAAGTTTTTGGAATCGTGGAAACGCTAGCACCCAAATCACATAAAGCATAGCATTCGTGATCTTTAATTTTAATTTTAATAGTAGGCTCCCGTTCATCATGAAGTTTTCTAGGGATAGAAACTTCCAATTCAAGCTTTTCTTCATAAGATTGCATTAAAGCATCAACGATATGTTTAGTAAAAGCCTTATTTTGACTATAATCATGCGGAGAATTTAGCACCAATTGCAACAAGGAAATACAATCTATTAAAGAACAATTATCATAATTAAATTCCTTGAAATCCAGAATAGTGGGTTCATTGCTATGTAAAGTTTTGACCTCTCCAATCCCACTTTTATTAATTTTTGCATCAAGATCTAAAAACTCCGAATCATTGGGACGCCTTTTAACTAAAGTTGACTCATCTCCAGTCCCATCATTATAAAGATTAATATTGCAAAACAAAGATTTAATATGAGACATCAATCACTTTTAGATCTTCATCCTTATTATCATCAAAACTAGAAGAACACGCTTTTATAAAGCAATCCTTTTTTGCACGCATCCTAGCGATTCTTTATTTGCACTCATTAATGGAAATTCTCATGGCTTTGAGAGACTCATTGATATCATGCTTAGGTGGAATAGATCTAAGTTTCAAAGAATCAACATCAAGAGAAATTCTATCCACGTTCCTAGCCAACTCATCAATCTTAGCCAATTTTTCTTCAATCAAAGCATTGAAACTCTTTTCCAAACTAATAAATTCTTTAATACTAGATTCAAAATCAGAGGGCATCTTATTATAATTTCTGTATGAATTTTTGTAGGAATTACCATAATTATTAGATGAATTACTAGGAAACGGCCTAGGATTAAAATTACCTCTATACGCGTTATTACCAAAATTGTTCCTACCAACAAAATTCACATCCATAGATTCATTATTATTCACAATCAAAGTAGACAAAGGCATGTCATTAGGATCAGAAGAAACACTCTTATTAGCAAACAATTTCATAAGTTCATCCATCTTTCCACTCAAAACATTAATTTCTTCTGTAGCATGCACCTTTTTACTAGTAGATCTTTCAGTGTGCCATTGAGAATAATTAACCATAATATTATCTAGGAGTTTAGTAGCTTCTCCTAAAGTGATTTCCATAAAAGTGCCTCCTGCGACCGAATCTAAAAGATTTCTAGAAGCAAAATTCAATCCGGCATAAATTTTTTGTATAATCATCCAAAGATTCAAACCATGTGTAGGGCAATTACGTATCATTAATTTCATCCTCTCCCAAGCTTGTGCAACATGTTCATGATCAAGTTGCTTAAAATCCATAATATCGTTTCTAAGAGAGATGATCTTAGCAGGAGGAAAATGCTAAGAGATAAAAGCATATTTGCACTTATTCCATGAATCGATACTATTTTTAGGCAAAGACGAAAACCAAGTTTTAGGACGTTCTCTAAGCGAAAACGGGAATAGCTTCAATTTAACAATATCATTATCCACATCTCTATTCTTTTGCATATCACACAAATCAGCAAAGTTGTTTAGATGGGTAGCGGCATCTTCACTAGGAAGGCCGGAAAACGGATCTTTCATGACAAGATTCAGCAAAGCAGTATTAATTTCACAAGATTCAACATTGGTAAGAGGAGCAATCGGAGTGCTAATAAAATCATTATTGTTGGTATTGGAAAATTCACACAATTTAGTATTATCTTGAGCAATCATGACAAACAATCCAACACACAAGCACACAAGAAGCAAGCGAAAAGAGACGAACTAGAAAAGAGAAGGGGGACGGAAAAGGAGGGCGAATAAAACAGCAAGGGTGAAATGGGGGAGAGGAAAACGAGAGGCAAATGGCAAATAATGTAATGCGAGGGATCAGAGTTTATGATAGGTACATGGTATGTCTTGACTTGTGCGTAGATCTCCCCGGCAATGGCGCCAGAAATCCTTCTTGCTACCTCTTGAGCACTGCGTTAGTTTTCCCTTGAAGAGGAAAGGGTGATGCAGCAAAGTAGCGTAAGTATTTCCCTCAGTTTTTGAGAACCAAGGTATCAATCCAGTAGGATACTACACGCAAGTCCCTTGTACCTGCACAAACAAATAAGAACCTCGCAACCAACGCGATAAAGGGGATGTCAACCCCTTCACGGTCACTTACGAGAGTGAGATCTGATAGAGATAATAATAATAAGATAAATATTTTTGGTATTTTTATGATATAGATTGGAATATAAAGATTGCAAAATAAATGGCGCCAGAAATAGCTAGTTGACGGGAGAATAATATAATGGAGAATAGACCCGGGGGCCATAGGTTTCACTAGTGGCTTCTCTCAAGATAGCATAAGTATTACGGTGGGTGAACGAATTACTGTCGAGCAATTGATAGAAAAGTGCATAATTATGAGAATATCTAGGCATGATCATGTATATAGGCATCACGTCCGCGACAAGTAGACCGAAACAATTCTGCATCTACTACTATTACTCCACACATCGACCACTATCCAACATGCATCTAGAGTATTAAATTCATAAGAACAGAGTAACGCGTTAAGCAAGATGAGATGATGTAGAGGGATAAACTCAAGCAATATGATATAAACCCCATCTTTTTATCCTCGATGGAAACAATACAATACGTGCCTTGCTGCCCCTACTGTCACTGGGAGAGGACACCGCAAGATTGAACCTAAAGCTAAGCACTTCTGCCATTGCAAGAAAGATCAATCTAGTAGGCCAAACCAGACTGATAATTCAAAGAGACTTGCAAAGATAACCAATCGTACATAAAAGAAAAGATTTTAGAGAAGAATCAAATATTGTTCATAGATAAACTTGATCATAAACCCACAATTCATCGGATCTCGACAAACACACCGCAAAAAGAGTTACATCGAATAGATCTCTAAGAAGATCGAGGAGAACTTTGTATTGAGATCCAAATTGAGAGAAGAAGCCATCTAGCTAATAACTATGGGCATGAAGGTTTGAGGTAAACTACTCACACATCATTGGAGAGGCTATGGTGTTGATGTAGAAGCCCTCTGTGATTGATTCCCCCTCCGACGGAGCTCGAAAAAGGCCCCAAGATGGGATATCTTGGGTACAGAAGGTTACGGTGGTGGAAATAGGGTTTCGTGGTGCTCCTGGATGTTTTCGGGGTATATGGATATATATATAGGAGGAAGAAGTAAGTCGGTGGAGCTACGAGGGGCCCATGAGGGTGGGGGCGCGCCTCCCTGCCTCGTGGCCTCCTCATTGATTTCTTGACGTCCGCTCCAAGTCCCCTGGATCATGTTTGTTCCAAAAATAACTCTTCCAAAGGTTTCATTCTGTTTGGATCCCGTTTGATATTCCTTTTCTGCGAAACACTGAAATAGGCAAGAAAACAACAATTTGCACTGGGCCTTGGGTTAGTCCCAAAAATAATATAAAAGTGTATAAATAAGCCCATAAACATCCAAAATAGATAATATAATAGCATGGAACAATCAAAAATTATAGATACGTTGGAGACGTATCAGTTACCTTCGATCCTCAGACGCACAATTCGGGACCCCCTACCCGAGATCGGTCGGGTTTGACAACGACAGCAGTCGACCTGGTTCTACTGCAAAGATGTCCCGACGCCGGGTTAGTCGACTGGCCTTCCCCCTTTCTCTTTGGAGAGACTCTGCACCCCTTTTTCATTAACTGTAGAAGAGGAGAAGAAGGGTGAGGTGGCCATCCTGGTTGACGCGGTCATTGCGCTGGTCTGGGGCGGAGTGACATGCATGGATTTGCTAGAGGTGTTTCTCAGTCGACGCATCATGCCCTTGCAAGCTCGCGACCACCCCATGTGGCTGTACTCAGGTACAGAAGACAACGCTCAGATCCACCCAGAGGAGGTCAAAGAGGATACAGTGGTGTAGTGGCTTCGGAGCATCACTGGGAACAAGGACAACCCACGCGGAGCAAAACAGATCTTGCCATTCGACGTTGAGCACCCTCCAGGAGAGGTCTAACATAACTTGTTGAGTGTTTTAGCTTTTATTCTTCAATATGCAATTGTATTGGAATCCGACTGATCTTCGTAATCTGTGTTTCCTAGGTATTCACGAAGATGTACTCGCCTGTACCGAACGGGGAGCAACTCCTCGAAGGAGCACAAAGCGAGGGCGGGAGTGCCGATATTGAGTACGCCGATGATAGGGAAGATGACAGCGGCGACTCCTAGGACAGTGAGGAAGTCGAGTCGCCTCCATGTTCTGAGCGCTGATCCAAACAGACCCAAGATCCAACGGCTAGTCAGAGCAAGGCTGTGATGTCGAGAGTCAGGACCTAGAAGCGCACTCGGACGCCAACTCCCGACCCGACTGAGAAAACCGCCAAGCAAGCCAAGGTTACCCGGTTTATCAGTCGCCTTGGGGAGAAGGCCATCCCTTTATATCAGATGCTCAAGAAAATAGATAACTTTGTCTGGAGCGAGGCAGCTGATAAGGCGTTCGAGGATCTAAAGAGGCAGTTAGCTAAACCTCCCGTACTTGCAGCACCAATTGATAAGAGCCGTTATTGCTATATGTGGCTGCTAATGCCCGGGCTATTAGCGTAGCTATTGTGGTAGAGCGCAAGGAGCTTGGCAAAGAATATCCGGTTCAACGGCCGGTTTATTATATCAGTGAAGTGCTCATTGAGTCAAAGCAGCGGTATCCGCATTGGCAGAAGTTGGTGTATGGAGTGTTTATGGCAAGCCGGAAGCTTAAACATTATTTTCAGGGTCATCCCATCATAGTGGTCAGTTCATCTCCTCTGGGCGATATCATTCAAAACAGAGAAGCAACTGGCCGGATTGCCAAGTGGGCTATTGAGCTTGGACCTCATGGGCTCAAATATAGACCCCGCACAGCGATCAAATCCCAGGCACTCGTGGACTTCATCAATGATTGGACGGAGTTACATGCACCTGAAGAGAAACCAGATAATACATATTGGACTATTCATTTTGATGGGTCCAGACAGTTGGAGGGGTCGGGGGCTAGAGTCATACTAACTTCCCCATGAGGTGACAAGTTTTGTTATGTCCTCTGTTTATTGTTCCCTTGTACTAACAATGCAGCTGAATATGAGGCTTTGCTCCACGGTCTTCGGATGGCTAAGGAGATGAATTTGAGCTGGGTTAAGTGCTTTAGCGATTCAGATCTAGTGTCTCAGCAGGTGTCTGGCACTTGGGATTCTAAAGACCCACTCATGGCTGCATATCGGCGAGAGGTGGACACAGTGGCTGGTCACTTTAAGGGTTATCAGGTGGACCATATAGATCGGCGGAAGAATGAAGCGGCGGACGCTTTAAGTCGTCTTGGTTCCTAGCGTAAACCGGTCCTGCCCAATGTCTTTCTTGATGTATTGCATAATCCGTTAGTCAAAGTGCCAACCGAAGAAGATTTGGCTATTCCTGATCCAGAGGCTCAGTTGGTGGCAGCTCTGCATGCCATACCGGATTGGACAATCCCATATTTGGCTTACATGAACCGGGGCGAGTTACCAGACGATGAAACATTGGCCCGATAGATAATCCGGCGTTCCAAGTCCATGGCCATACTCAACGGGGAGTTACATCGCTACAGCGTTTCAGGAGCAATTCAGCGTTGTGTTTCTCCTCAAGAAGGTTGTCAGATTTTGCAAGAAATCCATGAAGGGGACTACGGTCACCATGCCGGTTCAAAGTCTTTGGTTGCTAAAGCTTTTCGCCACGGTTTTTACTGGTTGACAGTGCATGCTGATGTGGAAGATTTAGTCAAGAGATGTGACGGGTGTTAAAAATTCGCCCGCCGTGCGCACGTTCCGGCTCAAGAGTTGCGGATGATTCCAATTACGTGGCCGTTTGCAACTTGGGGGCTTGATATGGTTGGACCCTTCAAGCGATCTAAAGACAAAAAGACCCACCTGTTAGTAGCAGTTGATAAATTCACCAAATGGGTGGAAGCAGAGCCAGTCAGCAAGTGTGATGCAGCCATGGCGGTTCAATTCATGAAAAAGGTGATATTCCGGTTTGGTTTTCCACACAGCATTATAACAGATAATGGTACTAACCTGTCAAAGGGGGAGATGGAAGAATTTTGTCAACGTGAGCACATCCGGCTCGATCTAGCGTCGGTGGCTTACCCCCAGTCTAATGGTCAAGCAGAGAGGGCAAATCAAGAAATTCTATGGGGCATCAAACCCAGGCTTATGGTTCCCTTAAAGCGGACACCGGGTTGTTGGGTTGAGGAGCTACCTTCTGTGTTATGGAGCATCAACACCACACCCAATAGGTCTACAGGTTACACACCTTTCTTCATGGTCTATGGAGCGGAGGCCGTTCTTCCTAGTGACATCTGTCACGACTCGCCCCGTGTGACGGCTTATGTTGAAGCTGATAATGAGAAGGCACATCAGGATTCTCTGGACCTGTTGGATGAAGAGCGTGATCTTGCAGCAGCACGATCGATGATTTATCAACAAGATCTCTAACGTTATCACAGCCGCTGGGTTAAAACCACAACCTTTCAAGAAGGCGATTTGGTGCTCCGGCTCATCCAGGATCAGACGGATATGCACAAGTTATCCCCACCTTGGGAAGGACCCTTTGTGGTTAGCAAAAATCTACACAACGGGTCTTACTACCTCATTGATGTTCGAGAGCATAAAGACTCACGTCAATCGGAGGAAGAGACCAAGCGGCCATGGAACATAGCTCTCCTTTGGCCTTACTATACTTGAAGCCATAGGCTCTTCATCTGTACATATTTATGACAGTGTATATATCATATAATAAACCGGAGCCTCCGTTATAAGCGGGGTATCTGTTCTTTTTACATCATGTGTGTGCTTATAAGAGTTTACTGACAAAGCGGAAATTTTTATTAATCCGGTGTTAGCAGCTACACAGGTATGCAGAAAATCACTAGGGGGCTTGGTCATATTTGACCTACAGCTACACCTCTTGATCGGTTTTGAAACCACAAAGGGATATCACTAGGGGGCTTGGTTGTTATCACACCATAGCTACACCTCTTGGTAGGCATTTAAGCCACAAAAGAAAAATATGTGGAGCCAAAGAGAGTGTTGCATAAAGCACAGACTCAAACATGGGCACACACTGAGCACAGCTCACAAAGTTGCTTGGGGGCTCTTTTTTGCAAAGCAGCAAAGAGGTTGAAAGGACCCTTGTAATTGGCTATCAAGCCACGGCTTGGAAGCCTGGTGTATTCACCTAAAAACCCGGGTTAACCTGCCTTCATCAAGTAAGCCACTCCTGTCCAGGTAATCCTAGTATGACCCATCGAATGTTTGACATGTCAATCTTTTATAGACCCCAAGCTTGTCAAAGTTAAAACGATGATTGGTTAATTGGAGGCCCATCTTAAAAGTCTTTGTTAAATGGTTTAACTCAGAGGCCTGGCAGCCCATGAAAAGCCTCGATTTGGAGCCTGGCGGCTCGTAAAAAACCTTGCATATTTTCCTTTTTGAGTTTTATTTGTTGAAGTTCATAAGTATTTTTTGATAAACCGGCGTCCTTGACCCGGCTTGCTTTTCAACTAAAAGTTGTCGGCACATCGTCAATTATAAACCGGTGTTTATTGACCCGGTCTAGTTTGACTAAATCACCAGTGTTATAAAGAAAACCCAGTGGTTATCCCGGTCCGATTTAATATATAGACCGGTATTTCAAAGATGGGGTTATCAACATTCCGGACTGGTATTAACACCTTTGCCGTATACACTGTTGGTCAACCAATGAGGTATGTTATGTATATTGCTTTTTGTACAAACACTTTGATTATTTCATCTATGTATTGTATACTTCCTGGACATTATGACCTGTCTAGCAGTAAACCGCTAGACACTTTTAAGTTGTTGTACCCAGGAACATAATTCATCATGGGTTATGCATAAATATATCCCAAAAAGTGGCACAAGATTGTCATGAAGTATTATGAAACATGCTCGATGGCATGGCAGATAACGGAGTTTTAGCTATCCTATTACAAGAAGATTTCAAAGCGGCTCCAATGGTATCATTGTTTTTCACAGCAGCCATGTAAACCGGCAACTGGATCAGGACTCTTCATCTGGATGGTTTGATGGTTGAGGGTCAGTTGGTGTGGGCACTTCTTCATCCCTCCCCAGACGCTGGAAATCAACCGTTGACCAATCGATCCCAGTTAAAGCTTGAAACATTGCTTCTTCATGCATAAGATTGGAGGGGTTAATATCAGGAGCATAAATGTGCTTACGAATCGGAGGCACAAGTTCTTCAACTTCATGGATGTCGGCCGGCTATTTTTCCGCTCCGCATCGTAAAACGGTTGAAGATCGGACAAATCTGTATCATCGGCCAACTTGCTGGCTGCTGGCCGCATCTGTTTGGTCAGCCGCCGGAGGTCATCATTGTCGAAGTTTGAACCGTCTTCCTTTACACCCGGGTATCCTTTAATAATATCCTCCACTTCAAGGTCTGGAATCCCGGCTTTGGCTCGAATAAGTGCAGTTAAAGCTCCGGCTCTGGCAGCTGCTTTCTTCAACTCGGCAATACGGGCTGGTAACATGGCCAACTTCTCAAGAGTTTCTTTAATCAAAGTTGGGGCCGGTTTGTTATAAGCTGCCGTGCAAATAGCCCGCTGAGACCCAGAGTATAGTTGTTCAACCAATGTGTATGCCGCTTTGAGCTTCATCTGCATATACGTACCAAGATGAGCGATCCGAGTGCCTGCCAAAGATTTTATCAACATTTTGGTTAGTGATAAGGTTCATCGACTTGCGCAACACACATAAGCAGGCACTTACCAAAGATAGCAGAGGTCATAGCATTGATTTGGCGTTTCAAACCAGCTAGTTCATCTACCAGTGGCTTCAGGGCTGCCTCGGCGTCTATAGCTCTTTTGGTTAAACCGGATTTCTCGGTTTCCCAGTCAGCATGATCTTTGTTGAAAGATTCTTTTAGCTTTTCCATTACGGCCAGGGCCTGGGTCAGCTCCTCTTTGGCTTTTGCAGCCTCGGCTTGTTGTGACTTCACATTCTCTTGCAAGTCAGAATTTCGGGCATCTTTGCTTCTCAGTTCAGCCTACAACATTGAAGGTATATTAAACAAACAACATATATATGTGCTAAGTACAAAGCGTATAACAAGTTATGCACTTCATACTTGGGGGCTAATGCATATTTGCTCTAAAGTACTACATTTTATACAAGTCTCCAGAACAATGCAAGCATTGTCCTTGACACTTGGGGGCTAATGTGCGTCTGTTCTAAAACGGATGTGTGGATTAAAACCCGGATTAACTTGCCAAGTTAAACCGGCCTTTGGGGGCTATGCTGCAGAAAGTTATCTAATTACTTCAAGATGAGTCTTATCTCTTATTAGAGACCTGCCATTGCAAGGATCAATGATGAGAAACTTAAAGTGTTGCAAAGACCCGGTTTATGATTAACATCATAAAACAGCCCTTGGGGGCTACTTCGGATAGTATTTCAGCTATAAATCAATAAACAAAGGGAGAGGAATTTACCTCATATCGCTCTTTAATCAAGTTCACCAAACCGGCTTCATAATCCCGGTTTGAGTGCAGACGGTTCAAGAAGCCAGAGTGAAGCTCATCAGCGTTAAGATGAGCATAGCTTGATAAATCGCTGCTCCATTTGCCTTTTTCCCTGGCAGCTTGCTCTTCTTTGGCACTGTGTTGAGCCAAAATGACGGGATGGCCAGGAGAGATGTGGTCCATTCCAGTAATAATAACATCGTCTCCTTGGCCTTCAGTGTGTTTGGCTGGTGACAATGAAGTTTCAGTATTTCTCACCGGACTAGCCTGGTTTGGCTCTGCCAGTCCAGTATCAGGTGCGGCAGGTTCAGCGTCTGCTGGTTCACCGGTGTTTTGGTCCTGAAGGGGCGGTTCATTAGAAGTGGCTTCAGGATGAGGGCCCTCCGGTTCACATCTGGGTTCTTCGTCAAAAGTGGTCGTGTCTTCAGGCGGATTGGTGACCCGAGCTTTCTTGCTGGGTCTGGCTTTGGCAATGTAAACAAAATATAAAGGATTAACATCTTATTCAAGTTCTGTGATGCATTAAAGGAAAAGGTTTTACAGTGTACCCGGCCACAGTTTTCAGAGGAGGGAGTTGAGTTTTTGTCGACTCGCCAGATGATGAGGGAGGTGTAACCTGATAATTTGAATCGGACGGATTAAGAGGTTGTCTGAAATAACCTGCCTTGGGGTAAGAATGGTCAGAAGTAGGGAGACCTCAGACCGGCGCTTCCGAACCGGAGTATCAGGTAAACCGGTTGAAGTGACCTGTTAGCCATTGTGTCGGGTTGTCCGGCGGGCTTCATGCTGTTGAGTCTTCAAAATAAATGTTGGATCCAAGTGAGCAAGAGGATGAGAAAAGCTTGCTTTCTGGACTGCTTGGCGGATTTTTTGTGTTGGCATAGAGTCTGAACCGGAGGAAAGGGTAATTACCTCTACATCATCAGCTTGAGTGCCTTCTACGTCCTCCTGAGGAATATCATTGTTAATGAGATGCATGAAAAGAGAGCCAAGTGAGTCAAGTTCTACCTCAACTTCTGGATCCTCGGTGTCATCATCAAGCTCCATGTTGATCCGGTCAGTCATTTTCCGCTTTGACGTCTGTTTGACGGCTTTAGTTTTGGGGCGAGATGGTTTGACCGCTTTGTCCCCAGTTGGTTTTACCGCTTTTTCTACGGTTTTCCGTTTCCAGAAGGGGTCATCACCCTATGCATACATACACAGAAGAAGGATTACAAGTTGCTCAAAGCTCAAAATATTAGAAGTGAAAAGGAAGTATAATGCTTACAATAGGCGGTTTTTTCTTGGCATAGAAGGGACTCAAACCGGTTTGGCTATAGGCCAGTTCCGATTCATTCAGAATCTTCTTTACACATTCAGTGACTTCTTCCTCAGATAGTTGAAGGTTGCAATGGCGTTGAGGGTCGTCAACCTCACCGGTATACTCACACATTAAACTGGAATGCCGGCTTAGAGGCAAGATACTCCAAGATATCCAGCAGTGCACGAAATCCACACCTGTCAAACCATTAGCCATAAAGGCCCGGAGTTTGGTGAGTTGAGGGGCATATTTCGCCCTTTCTGAGGAGCTTAGGCGTTGCGGCATCAGATGGGTGTTGGAAAGCCGGTATTCGCGAAAGCCTGGAAGGGGATTTTCATTTTCAGGTGAAGTGTCTCTGCAATAAAACCAAGTTTGGTTCCATTCCTTTGGGTGGCTGTGATGTTTGGCATGAGGAAACTCAACTTCTTTCCGCTTTTGAATCGAGACACCGCCAAGTTCTGTGTTCGGGCCATTTACAAACTCTGTGCGCCGGTTTAAGTGAAAGAAATCCCGGAACAATTCTGCAGTTGGTTCTTCCTGTAAGTATGCTTCATAGAAGACCTGGAAGTTGCATAGGTTGGATACTAAATTTGGCCCAATATCTTGGGGATGGAGTTGGAAATTGGCAAGCACATCCCGGTAAAACTTTGATCCTGGCGGTTTGAAGCCACGGCCTATGTGGTCGACAAAGACCACCACCTCACCCTACCTTGGGGTCGGAGGATTTTCTGTTCCTGGAACTCGCCATTTAATTTCAGTCTTTTTAGGCAAGGAGCCGATGCTAACCATATCGTTCAACTGATCTTCGGTGACCCGGGAACGAGCCTAGTTGCAAGCAGTGAATTGTTTGGCCATTGTGAAATGAACAAGCTGAAAATGAAGGGCCGGTTTATAGAATCACTCATGATGATATGCAAGATACAATGGAGTAAGAAACGTACTGATATGCGAAATGGCATAAACTGGAAACCAATGCAATAAGGAGTGAAAGGTAATACCAGGATAGGAATACTCAGACACTGTTAAACCGGAGTATAGCTATGAAGGTAAAAGGCTCCTCCGGTTTAGCAGAGGGCTAATGGTATAGATTGCTTATACAAGGTTAAACCGCCTATGTTGGCGTGAGGAGAAACAGATTTCATAGAGACATATGAAAATTTCGGATCTAAGGTAAGACAGAAAAGCAAAATATTTCGACTTAAAAAGGGTAAAGACCCAAAACGGTTTATGAAGGACTACATAAGCTTTTGCGCATAAGGATCTATGGTGGTAACAAAAGATTAGCCACGGCAAGGGATACGATAAATGCAAAGCATTCATCTATAGGCCAAGGAAGAACAGCATCAAAAGCTCCGATGAGCTTCAAGAACTGCGAAGAACAGGGAAACCCTAATGGATCTAGAAAGGAAGGGGGAAGGACTTACTGCGGCCGCGGAAGCAGCGGAGGTGTGCTGCGAAACTCTGGTGCGAACAGGTCGATGCAGCGGCCGACAGTGAAGCAGAGGCGCGGCTTGGCAATGATGGCGGTGCTCAGGTGTGAAGACGTCGCGAGGAAGAAGAAGGGAGGAAAGGAGAGCGGAAAGAAAATAATGGGGTCCTCTGCCCCTATTTATAAGATGAAGCGATGAAACGGCAAGTGCGAGAATCGAGGAGCCCAAAATTGGATAAGTTAATAAGGGTGTCGCCTCGGTGACTGAATACACATTAAAAGAAGGTAATCTTCGACATCAACGGATGGATGACGTCAGGGCGGTTTATCATAATCTTGAAGTATGACGTCACAGCGGTTTACAAGATCAAGGTGAAGATATGAGGGAGGAATTTTTCTAACTGTAGAAGATTGACATGAACAAGTTCAAACCAATCTGGGGCCTAATGTTGGGGATATTACTACTGGAGGTAAACCGGCCTTATGTAGCCGGATTGACTCCTTGAAGATTATAAGCCCATGAAGATGCAAGGATGATGGCGCTTCATGGAGGCCCAAGGCCCAAAGGCGGGTTAAAGCCTGTAAATGTAAACCGACCTAGTCATGTAACTTGTATTGTAAGATAGGAAGGATAGAAACCGAACCGGACACATTTATGATCCGGCTTCGGGACTCTGTAGCCCGGCGGGCGTTAGCCTATGTATATAAAGGGACGACCCGGCAGTGGTTTAGGGACAGATAACAACTCGAGAGCCAGACAAAGCGGATTCGCTCCCTGGCCTTCGAAACCCTAGCAATACCAATCACAACTAGACGTAGGCTTTTACCTTCCTTGAAGGGGGCTGAACTAGTATAAAACTCCACGTGTCCCCTTGTCCGGTTTAATCCCTTTAAGCTAACCCATAGCGATGGCTCCACGACTAAGTCCTTTCACAAGGACGTCTGCCATGACAAACCCACGACACCGTGCCTATTGTTTCAACATTAGTGCTCCGAGTGCCTCTCTTTCTTTTCCTCCTTCTTTGCTTTTGCAGACCTTATTGTTTTACTTGACCGAGTGGAATTATGAATCTCGGGTCTGCTACTTCCGGGACGTCGCATATGGAGATCGACGACGAGCACGCTGACGTGGAGACTGCGGACGCAGCCACTTCTTAGGCAGGTATGATCACCTCTCGCCTTGCTAATTATTCCGATGGTCGACTGAAATCTGACTGACTATAGTGCCAATGGACGTCATCCAACTTCGAGATGATGACCAGGAGGAACCTCCGAGAAGCTCAAGAGGACGGGGCAGGACTTGTACCACCTCACGAAGCCCTACGAAGAGAGTGCCCTCGGGCCGGGCATCTCGTATGCCTCCTAAATCTGTTCCTCAAGGGTCGGGTGGTTCGTCTAGGACTGTGTTTCTTTCTTTGTACCACTGTCGACTGTTCAGCCTGTCACGTCGACTGTTCAAGCCTCGGGTCCAACTGAACAACCACGAGTGCTGATCCCTCCAGCTGCATCGCCAACTCCTGCGCCGAGTGCATTCACACTACATCACGTCCCAAAAGACCAAACATGAGCTGCCAAGGAAGCTATGATCCAGGTCAGCCTGATGATGCAGCGCCTGAAGGAGGTGTATGAGTCCAGCAAGTTGGCTTATGATGCCAGCACATCCCTTCAAGCCAATGTCCGAGTAAGTGCGATAGTAAGTTGATTTCCGATTGGATTTTCTTTGTCTTGATTCTGCTAAATTAGTACACCAACTGGGTGTGTTTTCTTTTTGCTCTGCATTCCATTCACTCGAAGTGGTCAGGCCGCACCAAGTGGGGAATCGAGCCAGTGGGGGCACATTGAGTGCACCCACTAGATGTAGTCCCCGAGACCGTCGTTGAATGTTTGATTCGGCGGGGGTCTAAGAACAGGTTGTTTTTTTGGCTCTTCCACTCGGGTCGGACAAGCCGTACCAAGTGGGAAATTGATCTAGTGGGGGCATGCTGAGTGCACCCACTGGGTGTAGTCCCCGAGAACGCCGTCGAATATTTGATTCGGCAGTGGTCTTATAAAACTTTTGATAATAGCAATTTGGATTTGATCTTCTCCACTTGGAAATAGAGGAAACACTTTTGAGATTCTTTCTCTTTGTTGAGTGAATTGTCTTTTTGTTGACCTTAGAAATCTTGTGAACTAGGAACCCAGTATGTTGCCTTGGGGAAGGAGAAAACCCAACTCCAATTGGACTTAGAGCTGGCAAAGAAGAACCTGAAGCAGGCTCGGGAGAAAGTGAAGACCATGGGAGGTAACACTTCGCCAACTGTGTACTTTGCCATTTTTTCTTTTCCGTCCTTTGAACCGAGTGAATCCACTCGAACAGATGTGCATAGTGAAAATTGTCAATTCCAAGCACGACTGAAGAATGTCATTTCTTTAGACACCATGAAGCAGACACTGGAGAGGAAAGACAACGAACTTGCGGGGGCGCAGAAGGTGGCTCAAGAGAAGACTGAAGCGGTTGAGAAAAAACTAACTTTAGTCGGTAAGCTTGAAGAGGAGAATGCTGCCCTGAAGACTGCCATTGAGGAGGTGAAGAAGGAGGCTGCTTAGTTGAAGGAAGAGAAAGTTGTCCTGTCCGACAAGGCGGACCAGCTCACTCGAAAGAGGGACGAGCTGGAGAAATATTTGGGGGGTTTTGCAAAGAAGATGTATGACATGCTGGAAGGTACCTCTCTTTGGTCGAGTGGATTTCTGCAAGCTTTCAGAGTAATTTGTATTTAACCACTTGTTTCTCCTTTGTGCAGAGTTCTGCCAGAACTTTAGAGAGGAGACAGAACATATCGAGACGAGTTTAGACCCCACCAAGTTGTTAGTAAAGGACGGATGGCTCTGAACATGTTGCGCCTCGAAGCTCGTCTTGAAGGCGTTCAAGGATATATCACTCGCTTGAGGGCCGCGCTGGCAAACATCGACAAGGAGCTATGGCCTGAAGATACGCTTCAGAATGACATCGATCCGATGATGACTCGGCTTAACAATATCCCAAGTCGGGTGCAAGCATGGAAGAAATCTGCTGCCTGCTGTGGAGCCGACGTGGCTCTCTCACTCATCCGAGTCCATTGCAAAGATGCCAAAGAAGACAAGCTAAAAGCTCTCTAGGTTGCAAACATGAAGAAGCTCCAGTTTCAATCCTTCATGGAAACTTTCAACGAGGCAGCCACTCGCATAGCCGACGACATTGACGTGGACACCTTCGTCGAGCCAGCAAGTCCTCCCCCCGCCGAGTGATGAAAAACTTAATGATCTGAACTTATTTGCCTTGGAATGTGATATGTCCATTTTACATCATGCTTTTATATCGATATTTATTGCATTATGGGCTGTTATTTCACTTTATGTCACAATACTTATGGCTATTCTCTCTTATTTTACAAGGTTTACATAAGGAGGGAGAATGCCGGCAGCTGGAATTCTGGGCTGGAAAAGGAGCAAATATTAGAGACCTATTCTGCGCAACTCCAAAAGTCCTGAAACTCCACGGAACATCTTAAAATAAATAAAGAAAAAATCCTCACCAAAGATGAAGGCCAGGGGGCCCACACCCTTCTCACGAGGGTGCCCCCCCTAGGGCGCGCCCCCTACCTCGTGGGCCCCCTGGTGGCTCTCCGACGTCCATCTTCTCCTATATGACGTCTTTCGATGAGAAAAAAAGAAGGAGGAACTTTTCAGGACGAGACTCCGCCGCCACGAGGCGGAACCTTGGCGGATCCAATCTAGAGCTCCGGTAGAGCTGTTCTGCCAGGGATACTTCCCTCCCGGAGGGGGAAATCATCACCATGGTCATCACCAACGCTCCTCTCATCGGGAGAGGGCAATCTCCATCAACATCTTCACCAGCACCATCTCATCTCCAACCCTAGTTCATCTCTTGTATCCAATTCTTGTCTCAAAGTCCGGGATTGGTGCTAGTAGGTTGCTAGTAGTGTTGATTACTCCTTGTAGTTGATGCTAGTTGGTTTATTTGGTGGAAGATCATATGTTCAGATCCTATATGCATATTATTACCCCTCTGATTATGAACATGAATATGCTTTGTGAGTAATTATGTTTGTTCCTGAGGACAAGGGAGAAGTCTTGCTATGAGTAGTCACGTGAATTTGGTATTCGTTTGATATTTTGATAAGATGTATGTTGTCTAGCCTCTAGTGGTGTTATGTGAACGTCAACTACATAACACTTCACCATTATTTGGGCCTAGAGGAAGGCATTGGGAAGTAATAAGTAGATGATGGGTTGCTAGAGTGACAGAAGCTTAAACCCTAGTTTATGCGTTGCTTCATAAGGGGCTGATTTGGATCCACATGTTTCATGCTATGGTTAGCTTTACCTTAATACTTTTGTTGTAGTTGCGGATGCTTACAAT
Source organism: Triticum dicoccoides (assembly GCF_002162155.2). Classification (NCBI taxonomy): domain Eukaryota; kingdom Viridiplantae; phylum Streptophyta; class Magnoliopsida; order Poales; family Poaceae; genus Triticum; species Triticum dicoccoides. The sequence continues at coordinate 240,590,857 of NC_041388.1, forward strand.
AGAGGTTAATCATAAGTGGGATGCTTGTTCAAGTAAGAACAGCACCCAAGCACCGGTCCACCCACATATCAAATTATCAAAGTATCAAACGCGAATCATATGAACGTGATGAAAACTAGCTTGACGATATTCTCATGTGTCCTCGGGAGCACTTTTCCTATTATAAGAGTTTGTTCCAGCTTGTCCTTTGCTACAAAAAGGATTGGGCCACCTTGCTGCACTTTATTTACATTTGTTACTTGTTGCTCGTTACAATTTACCTTATCACAAAACTATCTGTTACCACTTATTTCAGTACTTGCAGAGAATACCTTGCTGAAAACCGCTTATCATTTCCTTCTGCTCCTCGTTGGGTTCGACACTCTTACTTATCGAAAGGACTACGATAGATCCCCTATACTTGTGGGTAATCAAGACTCTTTTCTGGCGCCGTTGCCGGGGAGTGTAGCGCCTTTGGTAGGTGGAATTTGGTAAGGAAAAATTTATATAGTGTGCTGAAATTTACTGTCACTTGTTACTATGGAAAGTAATTCTCTGAGGGGCTTGTTCGGGTATCTTCACCCCGTCCAGTAGAGCAAAGAGTTGCTCCTCCACCTACTGAACCTATTGAAAATGAAACTCCTTTTGAATTTCCTTCGGCTATGATGGAAAAACTGCTAGCTAACCCTTTTACGGGAGATGGAACAAAGCATCCTGATGAGCACTTAATATATGTGGATGAAGTTTGTGGATTATTTAAGCTTGCAGGTATACCTGATGATGTTGCTAAGATGAAGGTCTTCCCTTTATCTTTGAAGGGAGACGCATTGATATGGTATAGGCTATGTGATGATATGAGATCATGGGACTATAAAAGATTGAAGTTGGAATTTCATCAAAAGTATTACCCTATGCATCTTGTTCATCGTGATTGCAATTATATATATAATTTTTGGCCTCACGAAGGAGAAAGCATAGCTCAAGCTTGGGGGAGGCTTAAATCAATGTTATATTCATGCCCCAATCATGAGCTCCCAAGAGAAATAATTATGCAAAGTTTTTCTGCTCGACTTTCTGAAAACAATTGCACCATGCTCAATACTTCTTGTGCTCGCTCTTTTATGATGAAAACTATTGAATTCAGATGGAATTTATTGGATAGAATTAAATCCAACTCTGAAGATTGGGACCTCAATGAAGGTAAAGAGTCAGGTATGACACCTAAGGTTGATTGTGTTAAATCTTTTATGGATACCGATATTTTCCATAAGTTTAGCACTAAATATGGACTTGACTCTGAGATAGTAGCTTCTTTCTGTGAATCTTTTGCTACTTATGTTGATCTCTCTAAGGAGAAGTGGTTTAAATAGCATCCTCCCATAGAAGTAAAAGTAGCTGCACCTATTAAAGTTGAAGAAAAGACTGTCATTATAATGATCCTATTGTTCCTACTTCCTATGTTGAGAAACCACCTTTCCCTATTAGAGTAAAGGATCATCCTAAAGCTTCAACTGTTGTTCGTAAAAGCAATATTAGAACTTATACACCTCCGGAACAAGTTAAAGTAGAACTTAAAATTGCTATTGTTAAAGATCTCTTGTCTGATAATATTGATGGGCATATTATTCAGTTCGAAGGTGAAACTGCTAGAATTGCTAAACCTTGTGATAAAGATAAACATAGACCTGTGGTAGGCGTGCCTGTTATTTCTGTTAAAATAGGAGATCATTGTTATCATGGCTTATGTGATATGGGTGCCAGTGCTAGTGTTATACCTCATGACTTATACAAAGAAATTATGCATGATATAGCACCTGTTGAGTTAGAAGATATTGATGTCACAATTAAACTTGCTAATAGAGATACTATTTCACCAATTGGAATTGTTAGAGATGTGTTGTGTGGGAAAACTAAATATCCTACTGATTTTCTTGTTCTTACTTCTCCGCAAGATAGCTTTTGTCCCATTATATTTGGTAGACCCTTCTTGAATACTGTTAATGCTAAGATAGACTCCGAAAAGAATGTTGTTACTATTGGCTTGGACGATATGGTTCATGAGTGTAATTTCTCTAAATTTAGTAAACAACATCGTGAGGAAGAATTACCTAGTAAGGATGAAATTATTGGTCTTGCTTCTATTGCCGTACCTCCTAGTGATCCTTTAGAACACTATTTGCTAGACCATGAAAATAATATGTTCATGAATGAAAGAAGGGAAATAGATGAAGTATTCTTTAAACAGGAACCTATTCTGCAACACAATTTGCCTGTTGAAATTTTAGGGGATCCTCCTCCACCCAAGGGTGATCCCGTGTTTGAACTTAAACCTTTGCCTGATAATCTTAAATATGTTTATCTTGATGAAAAGAAGATATATCCTGTTATTATTAGTGATAACCTTTCAGAGCATGAAGAAGAAAGATTATTGAAAACTCTGAAGAAACATCGTGCTGCTATTGGATATACTCTTGATGATCTTAAGGGCATTAGTCCCACTCTATGTCAACATAAAATAAATTTGGAAGCAGATGCCAAACCAGTTTGTGATCCTCAATGACGTCTGAATCCTAAGATGAAAGAAGTGGTAAGAAAAGAAATACTAAAGCTTCTGGAGGCAGGTATAATCTATCCCGTTGCTAATAGTGAGTGGGTAAGTCCTGTCCATTGTGTCCCTAAGAAAGGAGGTATTACTATTGTTCCTAATGATAAAGATGAATTGATTCCACAAAGAATTATCACATGTTATAGGATGGTAATTGATTTCCGCAAATTAAGTAAAGCTACTAAGAAAGATCATTACCCCTTACCTTTTATTGATCAAATGCTAGAAAGATTATGCAAACATACACACTATTGCTTTCTAGATGGTTATTCTGGTTTCTCTCAAATACCTGTGTTGGCTAGAGATCAATCAAAGACTACTTTTACATGCCCTTTTGGTACTTTTGCTTATAGACATATGCCTTTTGGTTTATGTAATGCACCTACTACCTTTCAAAGATGCATGATGGCAATATTCTCTGACTTTTGTGAAAAGATTTGTGAGGTTTTCATGGACAATTTTTCCGTCTATGGTTCCTCTTTTGATGATTGCTTGAGCAATCTTGATCAAGTTTTGCAGAGATGTGAAGAAACTAATCTTGTCTTGAATTGGGAAAAGTGCCACTTTATGGTTAATGAAGGTATTGTCTTGGGGCACAAAGTTTCTGAAAGAGGTATTGAAGTTGATAAAGCCAAGGTTGATGCTATTGAAAAGATGCCATGTCCCAAGGACATCAAAGGTATAAGAAGTTTCCTTGGTCACGCTGGATTTTATAGGAGGTTCATTAAGGATTCTCAAAAATTTCTCGGCCTCTGACTAATTTATTGCAAAAAGATATACCATTTGTCTTTGATGATGATTGTGTAGAAGCATTTGAAATACTTAAGAAAGCATTAGTCTCTGCACCTGCTGTTCAGCCACCTAATTGGAATTTACCCTTTGAAATTATGTGTGATGCTAGTGATTATGCTGTAGGTGATGTTCTAGGGAAAAGAGTTGATAAGAACTTAAATGTTATTCATTATGCTAGTAAGACTCTAGACAATGCTCAAAGAAATTATGCTACTACTGAAAAAGAGCTTTTAGCAGTTGTATTTGCTTGTGATAAGTTTAGATCTTATATTGTTGATTCTAAAGTAACTATTCAAACTGATCATGCTGCTATTAAATACCTTATGGAAAAGAAAGATGCTAAACCTAGACTTATTAGATGGGTTCTCTTGCTACAAGAATTTGATTTGCATATTGTTGATAGAAAGGGAGCTGAGAACCCCGTTGCAGACAACCTGTCTAGGTTAGAAAATATTCTTGATGACCCACTGCCTATTAATGATAACTTTTCTGATGAACAATTAAATGTTATAAGTACTTCTCGTAGTACTCCATGGTATGCTGATTATGCTAATTATATTGTTGCTAAGTTTATACCACCTAGCTTCACATACCAGCAAAAGAAAAAGTTCTTCTATGATTTGAGACATTACTTTTGGGATGACCCACATCTTTATAAAGAAGGAGTAGATGGTGTTATTAGACATTGTGTACCTGAGCATGAACAGGAACAGATCCTACGCAAGTGTCATTCCGAGTCTTATGGAGGACACCACGCTGGAGATAGAACTGCACATAAGGTACTGCAATCTGGTTTTTATTGGCCTACTCTCTTCAAGGATGCCCGTAAGTTTGTCTTGTCTTGTGATGAATGTCAAAGAATTGGTAATATTAGTAGACGTCAAGAAATGCCTATGAATTATTCACTTGTTATTGAACCATTTGATGTTTGGGGCTTTGATTATATGGGACCTTTTCCTGCCTCTAATGGATACACACATATTCTAGTTGCTATTGATTACGTTACTAAGTGGGTAGAAGCTATTCCAACTAGTAGTGCTGATCATAACTGTAAGTGCATCTAGTGCCCCTTAGTGATTTTGGTGTATTGAAGACTTATAGGTGAAGGGACTAATGCGTTTGTGAGTGTACACAGGTCTATAAGTCTATGAGGAGTTTGATATTTATAGAGAAAGTCCACCCCTAAAAATGAAGTTCTTCTACTGAAGACTTTGGCTTTCTGAAGACTTTCTGAAGACTTTGAAAGTGAAGAAATTGGTGTGTCCTTGAAGACTTGGTATTCTTTCGAGGAACATGAAGCGTGAAGACTCTTGTTTTCGCAGTTTCATTTTCTCTTTCTTGAGTCATAGGAAACACCATACTGTTAAAGGGGTCAAGGAAATACTAAGGAAAAATTTCCATGTGATGCTCAACTCAAAATCCTACACCTACCAATCCCTTCGAGTGAAGCCATTGGAAATCTCATACAGTTCAGTTGTAAGTGCATCTAGTGCCCCTTAGTGATTTTGGTGTATTGAAGACTTATAGGTTAAGGGACTAATGCGTTTGTGAGTGTACACAGGTCTATAAGTCTATGAGGAGTTTGATATTTACAGGAAAAGTCGACCCCTAAAAATGAATATCTTCGACTGAAGATTTTGGTATTTCTGAAGACTTCCATGAAGACTTTGAAAGTGAAGAAATTGGTGTGTCCGTGAAGACTTGATATTCATGCGAGGAATATGAAGCTTGAAGACTTTCATTTTCATAGTTTTGTTTTTCTGTCTGTCTTGAGTCATAGGAAACACCGTACTATTAAAGGGGGTCGAGGAAATACTAAGGAAAAATTTCCATGTGATGCTCAACTCAAAATCCTACACCTACCAATCCCTTCGAGTGAAGCCATTAGAAATGTCATACAATTCGGTCAATTTCTTCAGTGACAGAGACGAAGTTCTTCTGGTCTCTGAGGAATTTGTCCTGACTGAGGAGTTAGGAATTCGCCAGTGCGGATTGCCTACACAGTGAGGAACATGATAGCCCTGAGGATTTTGCTACTCAAAATTCCGACCGTTGCTGTGCTATGCGCCAGCTGTCCCAAAATATCTATCCACCTAACAATCATATCATTGAAGGGCATTTATGTCTTATCATGTTGGGTTGCTCCCTAGGCTATAAATAGCCGCCCCCTACAACCACTAGCTGGTTGGCTGCTCCGAGAGAAACTGACACTTGTCATTTGAGAGCAACCCATCCTCTGAGGACTTTGAGCGAAAATCATCAAGTGAGGAAAAACCAAAAACCCAAAACCCAAACACCTACAAACCCCAAGTGATTGAGCATCACTGAAGAGATTGATCCTGCGTGGATCCGACGCTTGTTACCTTTGAAGACCGTGCCTCTTCCAGACGGTTAGGCGTCATGGTCTAGAGCATCCAAGAGGAATTGTGGATCGCAGAGTGACCAACTTTGTGAAGGTTTGGAAGTCGCCTGAAGACTTACCACGAGTGATTGGACGAGGTCTATGTGACCTTAGTTCAAGGAGAATACGGTGAAGACTGGGTGTCCTGAGCTGCGTGTTCAGGACTGGGTGTCCGGGACTGGGTGTCCTCGAGTTTAAATACTCAGCCGCTCCAACCAGACGTACAACTGAGACAGCAGTTGGAACTAGCCTACCAAATCATTGTCTTCACCAAGCTTACTGGTTCTATTTCCTCAACTCTTTCATTTCCTCATAAATGTGTTGTGTGCTTGTTCATATCTGTGTTTGAAGACTTTGACTGAAGACTTTCTCAATTTCCTCAGTTCAATTTCTTCAGTCTGTTTGTCTTCATCCTGTGTTTACGCTTCTGTACTCTGTGCCTATCTTCATTTCATCATGATGACTATGCTTGTATTCTGTTATGTTTACTTTTGAGTACTCATTCCGCTGCTGGTAGTTCTTCGCTAAGGAATTGCCTCACCAGCAAATTCCTCAGTGAAGAATTTCATAAAAATCGCCTATTCACCCCCCTCTAGTCGATATAACGCAGTTTCAATTGGTATCAGAGCAAGGTACTCCCTTGTTCTTTGTGATTTTGGTTTAACCACCTGGAGTTTTAGTTATGTCGACCGCAGGTATGACGAAAGTGACATGCCCCATCTTTGACGGTCACGAGTATCCCAAGTGGAAGGCCATGATGAAGAAACGCCTCATGGCGATGAACAGCAAGCTGTGGACCGTCACTGAGATTGGTCTGACCGGTCTGTGCAAGATGGAGGAAGCTGATGACATTCGCAAGTACCCTCTTCTCAACCTCACGACGAAGGATGTCATCTGCTCCAGTCTGTCACAAAATCAGTTCAGGAATATCATGCATCTCGATCATGCGAAGCTCGTCTGGGACCGTCTCTCTGAGGTCTATGAAGGTCATCGAACCTGTCATGATCCTTGGTTTGAGGACTTCAAGGAATCTCTCAAAGCGATGACATTCGAACCAGAATCATCATCTTCTGCATCATGCCTTATGGCAAAAGATGCTGAGGTAACTGAATGCTACCTATCCGAGTCTAGTGATGATGAATCTGGTGACGAATTTAGACCCAGCTATGTCAAACTTGCTTCCCTTGCCACTTAACAACAAAGAGCTTTGGAAAAGGTTTACTACATGCTAAATAAGAGCGATGATATGTTGGGTGAAGAAATGGATCAGTCAAAAGCTTTGGCTGAAAGTCTTCAGAGACTTCATACTAAGTATGACACCCTTCAAGATCATCATAACACTCTCTTATCCGATCATGAGAAGCTTTGCATGTGAATCTCCTCATTCTGATGATGAGTCAATTGACTCCAACTATAAACTATTCAAAAATCAGAATGGTGAAGTATTTGCTAGATATGTTGGCACTAACTGCAGGAACGGCTCCCCTATGAAGAAAATCTTGGTTCCCAAAAGATGCCTTGAAAATCTTCAGGTGAATGTCATCATGACGCCACCTGTGAAGAATAGGAACCCCATATCAAATTCTTCATATGGACCAAATTCCTCATATGGATCAAAGTCCTCATATGAACATCATCGTGCTAACCCGTCTGTTTCGCAGGGAAGATCTAAGAATTACGGATATGTGCATTATTCTTCAAATCATTATGTCCAAAAGTCCTCGAAGAATTTCTCTGCTTACTCTTATGCTTACTCTAACCCCTCTTATGTGAAACGAAATGGACTAGCTTCTATGCCATCCTTCTCGTATGGAGCTCGCAGAATGATGAACTCTTTGCCACCCCTTCAGATGTGGGTGGTGAAGAAAAAGAACTAATATCTTCTCCAGGGTCAGGTCTCCAGACGCACGTAATCGTCTGAATAATTTGCTAGAGACCTGAGCATGCCTGATAGGACGCAGGCTAATCATGAAGAAATGAACTTCCATTTCTCACGTCCTCATATTGCTTTATCAATTCTTTTACTTGATGAAATTGATCTGATAAATTGATGTCATATTCTTCACTGATGAAGTATATGAGTTTGTAAGCTGCACTAATTCGACTTCAGGATGATCAACCCAAAGCCACTGAGTGGGTCCTCGATAGTGGACGTACAAACCACATGACTGGTCACAAGAATCTATTGATGGATGCTCCATTATCTCCATCGCATCTGAAGCATATCATCTTTGCTGACAAAGGCAAAAGTCAGGTATTGGGTCTAGGTAAGGTTGCGATTACAAAGGATCGACACATGGACAAAGTCATGCTTGTTGAGTCCTTAGGATACAACCTTATGTCTGTCTCAATGCTTTGTGATCTTGATATGGTTGTTGTCTTTGGCAAGTACCGTTGTGTTGTGGTTATGGAAGCTGACAATTCCAAAGTCTTCGAAGGCTTTAGGAGAGGAGACCTGTATATTGTTGATTTCTCTACAGGACCACAACCAGCCGTGTGCTTACTTGCAAAAGCTTCAGAAGGCTGGCTCTGGCATCGACGACTTGGTCATGCAGGCATGAGGAGTTTGCACACGCTTGCGAAGAAGAAGCATGTAATTGGCATCGAGAATGTCAAATTCCTCAAGGATCACCTATGCGGAGCCTGTGAAGCTGGGAAGATGACGAAGGCCAAGCATCCAGCAAAGACTATCATGACCACCACTCGCCCGTTTGAATTGCTTCACATGGATCTCTTTGGTCCTAATCATTATTCTGCTATTTCAAATGAAGCATCTCAATATGGCTTTGTTATTGTTGATGATTATTCTCGCTACACATGGGTACACCTTGTTACTTACAAACATGAAGTGCAGGAAGTCTTCAAACGATTTTCCTCGAGGGCTTCAACCAACTTTGGTGTGAAGATCAAGCACATCAAAAGTGACAATGGCACTGAGTTCAAGAATTCTGGTCCCGATGACTATCTTGATGAACTTGGTATTACTCATGAGTTATCTGCTCCTTACACTCCTCAGCAGAATGGCGTCGTGGAGTGCAAGAACAGGACTCTTGCTGAGATGGCTTGCACTATGCTTGATGAATACAAAACGCCTCGTCATTTCTGGACTGAGGCAATTGATACTGCGTGCCACATCATCAACAGAGTATATCTTCACAAATTCTTCAAAAAGACTGCCTATGAACTCCTCACTGATAAGAAACCTAATGTAAGTTATTTCAAAGTCTTCGGTGCTAAATGTTGGATTAGAGATCCTCATCACAACTCAAAATTTGCACCGAAAGCACATGAAGGATTTATGTTTGGTTACGGAAAGGACTCGCACACCTACAGAGTCTTCAACAATGTTCTTCACAAAGTTGTTGAAAGTGTAGATGTGCGGTTCGATCAAACTAATGGCTCTCAAAGAGAGCACCTACCTACTATGATAGATGAACCAGCACCTGAGGAAACTATCAAGTTCAAGGCTAATGAGGATGTCATTCCTACTGAAGAATCTGTTGAAGAATTCATTCCAGAACATGAAGAACATCGGGCTAATGCACCTAAAGAAAATGCTGAAGAAAATGGTGCTAAAGAAAATGCTGATCAAATTCTTCAACAACAACCAGCTCATCCTCGCATTGCAAAAGAAGTGAAAGTTGAAAAGATCATCAATGACATCAAAGCGCCAGGTCCTCTCACACGCTCAAAAGCTTCACATTTGTCTAACTTTTGTGGGAACTATGCTTTTGTCTCTATTACAGAGCCCACTAAGGTAGATGAACCATTTCTGGAGCCTAAGTGGATTCAGGCCATGCAAGAAGAATTACATCAGTCGGAGCTCAACAATGTCTGGGAACTGGTCAAACATCCAGATCCTCGCAAGCACAATATCATCGGCACAAAGTGGATCTACCGCAACAAGCAAGATGAAAATGGCCTTGTGGTGAGGAATAAGGCACGGCTTGTAGCTCAAGGCTACACACAGGTTGAAGGAATTGATTTCGATGAAACTTTTGCACTTGTTGCTAGACTTGAGGCTATTCGCATATTACTTGCTTATGCTAACCATCATGATATCACTTTATATCAAATGGATGTGAAAAGTGCATTCCTCAATGGTAAGCTTGAGGAAGAAGTATATGTTGCTCAACCCCCAGGTTTTGAAGATCCAAAGAATCCTGACAAAGTCTTCGGACTCAACAAGGCCCTCTGTGGCCTCAAGCAGGCCCCACGGGCTTGGTATGATACCTTGAAGGAACTCTTCATGAAGAAAGGCTTCAAACCCGGTTCACTCGACCCTACTCTTTTCACTAAATCTTATGATGGTGAATTGTTTGTGTGCCAAATATATGTTGATGATATTATCTTTGGCTGTACTGACCAACGTTATAGTGATGAATTTGCATATATGATGAGTGAAGAATATCAAATGTCTAGGATGGGAGAGTTGAAATTATTCTTAGGTCTTCAAATTCGTCAACAATGCAATGGCATATTCATATCTCAGGAGAAATACCTCAAGGATGTACTGAGGAAATTTGGCATGCAAGATTGCAAAGGCGTCAAAATTCCTATGCCCACAAATGGCCATTTGTGCACTGATGAAAATGGTATTGGCTTCGATCATAAGGTATACCGCTCCATGATAGGTTCCTTATTGTACTTATGTGCATCTAGGCCAGATATAATGCTTAGTGTTTGCATGTGTGCCCGATTTCAAGCTACACCGAAGGAATCACACCATAAGGCTATGAAGCATATTCTTCGATATCTAGCTCACACACCAACACTTGGATTATGGTACCCCAAGGGCTCGGCTTTTGATCTCATTGAATCACACCATAAGGCTATGAAGCATATTCTTCGATATCTAGCTCACATATTCTTCAGCTTTTCATCAGTTCTTTGAAATTCCTCAGTTGTTCTTTCTACTTTGCATTGTCTTCACCTTTTCCGTCGTTTTTCTTCATTGGCTATATATATATATGAGTTTATGTCCTCTACAGCATTCACTTATTGTTATTTCTTCAAGTTGGTTCTCTGCTAAGTGAATGTGATCGGACCCTTCCCCTCTATGCTATACTCAACCCAATCTGTTCACAAATTCTTCATGTGCGTTCTATTTGAAACTCGTTCGAAATCTTCACTGTGTCCTTGTCAGCTGAAGAAATTGCGAACGGAACTTTAAAACCTATCTTATCGAAATTTTCGGCTTTGCCGCTCAAACCGTTCTGCATCCCACGATACACTTATCCACTCACCCACGATCTAACACGATCTCCACCTCTCACTACGTGGGTGACACATGTCATGCGAATGAGAAGGGTCAGGGGCACGTTCGTCCAATTTCTTTGGGCGAACAGTTTTTCACCGTGGCTATAAATACCCCTCCTTCCCTTCCACACTTATTTTACTCCGCTCGACCTCTCTCTCCACCTCGAGCTTCTCAAACCCTAGCGTTGCCGCTACTTCATCGCTGCCGATGAGGAAGAGCTTCACTGCCTCGACCTCGTCGCCGACGTACTCGCACCGACCGCAGAAATCTTCACTCCACCGTCGCCGTAGTTGTCTTCCTCCGCCAAGTTAGGGCGTGGAAGATCTGCACAGACGAACTTCACTTCTCCTCACTCCAGTTCGTTGTGTTCTTCGTCCAGGGTAATTAAAAGTTACTTTTACTACCCTCGTTGATTCGAATGATTATCTTCAGAATCTTCAAAGGTGTTTTTCTTCATAGATTCATACACTAAACACCTCACAAGTCATCTATTCTTGACTCGTTTCTCTAAGCCATGTTTTTTCTTCAAGATTCATCAAATGTGTGGATTTTTAATCTACACATCTCTGGAACCTAAGACAAAGAACGCTTAGTGAAATTCTTCAAGACTCATCTGGTCAAATTCCTCAAACTTGTTCTTTTTGCAAAACCTTCTGAGAACGCATATGACCTCTCCAAATTCCTCGCAACTATATTCTATTCATAGGTACACATGTCAGCTGCTGAATCACTAGGTTCTCATCAACTTAACTCATTTGCAGCGTTCCTCAAAGAAAAGTTGCATACTTCTTCAGAGAATTCAATTGTTCAAAATCCTCAACTGAAGAAAATGGCTGACGGTAAGAAGCCACAGAAGGGAGGAAAGAGGCCTGAGGTAAATACAGTGTTTGAGATCCCTGATGACATATATGCTGGGTACTACAGGCCTACTGAGGAAACCAAGAATGAGCGCAAAGTGCGCATTCAGAAGATAGAGAGGAGATGGGCAAGAGAATGGAGGGACTATAGATATATCACTCCTAAGTACATGAAGAAATTCGCACTCAATCCTCCATGCCCAAGAGCTCCATTGGCACCTGGCCAAATAGCTCATCCCACCAGTCTCAAGCGCGGTGAGGACTATCCTAATGAATGGGCCAAGCGCCAAGCCAAGCTGGCTAAGCAAGCCAGAGGAGCAGTGAGGAAATCTAATGAAGACTCTGCTGCTGCTGCTGCCTCTGCTGAGGCCTTTGCTGTCAAGCCAAAGAAGGCTATGTCAAAGAAGCCTGCGCGCAAGCCAAGTGCTTCACCAACAATGCCCTCAAGGCCAAGTTCCTTAGCAATGCCCTCACAACCAGAATCCTCAAAGCCCTCATGGCAAATTCCTCATGCTGCTCCTGTTCCTCCAAAGTCCTCAGCTCCTCCGCCAAAGCCTTCAGTTGTTCCGACTAAATCCTTAGCACCTGTGCATCTCGCCTCGTGCCAAAGGACTGTCGGCATCTCCATTGCCTCAGGTGTCTCAGCTAGTTCCTCAGCTGCACCAAGTTCCTCAGCTGGCCTCTCACTGCTGAAGACAAAGGCCACTGCTGGACGAGGTCCTCGCCCAAGTCCTCAAAAGAAGCAAGTCGCTTTCCAAGTGTCGTCTGATGAAGACGAAGCTAATGATGATGAACTTGCAGAAATCATCAGAGACAGGCAAGTCAGGGCCGCTAGAGCCAAAGGATCAGAGGTGCCACTGCTTTTGGATCCCAAGCTGATCCTCGACTACATTGATGATTGGCACAAGGACCCCAACACTCCCTTGCCTGACTTCAAGCTGACTCCTAGCCAGAGTCACATGCTGACCCACTACATTCAAGAAGAAAAGTGGAAATTTGAGAAGGCCAGGCAGATCAAGAAAGCGCAGTACAAGAAAGAGCGCTATCTGGAGAAAATGTTGTCTCTATGACAACTGAAGAACTTGTCACTATTCAGACTGAGATTAAGAAACTCAGTGATGACTTCGACGCATATCGCGCTGATTGGCTTGGAGCCAAGGTTCGTTTTGTGAAACTTGCGGATAACTTCACTTCCAATATTGCAGCCCCAACGCAACAGGAAATTCCTCAGGCTGAAGCATCTGCTCAGCCTACTGAAGAAAATGCCAGCACCGCTGATGACAATCAGGCTGCTGAAGATAATGTGAGTTCCAGGGCTGATAACTGCATTCCAGCCGCTGAAGAAATTGCCAGGGCACCCGCTAGTGGTGTGCCTGAAGAAACTGAAGAACTCAGGGCAACTGCATCAATTGTGCCTGAAGAAAATCAACCAGATTCCTCAGCTGCTCCTGCACCAACTTCAACTCCAATCCTTCCATCTGCATCAGATGTGAAGAAGACCAAGGTTGCAGAGCGTGCTGCAGTGAAGAAAAGGAAAGCATCAGTTGCTTCAGATTCTTCAGCTCCGAAGAAAATGAAGCCTATGACAAGTTCATTTGCAAATCCGATTGATGTTGTTCCCATCTCAACCAGGCCATCAAAGGACCTTGTTCCTTTTGATGAAGAATATGTGATCCCCAGCGGATCTGATGAAGAAACTCCTTCTGCTACTTCGTCTGAACCGTTGGATGAAGAAATTGAAGTGGATGCGATCTCTTCAACACCTATCATCTCCTCGCCTATGCCTCAGTTCATAGCTGAAGAGGCTGGCGTTGAAGAAATGGAAGATGAAGATGTGGACATTGGCTGCTCCACACCCGTAATCAGTGATGAATTCTGGGAAAGTCAGCATCCAAACTCTCCAATGTTCACCCCTCTACAGCAAATTCCTCAGTCCCCCACACAAACTGTTCACATGGGCTCTGAAGAAACTCATCCCATTGCATCTGTCCATGAGGAAATTCTAGCCACTAGCGCTGAAGAAACTGCTGCTGCTGAACAACCAATGACACAGACTGCCACTAAGGAGGAACCAAAAATTCCTCGGCCTGAAGAACCTGTGATTGAGATTCCTGAGGTCGTGATGCAACTCACTGACACTCCTCTGCCGAAGCCAAAGGATCCATTCTCATGCAAGCAAAAGTTCAAGGCTGATGATTTCTTCGGTGAGCACGTATTCTTCAAAGATTACAACCTATATGACTCTGCTCGCATTAGGAAGAGGCGTTTCTGGACTACTAGTCAAGCCAATTTCTATTCCTCGGTGTTGTTCAACAAGGAGAAGATCTTCTACCATGAGCATATTCCTCACGTGGATATGGAATCTCTATCGTGCTTCGCACTAGTCCTCAGTGTTCTTCACGATGCTGGGCTGCTGAACTTTTGCTCTGACATCTACGATTGGAATGAAGAACTGATTCTTCAATTTTATGCAACGCTGCACATCACCGGAGATGCTGAAGATGTGAATTCATGGGTGCTGGATTGGATGTCTGAAAACACTCACTACACTGCACCAGCCTCTGAATTGCTTCGTGCTCTACCACTCAGTCCTCCCCTTGAAGAAGCTCGCTGCATCTACAGTGAACCTGAGCTCACACATCATTACATGCAGGTGCTGATGAAACCTTTGAAGCCAGGTCAAGCACCAAGAACCAAATTCCTCGTGAAGGAATTGCTGTACGTGCCCAGAACTGTCTATCATATTCTTACGAGGAAAATCAGTCCCATCAAAGGCCACGACTCATCTGATGAGGAAATTGTTGGCATCATGAAGAATCTGGTATTCAACATCGTTCATGGCATTCCTATCAATTATCACGATTTCTTCATGAGGACTATGGCCAATGTTGCACTGTCTCCGTTTGAGCTGAAGCCTTATGCACCTTGGATTATGAGATTCCTCAGGACAAGGTCTTCACTCAACTACAAAGCTGATTTCCAGAATCACCTCAGCTACTTGCCCCCAATTGAAGTCCTCAAGTAGACATATTCCTCAGTTGATGGAAAGGGCAAGGCACCAGCTGTAATAGATGAAGTGATGTAGGGTGGAACCCTAGATGGCCGATCTTTCACGAAAGGAGTGGATCCCTACGAGAAACACGAAGAACACGAGGGGAATTCACGAGGGAAAACACGAGAGAATCACTCAAACCAACCAGATTCGATTACACATGTGCTAGATCCCCGAAACACAAACAGATACACGATGATCCAAGGTCAACAAAGGACGATACAAGTAACCGGTTCTTCTCCTAGAAGGAGGTCTTGATGGGGCCTCCCAAGAGGGGGTCTTGAATCCAAGTTGATCTTCTCCGAAGAGGGGCCGCAGTCTCTCTCGAGGAGGAGATCGGTATGGATGAGCGAAGCTCTATCTCGAAATATGAGCTAAACCAACGCTAACCCTAGATAGGATGAATGGGGGGGTCTATTTATAGTCTAAGTGCAAAAAGGGGCAAAGTGAAGGGGTACATGGGCCTCGAGCCCGAATCTGGACGCAGCCAGGTACCGGACGTCCGCTGGGGACCGGTCGTCCGGTGTCTCAGGAGCTGCCGGACGTCCGGTGTCCTCCGGTCGTCCGCTGGTTCTGCTCTGTGATGGGGGTGCCGGACGTCCAGAGGCTCCAGACTTCTGCTGATGTTGGCTCAGGTGTTGGGGCGCCGGTCGTCTGGTCCGGACCGGACGTCCGCTCGTTCGCTTCGGGTGCAGGGGCACCGGTCGTCCGGTCTGGGCCGGACGTCCGCTGGCTGGAGCTCGGCTGACGCTTCAGGCACCAGACGTCCGGTCCCGGCCGGTCGTCCGGTGGCTGGGAAATTTCCTGCAGTTCTTCTTCTTCTTCGTCTTCTCATCCATCTTCCTCTTCTTCTTGTCCTTGCTCCTTAGATTCTCCATTGTACCTGAGTATGCATAATGTATCCATATGAGGTAGTAGCCATGCTTCATGTGCATCGGAGTGGAATTGTGAGAGGAGAGATGTCACCTCGGTTTCAAGGGCTCTTGCACGTGATCGAGTCATGGGCCCGGTAGGCACTTGGTGAGACGATGGTAGGTCCATGGGGATGACCTTGGGATGCTCTGCATCATCTCCCCTCCCTTGGGGAAGATCCGTCCTCGGATCAAAATCTTCATCACCATGGAAAGGAGAGAGATCTTTGACGTTGAAGATGTCGCTCACGTTATACTTGTCGCGTGGAAGGTCGATCTTGTAAGCGTTGTCGTTGTAGCGTGCAAGCACCTTGAAGGGTCCATCCGCTCATGGAGAAGCTTGGATTTGCGTTCTTGTGGGAAGCGGTCCTTGCGAAGGTGTAGCCACACTTGATCACCAATGTTGAAGACCATAGGTTGCTTGTTCAAGTTGAGCTTGGTCGCAAGGCGTTGAACTTGGCGCTCGATGGTGTTTCTTGTATCTTCATGCATCTTCTTGAGATGTGTCACACGCGCACTTGCGTCCAAATTGATGCGCTCTTGGAGTGGTAGAGGAAGAATATCCAATGGTGACAAAGGGTTGAATCCGTAGACGACCTCGAAAGGGGACTTGCCGGTTGTTGAGTGTCTTGCTCGGTTGTATGCGAACTCGGCGATGGGTAGACACTCCTCCCACTCCTTGATGTTCTTCTTGATGAGTACTCTAAGTAGAGCGGAGAGTTTGCGGTTTCTCACCTCCGTTTGGCTGTTGGTTTGAGGATGGTATGCCGTGGAGAAGAGTAGCTTGATTCCGAGCTTGGCGCATAGTCTTCCAAAAGTAGCTAAGGAACTTGACATCGCGGTCCGAGACGATAGTCTTTGGCACTCCATGAAGGCGCAAGATTTCCCTACAAATCAAATTTGCAATATGTGAAGCATCGTCTATCTTGTTGCAAGGAATGAAATGAGCCATTTTGGAGAAACGGTCCACGACAACAAAAATGGAATCCTTGCCATTTCGAGTTCTAGGCAAACCAAGCACAAAGTCCATGCTAATATCTTCCCATGGTTGGTATGGAATCGGTAGAGGCATATAGAGGCCATGAGATTGAGCTTTGGACTTAGCTTTGCGGCATGTCGAACATCGGTTGGTAAAGCGATTGACGTCCCGAAACATCTTTGGCCAAAAGTAGCTCTTCGAGAGCGTGGCGAACGTCTTACCGCGTCCAAAGTGTCCCATTAATCCTCCTCCATGCGATTCCTGCAAAAGCAATAAACGAAGGGATGACTTGGGGATGCAAAGTTTGTTAGCTCTCATAAGGTAGCCGTCTTTGATGTAATAGCGCTCCCACGATGTATTCGACAAACACTTGGCATAAGGGGTGGCAAAAGTGTCATCATGCGCATACAAATCTTTGATATGCTCGAAGCCAATGACATCTAACTCGAGTTGCGTGACTAGCATGCATATGCAAGAAAGAGCATTCGCGACGATGTTTTCTTTACCCTTGATGTACTTGATGACATAGGGAAAAGACTCAATGAATTCACTCCATTTAGCATGACGCTTGTTCAACTTAGTTTGACCCTTGAGATACTTGAGGGTCTCATGATCGGTATGAATGATAAACTCGTGGGGACGAAGGTAATGTTCCCATTCATGTAAAACGCGGACTAAAGCATATAGCTCTTTGTCATAGATGGGATAGTTGAGTTGCGCTCCGGAAAGTTTCTCACTAAAGTAAGCTATGGGGCGCTTCTCTTGCGTTAACACGCCTCCTATGCCATTACCGCTAGCATCGCAATGAATCTCAAAAGGCTTGTCGAAGTTGGGTAAAGCAAGCACGGGAGCATGAGTAAGCAAATTCTTAAGCTCATTGAAAGCAATATCTTGAGATGGTCCCCAAACAAAAGGCGCGTTCTTCTTGCTCAAAGCATGCAAAGGTGAAGCGATGGTGCTAAAATCCTTCACAAATCAACGGTAGAAACCGGCTAAACCAAGAAAACTACGCACTTGTTGCAAATTGGTTGGTTGGGGCCAAGTTTTAATAGCATTGATCTTAGATTCATCAACATGAACACCCTTAGAAGAGACCACAAAACCCAAGAAAACGAGCTTATCAACACCAAATAGGCATTTCTCCATATTAGCATAGAGACGCTCTTTTCTAAGAGTTTGCAAAATGGTGCAGACATGGATGACATGTTTGTGGATAGATTTGCTAAACACAAGAATGTCATCGAAGTAAACCACAACAAATATACCAATGTAAGGGCGAAAGACATGATTCATAAGGCGCATAAATGTGCCCGGTGCTTCCGAAAGACCCATAGGCATGACTAACCACTCATACAAACCGAACTTGGTTTTGAAGGCGGTTTTCCATTCATCACCCTCTTGTATGCGGATTTGATAGTAACCACTCTTAAGATCAATTTTGGAAAATATAGTGGCACCACTAAGTTCATCAAGCATATCATCAAGGCGTGGAATGGGGTACCTATATCTAACGGTGATAGCATTGATGGGTCTACAATCGGAGCACATGCGAAAGCTACCGTCATGTTTTGGCACAAGAATGACCGGTACGGCGCAGGACTCAAACTTTCACGCACATGACCATGGTCTATGAGATGCTTTACTTGCATTTGTATTTCTTTGGTTTCTTCAGGGTTGACGCGGTATGGAGCTTTGTTGGGAAGCGGCGCTCCGGGGATGAGATCAATTCAGTGCTCAATGCCTCGTAGTGGAGGTAGACCCGGAGGTAGCTCATCGGGGAAAACATCTTGGAATTCCTGCAAGAGAGAAGATAACACCAAAGGTAGATCGTGAGAGTTGTTAGTTTTTGTGACCTCGTCCTTGCACAATAGGACATAGTGTAGGACACTTGATGGGTTCTCACACACTTCTCTCATCTCACGTTTGGTGGCAAAGAGAACTAGGTTTTTCTTGTCGCTCATCATGGAGTCACTCAATTTGGGCTTGTGGCGCTCACTCTCTTTTTGGTGGATCGCTCTCTCACTATTTTCTCCATGATGGGTGGCTTGCTTGTCGGCTATCACTTGGCTTAGAGACATAGGACGTAGCACGAACTCTTTCCCTTTCATCTTGAAGCTATAGTGATTTGTACGCCCATTGTGAATGACACCTCGGTCAAATTGCCATGGCCGTCCAAGGAGGAGGTGGCAAATGGTCATCGGAAGTACATCACATTCCAATGTGTCTTCATAGGCGCCGATCTTGAAAGAGACTTGTACTCTATGCTCAACTTGTATGGTGCCGGTGTCGCTTAGCCATTGAACCTTGTAGGGGTGAGGGTGCTTCATCTTGACCAATTGGAGCTTGGAGCATAGTTCTTCACTTGCTAAGTTGTGGCAACTCCCTCCATCGATGATGACCTTGACGGATCGTCCATTGATTCCGGCCTTGGTGTGAAAGATATGGCATCTTTGATCTTCGTCTTGTTGATGTTGAAGAGTCAAGACCTTGGAGACAACAAGAGCGGGGCTTGAATCTTCATCACAAAAGACTTATTCTTCTTCATTGTTCACTTGGCGGTGCATGGCCACTTGCTCAAGGGCTTCCATTTCTCCTTCTCTCATGGAATCATAAGTGCCATCGTCGTTGAAGATCATTGTGCGCTTGTTGGTGCACTCATAGGACTTGTGGCCTCGGCCTCCGCAAGTGAAACACTTGAGGGAACTCGTCTTGACGGTCTCATTGCTTGGGGTAGATGAAGATGAAGCTCTCGGCTTGAAGTTGCTCGTAGGAGGATGACTTGTAGTTGACGAAGCTTTCTTGGAAGTTGGCTTGTCGATGTTGGAAGTAGACGTTCTTGTAGTCGGCGTTGGAGTCGTTGAAGCTTGGTTATTGGAGAAGCCGTAGGACTTGGATGAGAACTTGGCGTACTTGAAGTCAACTTGCACTTGGCGTTCCGCTTTGGTAGCTTGGTGCACGAGCTCAATGAGATTTGAGTATGGTTGGAAGTCGGCGATCTTCTTGATGGGATGATTGAGTCCATTCAAGAAACGTGCCATAGTTTGCTCATCATCTTCCGTCACATTGGCTCTTATCATTGCAATCTCCATCTCCTTGTAGTATTCTTCAATGCTCTTGGTTCCTTGCTTGAGTTGTTGGAGTTTTTTGAAGAGGTCGCGGTTGTAGTAGGTAGGCATGAAGCGTGCTCTCATGACATCCTTCATTTGTGCCCAGTGATGGGTGGTTCACCTCTTGCCTCGCGGCGCCCAATGACTTGTTCCCACCAAATGAGGACATAGTCTTGGAACTCAAGGGATGCCATCACGATCTTCTTCTCTTCTTCATAATTGTGCAAACGAAAGATCTTATCAACTTTCAATGCCCATGAAAGGTATTCTTCGGGATTGTTGCTACCATTGAACTTGGGCATGGTGAACTTGAGCTTGCCGTAGCGTTGCTCTTCATTGTGTTGGGGTCAGGGATGATGACGCCCATGTTGTAGATGATTGTCCAACTCGTGGTACTCTTGACGCGGAGGGTTGTCAACCTCGTGTTGCTCTTGCCACGGAGGATTCCCATTGTTTTCATGCTCTTGATGAACTTGATGGTCTTGGCAAGCTTGAGGGGGAGCTTGTCTATCTTGACGAGGCGCTTGTCTATCTTGACGAGGAGCTTGTTGACGCACACGTCTTTGGTAAACTCGTTCTTGAGCTTCATCACGAAGTGCTTTTCGATGTAGTCAAGCTTGTCGGCCTCGGTCGGCTACGGCACGACTTGATTCATGAAGGGCACGTTGCGCTTCAAGTGCTTGAGCTTCACGTAGTTGTTGTTCTTGGCGTTCCGCCTCGGCGTCTTGTGCATCTTGATGTTGTCGCGCTCGCTCCTCTTGTTCGTGTTGACATTGGCGATGCCATTCTCGGGCTAGCGCAAAGGCTTGTTCGGCTTGACGTCGTCGATGTTCTTGCGAGTCGGTGTCTCGAAGTGGATTGAGGTTTGCTTGACGCTCGTTGCGCGCAGCTCGTCGAAGAGTGTTCGATGTCGATGTACTTGAACCGGAGATGGTGTCGTCGGAGTGTCGACTTGAACGGCTCCTTCTTGAAGTGGAAGAAGAGCGGTTGAGCAACAAAGCACGGATCTCGTCCATCCTTGCGTCATTCTCTTGCTTGTGATCGTCGAGCTTGTTGTCAAAGTAGTCCCTTGTATGTTGCTCGGAAAGTCGTAAGTCGGCGGCAAGGTTGTCGATGCGTTCACTCATAGCTTGTTGCTCTTGATGTAAAGCATGCTGTGCACCAAAGAGGTGACTCTTGGTGACGAAGGAGTTCATGTCGTCGTCTTGCTCGATGAAGAGCGGGTTGGTAGAAGTACTTGGCCTATCCATCATTCCAAGACAAATGTGAGTGGAAGAAAGGGAAGAACCAATATCAAATGTACCTTGACCGATGTTGACAATGGATCAAAGATGACTCCAATGTGTAACAAGGAAATAGCACAATTGGTACCAATTCTTGTCGGTTCTCACACCTACACAAGTAAAAGCTTTTGGTGGAGCTTGGTTAGGATGGTGGCACAATTTTTAATGTGAATGTAAGCAAGATTCAATAATGTTGGAAAAGATTCGCAAGATGCAGTGTAACAAGTAGACCAAGCATATACGGTACACAGAAACACACATGCAAAAAGATAAGTGGGGTTAAGCAACCAAGGGTGAGCCAAAATGTGGAATCCACAAAAATGCTCTTGTTGCACAACACAAGAGAGACGCTAGCACGATTGCATGATAGGCGGATACAAGAACTTGTGCACAACCTACTTAGCAAAAATGCAACGACTTCTATCCCAAATATGTTTTATGCGAGGTGTTGCTATGATATGATCCAAGATGATCGAGTATGACAAACTTAATGTTGTATGATGCTATGGTTCTTGCTTAAAAGCTCTTTGCTTATCTTTCCTCTTTGCTTAAAAGCTTGGTTGGCTCTTTGATGTTTGAGCTCTTTTCTTATGCGATGCTTGACGAACCAAGATAGCAAGTGAGTATGCGATGACAACTTAGTGAAACAAGAGATGATACCAATATAGGCAACAATGATGTATGTATGTATGCTATGGGAAGTATGATCACTAATGTGCACAAGTCTCATTGCCGGCAATACTCAATGGCTAGTCTCGATGGGTAAGCGACGCAAAGGAGTAAGGCGATGATGGGTAACAATGTGATGGCAAGAGTGATATGTCCAATACCAAGATGAGGTTACAGGTCTTGCTTCCGGTATGGTGTCAAAATGGTGGCATGAATACCAAGTCGTAGTCGAGGTGGTCGTTGTTGTTGACCGGTGTTGATGACGCGTCCGTGGCGAAAATGAGCGGCGGTGATGTCGATGTCGAACCGTACCTAGATAGCCGAAACACAAAAGGATACGGTACCGCAACTCAAATTCTCAAAACCAAAGGCGACCAAAATCGTCGGAGTAGGTGGCGGTTAGGTGGTGGTGTGGGCTGGGATAATGTCAAAGAGTGCGGAAAGTCGGTGGTGGTGTAGCGGATGAAGTGGTGGAAGTAGTGGTCGTCCGGTAGTGGACGGAAGTCCGGTCGCCGGTCGTCCGGTCGGGTCGGACGTCCGGTGCTTCCTGGGTCGACGGGCGTCCGGTGATGTGCCGGTCGTCTGGTGGTCAGGGTCAACGTGAGATTCTAGATCTGGGAGGTGATTTTTTGGGGGGGAATATGGGGAATTTGGGAGGGATTTCGAGGTGGAGATGGTGGGGGAAGGCTAGATCTACTTGCAACGCAACAAATTCACGGATCAAAACCAACAAAACATCATCAAAACTCACAAAACACAAGAAAAATTTTTGGGGCTATTTTTGTGGGGATTTTTGGATTATGACGAAAAACAACAAAATCAAGCTAGAAAAACGAAGAGGGGGCTCCGAAATCGTGATCAACCTTGCTCATGATACCAAGATGATGTAGGATGGAACCCTAGATGGCCGATCTTTCACGAAAGGAGCGGATCCCTACGAGAAACACGAAGAACACGAGGGGAATTCACGAGGGAAAACACGAGAGAATCACTCAAACCAACAAGATTCGATTACACGTGTGCTAGATCCCCGAAACACAAACAGATACACGATGATCCAAGGTCAACAAAGGACGATACAAGTAACCGGTTCTTCTCCTAGAAGGAGGTCTTGATGGGGCCGCCCAAGAGGGGGTCTTGAATCCAAGTTGATCTTCTCCGAAGAGGGGTTGCAGTCTCTCTCGAGGAGGAGATCGGTATGGATGAGCGAAGCTCTATCTCAAAATATGAGCTAAACCAACACTAACCCTAGCTAGGATGAATGGGGGGTCTATTTATAGTCTAAGTGCAAAAAGGGGTGAAGTGAAGGGGTACATGGGCCTCGGGCCTGAGTCTGGACGCAGCCAGGTACCGGACGTCCGCTGGGGACCGGTCGTCCGGTGTCTCAAGAGCTGCCGGATGTCCGGTGTCCTCCGGTCGTCCGCTGGTTCTGCTCTGTGATGGGGGTGCCGGACGTCCGGAGGCTCCGGACTTCCGCTGATGTTGGCTCGGGTGCTGGGGCGCCGGTCGTCCGGTCCGGACCGGACGTCCGCTCATTCGCTTCGGGTGCAGGGGCACCGGTCGTCCGGTCTGGGCCGGACGTCCGCTGGCTGGAGCTCGGCTAACGCTTCAGGCGCCAGACGTCCAGTGGTTGGGAAATTTCCTGCAGCTCTTCTTCTTCTCCGTCTTCTCGTCCATCTTCCTCTTCTTCTTGTCCTTGCTCCTTAGATTCTCCATTGTACCTGAGTATGCATAATGTATCCATATGAGGTAGTAGCCATGCTTCATGTGCATCGGAGTGGAATTGTGAGAGGAGAGATGTCACCTTGATTTCAAGGGCTCTTGCACGTGATCGAGTCATGGGCCCGGTAGGCACTTGGTGAGACGATGGTAGGTCCATGGGGATGACCTTGGGATGCTCCGCATCATGAAGGCATTCGTCCATTGGATGGTCAGTTTCGCAAAGCTGCATCTTATCCCACCAATGATGACTCTGCCACACATGACTCTACCAATGCACCCAAGTCCACTCCTCAAGCCACTGCTCCGCGCGTGATGACTGACCGTAAACTTCTGCTTAGTCTTCACCAGAAGGTGGATCAAAATCACAAATGGGTTAAGCGTCAGTTTGGTTCACTTCTTCACAACATGACTGCCACACACGATGTAGTGAAGAAAAACCACTACTACCTCCATCAAGTCTTCGGTCGCACCTGGGCAATCCTGTCACATCTGTATGGTGAAGAAGATCTGAACAACATGGGTCTCAAAGAAGATTTTCACTGGTCTGCACCTCCACCGTAGAAATTCAAGAAGGTCAAGGTTCCTTCTCTGGTGGCTAGCTCATATTCTTCATCGTGCGACACTGATGAACATGAAGATTTGGACGACACTGCGACAGGCCCTACATCAACAAACGACCCCAACAACGCTGGCGCTCCTTCATCAAGATGATTCTCTTCAGGGGCGTTAGTCCTCATTTTCGATCCTTTTGGTCATTCGATGACAAAGGGGGAGAAATATGAGTTAGTCTTCAAGTTGGTCTAATATATGGGCGTTTTTTTTAAATATGAGTTAGTCTTCAAGCGGGTCTACTATATGGGCGTTTTTGTGCTAAGTTACAACTCTCGTTCTTCTGAAACTTTATTGGATCGAGTTGTAATCTTAAACCCGATGGTGCTCTGATACTTTTGATGCCCTGTGCTCTGGTACTTTTGATGCACTATTCTGCATGCTTATTCCTCGTTAATATTATTGCACGCATGCTGAATTTCATCAGGCACCATATTTCATCATGCATTTCAAATTCTTCATATTATATGTTAAATGCGTGTATGAATTACAAGATATAGGGGAGATCTCCATGATTCAACTCTTCAAGTGTGCATTGCTTCAAAAGCAAAATCCTCACTATGCACATCTTCAGGGGGAGTTCTATATCTTGCAATCAAATTCCTCAATATCAGTAGTTACACTTCATATGTTTATCCCCGTTGAAAACTTAACCTATATTGTCATCAATCACCAAAAAGGGGGAGATTGTAAGTGCATCTAGTGCCACTTAGTGATTTTGGTGTATTGAAGACTTATAGGTTAAGGGACTAATGCGTTTGTGAGTGTACACAGGTCTATAAATCTATGAGGAGTTTGATATTTACAGGAAAAGTCGACCCCTAAAAATGAATATCTTCGACTGAAGATTTTCGTATTTCTGAAGACTTTGAAAGTGAAGAAATTGGTGTGTCTGTGAAGACTTGATATTCATGCGAGGAATATGAAGCTTGAAGACTTTCATTTTCATAGTTTTGTTTTTCTCTCTGTCTTGAGTCATAGGAAACACCGTACTGTTAAAGGCGGTCGAGGAAATACTTAGGAAAAATTTCCATGTGATGCTCAACTCAAAATCCTACACCTACCAATCCCTTCGAGTGAAGCCATTGGAAATCTCATATAGTTCAGTCAATTTCTTCAGTGACAGAGACGAAGTTCTTCTGGTCTCTGAGGAATTTGTCCTGACTCGGGAGTTAGGAATTCGCCAGTGCGGATTTGCTACACAGTGAGCAACATGATAGCCTTGAGGATTTTGCTACTCAAAATTCCGATCATTGCTGTGCTATGCGCCAGCTGTCCCAAAATATCTATCCACCTAACGGCCATATCATTGAAGGGCATTTATGTCTTATCATGGCGGGCTGCTCCCTAGGCCATAAATAGCCGCCCCGTACAACCACTAGCTGGTTGGCTGCTCCGACAGAAACTGACACTTGTCATTTGAGAGCAACCCATCCTCTGAGGACTTTGAGCGAAAATCATCAAGTGAGGAAAAACCAGAACCCCAAAACCCAAACACCTACAAACCCCAAGTGATTGAGCATCACTAAAGAGATTGATCCTGCATGGATCCGACGCTTGTTACCTTTGAAGACTGTGCTTCTTCCAGACAGTTAGGCGTCATGGTCTAGAGCATCCAAGAGGAATTGTGGATCGCCGAGTGACCAAGTTTGTGAAGGTTTGGAAGTCGCCTGAAGACTTACCACGAGTGATTGGACGAGGTCTGTGTGACCTTAGTTCAAGGAGAATACGGTGAGGACTAGGTGTCCTGAGCTGCGTGTTCAGGACTGGGTGTCCAGGACTATGTGTCCTCGAGTTTAAATACTCAGCTGCTCCAACCAGACGTACAGCTAAGACAGCAGTTGGAACTGGTCTACCAAATCATTGTCTTCACCAAGCTTACTGGTTCTATTTCCTCAACTCTTTCACTTCCTCATAACTGTGTTGTGTGCTTGTTCATATCTGTGTTTGAAGACTTTAACTGACGACTTTCTCAATTTCCTCAGTTCAATTTCTTCAGTCTGTTTGTCTTCATCCTGTGTTATCCTGTGTTTACGCTTCTGTACTCTGTGTCTGTCTTCATTTCATCATGATGACTATGCTTGTATTCTGTTATGTTTACTTTTGAGTACTCATTCCGCTGCTGGTAGTTCTTCGCTAAGGAATTACCTCACCAGCAAATTCCTCGGTGAATAATTTCATAAAAATCGACTATTCACCCCCCCTCTAGTCGATATAACGCACTTTCATCAGTCAATTTCCTCAGTGACAGAGACGAAGTTCTTCTGGTCTCTAAGGAATTTGTCCTGACTGAGGAGTTAGGAATTCGTCAATGCGGATTGCCTACACAGTGAGGAACATGATAGCCCTGAGGATTTTGCTACTTAAAATTCCGACCGTTGTTGTGCTATGCGCCAGCTGTCCCAAAATATCTATCCACCTAACGGTCATATCATTGAAGGGCATTTATGTCTTATCATGTCGGGCTGCTCCCTAGGCTATAAATAGCCGCCCCCTACAACCACTAGCTGGTTGGCTGCTCCGAGAGAAACTGACACTTGTCATTTGAGAGCAACCCATCCTCTGAGGACTTTGAGCGAAAAGCATCAAGTGAGGAAAAAACGAAAACCCAAACCCAAACACCTTCAAACCCCAAGTGATTGAGCATCACTGAAGAGATTGATCCTGCATGGATCCGACGCTTGTTACCTTTGAAGACTGTGCTTCTTCCAGACGGTTAGGCGTCATGGTCTAGAGCATCCAAGAGGAATTGTGGATCGCCGAGTGACCAAGTTTGTGAAGGTTCGGAAGTCACCTGAAGACTTACCACGAGTGATTGGACGAGGTCTGTGTGACCTTAGTTCAAGGAGAATACAATGAGGACTGGGTGTCCTGAGCTGCGTGTTCAGGACTGGGTGTCCGGGACTGTGTGTCCTCGAGTTTAAATACTCAGCCGCTCCAACCAGACGTACAACTGAGACAGCAGTTGGAACTGGTCTACCAAATCATTGTCTTCACCAAGCTTACTGGTTCTATTTTCTCAACTCTTTCATTTCCTCATAATTGTGTTGTGTGCTTGTTCATATCTGTGTTTGAAGACTTTGACTGAAGACTTTCTCAATTTCCTCAGTTCAATTTCTTCAGCCTGTTTGTCTTCATCCTGTGTTATCCTGTGCTTATGCTACCTGTACTCTGTGCCTGTCTTCATTTCATCATGATGACCAAGCTTGTATTCTGTCATGTTTACTTTTGAGTACTTATTCCACTGCTAGTAGTTCTTCGCTAAGGAATTTCCTCACCGGCAAATTCCTTAGTGAAGAATTTCATAAAAATCTCCTATTCACCCCCCCTCTAGTCGATATAACACACTTTCAATTGGTATCAGAGCAAGGTACTCCCTTGTTCTGTGTGATTTTGGTTTAACCGCCTGGAGTTTTAGTTATGTCGACCGCAGGTATGATCAAGGTCTCTGCTGGGTGTCCTACCTTCGATGGGACAGACTACCCCTACTGGAAGAATAAGATGTGAATGCATCTTGAAGCAATTGATAATGATCTCTGGTATGTTGTGGAAAATGGTGTTCCCTCAGTCACACCTTCTCTGAATGCTGCTAATGTGAAGAGATTCAAGCAACTCGACTCTCAAGCGAAGAATATCATATGTGGCCATCTGAGCAAAGGACAGTATGGCAGAGTGAGTGCTTTCGAGACAGCGAATCTTATCTGGGACAGGTTGTCCAAAGTGAATGAAGGAGTCTCAACTCAGCGTGACTCTCGAGCTGATGTTCTTCGCAATCTCTTCAACCGCTTCAAAAGACTCGACAATGAAAATGTTCAACAAACCTTCGATCGCCTCACTGACATCTCAAATGAGCTTCAAGCACTTGGTGCCACTGACATCACCGACCATGAGGTGGTGAAGAAATTGCTGAGATCGCTTGATTCCTCATTTGACACTCTGGCATTGATGATACAAGAACGTGCTGATTACAAGTCACTTGATCCCGCTGATATTCTCGAGAGGCTAAATACTCATGAGTTCCAACTTGCTGAAAAGAGAGATCTCTATGGTTCAAGCTATGGCAGAACACGTGCACTGAAGGCCAAGGCAGTATCTGAGTCCGAAGATGAAGACTCTGGTAGCAGCCTTGGTGATCCTAAAGAACTAAGCCATGATCTGGCTCTGCTTGTGAAGAAGTTCCAAAAGTTCTCAAGACGTGGTCGCCTTGGAAGACCCTCAAGGAGCAGTGATTCCTCATCCAGTGACTACAAGAGGAGGCTCTGCCACAAATGCAAGAAGCCTGGACATTACAAGATTGTCCTCAATTGGAAAAGGAATCAAAGAAGAAGAAATACAAGGATTACAGTTCTGATGATGCTAAGAAAAAGAAGAAATCCAAAAAATTCTCATCATCAAAATCCTCAAAGCCTTCATATCACAAGAAGAGCAGCTCCAAGAAGGCGAGGGCATTCATTGGCAAGGAAATGGACTCTGAGGCTGAATCTGAAGAAAATGATGAAGAGGAGTCATCTAAGGAGTCCGAATCCAGAGTGGCGAGCCTTGCTCTCGCTATTGTATTCGTCAGCAAGTCTATCTTCAACACTGAAGAAAATGACCTCACCAACAAGGCTGGTGAAGGGAATGATGACTACGCTCCCACCTATTGCTTCATGGCAAAGGGTGCCAAGGTACTCAAATATACCTCATCTGAATCAAGTGAGAATGAATCTGATGAAAACCTTAAGCCCAGCTATTCTAAACTTGCTAAGATTGCAGTAAAACAACAAAGGGCTTTAGAAAAGGTTCAAAACATGCTAGACAAAAGTGATGACATGTTGTGTGAAGAAATGGGTCGCACTGAAACTTTGACTGAAAATCTTCAGAGACTTCAGTCCAAGCTTGACAAACTTCAAAGTCATCATAACACTCTCTTATCGGATCACGAGAAGCTTTCTTATGAATTTCTTCAAAGAAAGCAAGACCTTGAGAAGCTAAGAGTGAGTTATGAAGATCTTCAGAAGGAGCGCGATTCATTACTTGCTCAACAAATCAGCGCTTCTCAGGAAGAATTTGTTCCTCCATGCTTGAAGTGCATTGAACGTGAATCTGCTAATTCTTCACCTGAATGTTCAAATGCTGTTAATGTTACAAATTCTTCACATGCCTCTGCTATCACTAATTCCTCATCTGAGGACATTGCTAGTATCACTGATGATGCAGGGCTGAAGGAATTGTACATGACAGGCATGTACAAAAGCCTCAAAGGGCATCAGGCTCTTTGTGATGTGCTTAAAAAGTAGATCCTCAATAGGAACCCTAGGAAAGAGGGTATTGCCTTTGAGAGGAAACTCAATGCTGATGGTACATATTGGAAGCCTGAGCAGTACCCCAAAACTACATGCGTTGCTGCAAAGGGACCTCCAGTTGATCCATCTAACTTATCTGGATTTGCATGTGAATCTCCTCATTCTGATGATGAGTCAATTGACTCCAACTATAAACTGTTCAAAAATCAGAATGGTGAAGTATTTGCTAGATATGTTGGCACTAACTGCAGGAACGGTCCCCCTATGAAGAAAATATGGGTTCCCAAAAGATGCCTTGAAAATCTTCAGGTGAATGTCATCATGACGCCACCTGTGAAGAATAGGAACCCCAGTTCAAATTCTTCATATGGACCAAATTCTTCATATGGATCCAAGTCCTCAAACAGACCAGACTCCTCACATGGATCATATTCCTCATATGGATCAAAGTCCTCATATGAACATCATCGTGCTAACCCGTCTGTTTCGCAGGGAAGATTTAAGGATTATGGATATGTACATTATTCTTCAAATCATTATGTCCATAAGTCCTCGAAGAATTTCTCTGCTTACTCTTATGCTTACTCTAACCCATCTTATGTGAAACGAAATGGACTGGCTTCTATGCCATCCTTCTCGTATGGAGCTCGCATAATGATGAACTCTTTGCCACCCCTTCAGATGTGGGTGGTGAAGAAAAAGAACTAATCTCTTCTGCAGGGTCAGGTCTCTAGACGTACGTAATTGTCTGAAGAATTTGCTGGACACCTGAGTATGCCTGATTGGACGTAGGCTAATCATGAAGAAATGAACTTTCATTTCTCACGTCCTCATACTGCTTTATCTGTTCTTCTGCTTGATGAAATTGATCTGATGAATTGATGCCATATTCTTCATTGATGAAGTATATGAGTTTGTAAGCTGCACTAATTCATCTGCAGGATGATCAACCCAAAGCCACTGAGTGGGTCCTCGATAGTGGATGTACAAATCACATGACTGGTGACAAGAATCTATTGATGGATGCTCCATTATCTCCGTCGCATCTGAAGCATATCATCTTTGCTGACAAAGGCAAAAGTCAGGTATTGGGTCTAGGTAAGGTTGCGATCATAAAGGATCGACACATGGACAAAGTCATGCTTGTTGAGTCCTTAGGATACAACCTTATGTCTGTCTCAATGCTTTGTGATCTTGATATGGTTTTTGTCTTTGGCAAGTATCGTTGTGCTGTGGTTATGGAAGCTGACAATTCCAAAGTCTTCGAAGGCTTTAGGAGAGGAGACCTGTATATTGTTGATTTCTCTACAGGATCACAACCAGCCGTGTGCTTACTTGCAAAAGCTTCAGAAGGCTGGCTCTGGCATCGACGACTTGGTCATGCAGGCATGAGGAATTTGCATACGCTTGCGAAGAAGAAGCATGTCATTGGCATTGAGAATGTCAAATTCCTCAAGGATCACTTATGTGGAGCCTGTGAAGCTGGAAAGATGACCAAGGCCAAGCATCCAGCGAAGACTATCATGACCACTACTCGACCATTTGAATTGCTTCACATGGATCTCTTTGGTCCTAATCATTATTCTGCTGTTTCAAATGAAGCATCTCAATATGGCTTTGTTATTGTTGATGATTATTCTCGATACAGCGAAGACTATCATGACCACTACTCGACCATTGTTACTTACAAACATGAAGTGCAGGAAATCTTCAAACGATTTTCCTCGAGGGCTTCAACCAACTTTGGAGTGAAGATCAAGCACATCAGAAGTGACAATGGCACTGAGTTTAAGAATTCTGGTCTCGATGACTAACTTGATGAACTTGGTATTACTCATGAGTTATCTGCTCCTTACACTCCTCAGCAGAACGGCGTCGTGGAGCGCAAGAACAGGACTCTTGCTGAGATGGCTCGCACTATGCATGATGAATACAAAATGCCTCGTCGATTCTGGATTGAGGCAATTGACACTGCGTGCCACATCATCAACAGAGTATATCTTCACAAATTCTTCAAGAAGACTGCCTATGAACTCCTCACTGATAAGAAACCCAATGTAAGTTATTTCAAAGTCTTCAGTGCTAAATGTTGGATTAGAGATCCTCATCACAACTCAAAATTTGCATCGAAAGCACATGAAGGTTTTATGCTTGGTTACGGAAAGGACTCGCACACCTACAGAGTCTTCAACAACGTTCTTCACAAGGTTGTTGAAACTGTAGATGTGCGGTTCGATGAAACTAATGGCTTGCAAAGAGAGCACCTACCTACTGTGATAGATGAACCAACACCTGAGGAAACAATCAAGTTCAAGGCTACTGAGGATGTCATTCCTACTGAAGAATCTGCTGAAGAATTCATTCCAGAACATGAAGAACGTCGAGCTAATGCACCTGAAGAAAATACTGAAGAAAATGGTGCTGAAGAAAATGCTAATCAAATTCTTCAATGACAACCAGCTCATCCTCGCATTGCAAAAGAAGTGCAAGTTGAAAAGATCATCAATGACATCAAAGTGTCAGGTCCTCTCACACGCTCAAAAGCTTCACATTTATCTAACTTTTGTGGGCACTATGCTTTTGTCTCTATTACAGAGCCCACTAAGGTAGATGAAGCATTTCTGGAGCCTGAGTGGATTCAAGCCATGCAAGAAGAACTATATCAGTTCGAGCTCAACAATGTCTGGGAACTGGTCAAATGTCTAGATCCTCGCAAGCACAATATCATCGGCACAAAGTGGATCTACTGCGACAAGCAAGATGAAAATGGCCTTATGGTGAGGAATAAGGCATGGCTTGTAGCTCAAGGCTACACACAGGTTGAAGGAATTGATTTCGATGAAACTTTTGCACCTGTTGCTAGACTTGAGGCTATTCGCATATTACTTGCTTATGCTAACCATCATGATATCACTTTATATCAAATGGATGTGAAAAGTGCATTCCTCAATGGTAAGCTTGAGGAAGAAGTATATGTTGCTCAACCCCCAGGTTTTGAAGATCCAAAGAAAACTGACAAAGTCTTCAGACTCAACAAGGCCCTCTATGGCCTCAAGCAGGCCCCGCGGGTGTGGTATGATACTTTGAAGGAATTCCTCATGACGAAAGGCTTCAAACCCGGTTCACTCGACCCTACTCTTTTCACTAAATCTTATGATGGTGAATTGTTTGTGTGCCAAATATATGTTGATGATATTATCTTTGGCTGTACTGACCAACGTTATAGTGATGAATTTGCCTATATGATGAGTGAAGAATATCAAATGTCTATGATGGGAGAGTTGAAATTCTTCTTAGGTCTTCAAATTCGTCAACAACCCAATGGCATATTCATATCTCAAGAGAAATACCTCAAGGATATACTGAGGAAATTCGGCATGCAAGATTGCAAAGGCGTCAAAATTCCTATGCCCACAAATGGCCATCTGTGCACTGATGAAAATGGTATTGACTTCGATCATAAGGTATACCGCTCCATGATTGGTTCTTTATTGTACTTATGTGCATCTAGGCCAGATATAATGCTTAGTGTTTGCATGTGTGCCCGATTTCAAGCTTCACCGAAGGAATCACACCATAAGGCTGTGAAGCATATTCTTCGATATCTAGCTCACACACCAACACTTGGATTATGGTACCCCAAGGGCACGGCTTTTGATCTTGTTGGATATTCTGACCCTGACTATGTTGGTGATCGTGTGGACCGCAAGTCAACATTTGGTACATGTCATTTCCTCGGACGATCTTTGGTCTGTTGGTCCTCGAAGAAACAGAACTGCGTATCACTATCTACTGCTGAAGCTGAGTATATTGCCGCTGGTTCTTGCTGTGCTCAATTGCTATGGATGAAGCAAACTCTCAAGGACTACGGCGTCAACATGAAGAATGTGCCTCTCTACTATGACAATGAGGGTGCCATCAAGATTGCTCACAACCTAGTTCAGCACTCGAAGACAAAGCACATTCAGATTCGTCATCATTTTCTTCGTGATCATGTGTTGAAGGGCGACATTTCTATTGAGCATGTGAAGACTGAAGAACAACTAGCCGATATCTTCACAAAGCCCTTGGATGAGAAGAGATTTAGCAAGTTGCGGTGTGAGCTAAATATCCTAGAATCTTCGAATGTTCTTTGAAAAGGACACTCATCCTAACACTTATGCAAAACTGATGACTTAGATGTGCAACACATGAAGAAACGTTTTTCTTCAATCAATGAAGAATAACACTCTTAGTGTGAAGAAATTAATGAATAATTTGATACTCAGAACCCTACGATAATTATACGCGGTGTCTGAAATCATCATTCTTATACGGTGGGTCACGCCACCACCAAAAGTTGAAATTCCTCAATTATTCATATTCTTCAACTTTGCATTGTCTTCACTGTTTCCGTCGTTTTTCTTCATTG
>NC_041388.1:240625377-240642741 GCF_002162155.2 Triticum dicoccoides
TTTATGTCCTCTACAGCATTCACTTATTGCTAATTCTTCAAGTTGGTTTTTTCTGCTAAGTGAATGTGATCGGACCCTTCCCCTCTATGCTATACTCAACCAAATCTGTTCACAAATTCTTCATGTGCGTTCTATTTGAAACTCGTTCAAAATCTTCACTGTGTCCTTGTCAGCTGAAGAAATTGCGAACGGAACTTTAAAACCTATCTTATCTAAATTTTCGGCTTTGCCGCTCAAACCGTTCCGCATCCCACGATATACTTATCCACTCACCCACGATCTAACACGATCTCCACCTCTCACTACGTGGGTGACACATGTCATGCGAATGAGAAGGGTCAGGGGCACGTTCGTCCAATTTCTTCGGGCGAGCAGTTTTTCACTGTGGCTATAAATACCCCTACGCCCCTTCCTCACTTCTTTTACTCCCCTCGACCACTCTCTCCAGCTCGAGCTTCTCAAACCCTAGTGCCGCCGCTACTTCATCACCGCCGGTGAGGAAGAGCTTCACTGCCTCGACCTCGTCGCCGACGTACTCGCGCCGACCACAAAAATCTTCACTCCGCCGCCGCCGTAGCCATCTTCCTCCGCCAAGTTAGGGCGTGGAAGATCTGAACAGACGAACTTCACATCTCCTCACTCCAGTTCATCGTGTTCTTCGTACAAGGTAATTAAAAGTTACTTTTACTGCCCTCGTTGATTCGAATGATTATCTTCAAAATCTTCAAAGGTGTTTTTCTTCATAGATTCACACACTAAACACCTCACAAGTCATCTGTTCTTAATTCCTTTCTCTAAGCATTATTTTTCTTCAAGATTCCTCAATTGTGTGGATCTTCGATCTATACAACTCTGGAACCTAAAACAAAGAACGCTTAGTGATATTCTTCAAGACTCATCCGGTCAAATTTTCTCAAACTTGTTCCTTTTGGAAAACCCTCTAAGAACGCATATGACCTCTCCAAATTCCTCGCAACTATACTCTGTTCACAGGTACACATGTCAGCTGCTGAATCACTAGGTTCTCATCAGCTTAACTCATTTGTAGCGTTCCTCGAAGAAAAGTTTCATTCTTCTTCAGAGAATTCGACTGTTCAAATTCCTCAACTAAAGAAAATGGCTGATAATAAAAGGCCACAGAAAGGAGGAAAGAAGCCTGAGGTTATGACTGCTCTTGAGATCCTTGATGACATCTATGCAGGGTACTGCACACCTACTGAGGAAACCAAGAATGAGCACAAGGTGCGCATTCAGAAGATAGAGAGGAGATGGGCAAGAGAATGGAGGGAGTACAGATATGTCACTCCTAAGTATATGAAGAAATTCGCACTCAATCCTCCATGCCCAAGAGCTCCATTGGCACCTGGCCAAATTGCTGATCCCACCAGCCTCAAGCGCGGTGAGGACTATCCTGATGAATGGGCCAAGCGCCAAGCCAAGTTGGCTAAGCAAGCCAAAGAAGCAGTGAGGAAATTCAATGAAGACTTTGCTGTTGCTGCTGCCTCTACTGAGGTCTTTGCTGTCAAGCCAAAGAAGGCTATGTCAAAGAAGCCTGCGCGCAAGCCAAGTGCTTCACCAACAGTGCCCTCAAGGCCAAGTTCCTCAGCAAGGCCCTCATGGCCAGAATCCTCAAAGCCCTCACGGCCAATTCCTCATGCTGCTCCTGTTCCGCCAAAGTCCTCAGCTCCTCCGCCAAAGTCCTCGGTAGCTCCGACTAAATCCTCAGCACCTGTGCATCTCGCCTCGTGCCAAAGGACTGCAGGCATGTCCATTGCCTCAGGTGTCTCAGCAAGTTCCTCAGCTGCACCAAGTTTGATAGAGGCGAGGGTCCCGATGTTTCGATGAGATGGTGGCTATCATTTTCTGTGGGAGTCGACTTTGACGATCCGACTACGAACGTGCGAGACGTCGCGCCTTAGCAATCGCTAAACCAACTTCCGAGGGTTATTGACCATGCCGGAGCACGATCAACCTGACCACGAGGGTCTGTTTCCTGCGAGCAAACAAAGAACAAGCAAGAAACTGAGATTGCAATCTGGATATTGCGAATATAAGATGAAAGCTTTATTGATCAAGGTGGGGTTCTGTGACGTCTTGGTCTGGTCGTTGGACACAAACGAAGTACGCGAAGTTGCAGCTATGGCGAACTTTTGATCTAAACAAAACCCAAAGTCTAAACGACGCCCTAAGGGCTGTATATATGGAGGAAGAGGGGGGAATTTTGTGGCCCTTGAGGGTGGGGTCCGAAACCAACCCCTAACTCTTGTTTCCCCACACATACGGACTCTAAAAATATCCTATACTTAAGTATTTCGAAATTACATGGGCCTGGCCCATTAATAAGGTGACGCAGCACCTAGAATAGCCTATGGACGAATATTATGAAGTGGTATCTTGTATATTTCGTCCAAGGCTTCATGCACTCCTTATGGCGGCTTTAAAGTCCTGAAATCATCACTTGTAACTCTGTTCTTGATCCCCTTGCGCATGCCATCAACTCCATGTGTGTTCTTGCTCCAATGTTCATCCTTCTCCAAGCTAGGCCCTTCATTTGTAAGCAAAACAAATGTATCCAATTTAGGCAGCATCATAATCTCATGAACATTAGAATCATTACCAAGAAACGAAAGTACCTGGTAATTTAATTGGCGTGCGCGAGCTCTAGTAATTGGTCCAGTATATGTAACAGTAGGGGATGTGGGTGTAACAATGGTATTGATGTCCTCATCATCCTCCCCTTCTTGAAATGAAGTCGTCCTCGACGGAAGCGCATCTTCCTCACCCAAATAAGGCTTCAAATCTGCAGTGTTAAAAGTGGGACTAACCCCAAAATCTACAGGTAGCTCAAGTTTATATGCATTATCATTTATTTTCTCTAACACCTTAAAAGGACCATCAGCACGTGGCATTAGCTTTGATTTGCGCAGATTAGGAAATCTATCTTTACGCAAATGTAACCAAACAAGATCTCCAGGCGCAAACACAACATGTTTTCTACCCTTATCTCCAGCAAGTTTATATTTAGCATTCATACGCTCAATGTTTTCCTTAGTTAACTCATGCATTTTTAAAATCAATTCAGAACATTCTTTAGCATCAAAATTAACCTTCTCTGAAGATGGAAGAGGCAACAAATCAATAGGTGCACGAGGTAGGAAACCATACACAATTTCAAAAGGGCACATCTTAGTAGTAGAATGCAATGAACGATTATAAGCAAATTCAATATGACGCAAGCATTCTTCCCACATTTTCTTGTTATTCTTCAAAACAGCCCTAAGCATAGTAGACAATGTTCTATTGACTACTTCAGTTTGTCCATCAGTTTGGGGGTGACAAGTAGTACTAAAAAGCAGCTTAGTCCCCAACTTAGCCCATAAACATCTCCAAAAGTGGCTAAGAAATTTAGTATCACGATCTGAAACAATAGTATTTGGCACATCATGTAAGCGAATAATTTCACGAAAGAACAAATCAGCAACATTAACAGCATCATCGCTTTTATGACATGGTATGAAGTGTGCCATTTTCGAGAACCTATCCACGACAACAAATATGCTATCCCTCCCCTTCTTTGTTCGAGGTAAACCTAAAACAAAGTCCATAGATATATCCTCCCAAGGAACACTAGGTACAGGCAAAGGCATATATAAACCATGAGGATTGAGTCGTGACTTAGCTCTTTGACATGTAGTGCAGCGAGCAACAAAATGCTCAACATCCCTTCTCATCTTTGGCCAAAAGAAATGTGTAGCAAGTATATCCTCCGTCTTCTTGACGCCAAAGTGTCCCATTAATCCTCCTCCATGCGCCTCCTGCAACAACAAAAGACGAACGGAGCTAGCTGGAATGCATAGCTTGTTAGCACGAAACACAAATCCATCGTTAAGAACGAACTTGTTCCAAGTTCTCCCTTCCTTACAATTCTGCAATACATCTTTAAATTCAGCATCATGAACATATTGATCTTTGATGGTCCCCAAACCAAATATTTTAAAGTCAAGTTGTGAAACCATAGTATAACGACGAGACAAGGCATCAGCAATAACATTTTCTTTACCCTTCTTGTGTTTAATGACATAAGGGAAAGTCTCAATGAATTCAACCCATTTAGCATGTCTACGGTTCAGTTTTGCTTGACTTTTAATGTGTTTCAAAGATTCATGATCAGAATGTATAACAAATTCCTTGGGCCATAAATAATGTTGCCATGTTTCTAAGGTCCGAACAAGAGCATATAATTCTTTATCATAAGTAGAATAGTTCAGACTAGGCCCACTCAATTTTTCAGAAAAGTATGCAACAGGTTTTCCATCTTGTAATAACACACCTCCTAATCCAATTCCACTAGCATCACATTCAAGCCCAAAAGTCTTATTGAAATTAGGAAGTTGGAGTAAAGGAGCATGTGTCAACTTATCTTTCAATACCGTGAAGGCTTCTTCCTATGCGATACCCCAAACAAAAGGCACATCCTTCTTTGTAAGCTCGTTGAGAGGTGCAGCAATGGTGCTGAAATCTCTCACAAAACGCCTATAAAAACCAGCGAGGCCAAGGAAACTCCTCACTTGTGTGACCGTTTTGGGCTGCGGCCAACTCTCAATAGCTTCAATCTTGGCTTTATCAACTTCAATTCCCTATGGAGTAACAACATAGCCAAGAAAAGATACTCGGTCGGTGCAAAAGGTGCACTTTCCAAGGTTTCCAAACAAACGTGCATCACGTAGAGCAATAAAAATAACACGTAAATGTTCCAAATGTTCCTCCAAAGATTTGCTATAAATCAATATGTCATCAAAGTAAACTACCACAAATCGTCCAATGAAAGCATGTAAAACTTCGTTCATTAACCTCATGAAAGTACTAGGTGCATTAGTTAACCCAAAAGGCATGACTAACCACTCATATAATCCAAACTTAGTTTTAAATGCTGTTTTCCATTCATCTCCCAATTTCATACGAATTTGATGGTATCCACTACGCAAATCAACTTTGGAGAATATTGTAGAGCCACTCAATTCATCAAGCATATCATCTAGCCTAGGAATAGGATGACGATAACGAATAGTAATATTATTTATGCCTCTACAATCAACGCACATACGCGACGTACCATCCTTTTTCGGCACTAAAATGATAGGAACAGCACAAGGACTAAGGGATTCGCGTATATAACCTTTGTCGAGCAGTTCTTGTACTTGACGCATAATCTCCTTCGTCTCCTCTGGATTGGTACGGTATGGTGCACGGTTGGGTAGCGAAGCACCGGGAATTAAGTCAATTTGATGCTCAATCCCTCGAATAGGTGGTAATCCCGGTGGCACGTCTTGTGGGAAGACGTCGGCGAACTCCTGCAAAATGTTAGTGACAGCAGGGGGCAAAGAGGAAGGCACGTCCTCGAATGAAAATAATGCCTCTTTGCACACAAAGGCATAGCAAACAGATTTGCTGAAATCTAGCTCATCAATATCAGATTTGGTGGCAAGTAAACATGCACTTTTCAATTTAATTTCAGAAACAACAATAGATGGTTTATTATTAGACTTCATTTGGTGCTCAAATTCTTTTGCCACAATCTGATTTTCACTCTTATTTGTCTCCTGTTTTGCTTTATTAGCTCTATTAATATCATCTTTCAAAATGGAATCAGGAGTCATAGGAAGCAAAGTAATATTTTTATCGTTATGAACAAGAGTATACTGATTGTTTCTACCATGGTGTACAGATTTTTTATCAAATTGCCATGGTCTACCAAGTAATAAGGAACATGCTTGCATAGGTACCACATCACAATCAACATAATCAGCATATGTAGAGATACTAAAATGCACATGAACAGTACGTGTTACCTTAACCTTGCCGCTGTTGTTGAACCATTGGATGTAGTAAGGATGTGGATGTGGTCTTGTGGTGAGAGATAGCTTCTCCACCATCTCCATGCTAGCCAAGTTATTGCAGCTCCCTCCATCTATGATCACGCGAACAGAACGTTCCTTCACAACTCCCTTTGTATGGAACAAATTATGCCTCTGATTTTGCTCAGCT
Organism: Triticum dicoccoides; assembly: GCF_002162155.2. Lineage (NCBI taxonomy): Eukaryota > Viridiplantae > Streptophyta > Magnoliopsida > Poales > Poaceae > Triticum > Triticum dicoccoides. Next base: position 240,631,423 of record NC_041388.1, read on the forward strand.
TGTGTAACCTGCACACTCAAAACACGTTGAGCAACTAAACATTCATACCTGTCAGCATCTTCAGGAGCCATGTATTGCGTCTCATGATCAGAATCGTCTCCACCATGTTCGTCACGTGTAATAAGAGCCAAAGTCTCCTCATCATAGTCACTAGCAGACTCATACCCACCATCCTCAGTAACAATCATCACACGCTTAGATGGGCATTCTCTCGCATAATGACCTCCACCCTTGCAACGTCGACAAATAATATCATGTGTTTGCCCTGTTGATGCCATGGATGAAGAAGAGCTCTTTGCAGGTCCAGAAGGTGTGCTCTTGGCAGATAGTGGTGATTGTGCCTGCTTTATTGTATCACGGTTGGAGGTGGCAGCCAACGGAGGCGCCGGTGTAGCAGAACGTGTGGAAGTAGATGATGCACGTGGTGTCCATGATGAAGGTCGACCTGCAGAAAAGTTAGTCCGCGCCAATGCCTGTCGATCCTGCACTTCACGTTCAGCTTTACAAGCAAGATGGAATAAACAAGTGATATTAGTATACTCCTTATACTCCAGAATCATCTGAATATCTCTATTTAATCCACCCATAAAACGTGCAAGCATAGCTTCATTCTCCTCAACAATACCACATCTAATCATGCCAGTTTGTAATTCCTGATAATATTCTTCTACAGAATTTTTTCCCTGTCTTAACCGCTGCAATTTTTGAAGTAATTCACGTTGATAATATGGTGGAACCCAACGAGTACGCATAGCAGTTTTCAAAGCAGCCCAAGTAGCCGGAATAGGAAATAATCTACAATGCTCAGACCACCAAACACATGCAAAACTAGTGGATGCACAAACAGCAGCAAGAACACGTCTCTCCTCGGGATATTGTAAACATGTAAATCGTTGTTCAGTTTCTAACTCCCAAGTAAGATATATATCAGGAACATATCTACCCTCAAATGGTGGAATATTCAATTTTAGTTTAGGGAGATGGTCATGATCTCGTACCTGAGGGTGAGCCCTACCATTGCCATTATTTGCATGTGGACGACCTGGTGGTTGTTGTGCTGGTGGTGGCACGTAGTTCTGATTTTGATCAACCTCATCCTCATAATCTCCCACATAATCATCCTCCTCCACATCAGCAGTAGGAGCCACAGAAGTATCAACAGCAGCACCAGCAGTTTGGCCCGACTGAAGAGGGATACGGCTCGCTCGGCGGAGGGCTGTTTCCCGACGTGGAGGTAGTCGGTGTTGTTGCTGTTGTTGCAGAGGTGCGGCAGGAGCAGCCGGTGGTGGTGGTGGAAAACGCGAAAGCAATTCAGCAAACTTGTTATCGAGCTTTGTTTCAAACGTCTTCTCCATGCCATCTATCTTCTCCATGGCCTCTTCAAATCTGTTTATCACATCTTGCACCTGTACACTCATCATTTGCTGAAACGTATCATGAAGCTCCTTGTTCGTCAAGTTCTCCCAGTCAGTCTCGTCGGATTGTGATCCTGGCATGGTTAGCAGCAATAGAAACACACAAGAATATGATCCTACAGACTACTAACAAGTGGTGGTGGTGGCGGGAGTCACAAATCCGTCAAGCAAATCTCAAATTCTTACCAGTTCTTACCCAGCAGCAGGCGGTGATCGGCAACCGTTATAGTCAAAACTCTCAAAAGCTTGGATAGAGCGATTGCTAGGGAGAGTCAAACGCACGACGTAGATGTATGTGGAGCTGGGAAGGCTTATAGTATGGTAGCAAAAAGGGTCAGCAATAATCAATTTAGAGATGCAAAGTTGAATAAACGCTCAACGACGGTACTGTGCTGGTCCTAGGCTAGACCGTGCTAGAGACGCGAGCCTAGAACACTAACAAAATCACGGCGCTGCACGTAAATAAGGGAAAAGCACACTCTGGAACTATTTTTTTTTGCTCTCTTTTTTTGCGCTCCTTTTTTTTGCGCTCCTCTTTTTTTTGCGAAAAATCACTATAATGGTGAGTGTCTCAAAACTCTTCCCTCGTCAAACTGATAGGATGGGCACGAAATATTTTTTCACTTTTTTTTCAGAAATCAAGGCAGCGACGACGAAAAAGTGCGACAAAATCACTATGATGGCACGTGGCTCAAAAGACTCAGAAAAGCCTAAAAATAGGATAGGGAAAAAAAAATTGCCCGTGAAAATTTTGGCCTAAAAACTGCCCGAGGGTCTCTAGACTCTTTTTTTTCCGAGACCTACGCAGGCAAGGAAACACGAATCGGAATTTAGATTGATCTCAAGAACAAACCTAATATGAGAAGAACTCGGATTGGTGGTGGATATATGGTTGTGGTATATGGCAGCGGTGGTGGTATATGGTAGCGGTGGTGGTATATGGATAGAGATTGGTGGTGGTATATGGATACGGATTGGTGGTGGTATATGGATATGGATTCAGAGCGGTGACGGATAAGCAAAAGTGGTAGATGGGCGATGATGATGGTGCGGCGGCGGCGTGACAACTTATGACCAGAACTCGAAACTCTAAAAGACTAGACTCTAAGACCAGCAACTTGACACGACGATGCAACCGCAAATTCAACAAAGCAAAAACCCTAAAAAGATTATGCAAAGGCTCGGATTGGTTCGGATATGATGAACTAACCCTAAAAAAAATTTGTGGCTTTTTTGTGGACTGTAGGTATGAAGAACAGATTCGATCTAATCTACGAAAAACTGTAAAATCTCACCGAGCAACCTGGAAATCTGATACCACTTGATAGAGGCGAGGGTCCCGATGTTTCGATGAGATGGTGGCTATCGTTTTCTGTGGGAGTCAACTTTGACGATCCGACTACGAACGTGCGAGACGTCGCGCCTTAGCAATCGCTAAACCAACTTCCGAGGGTTATTGACCACACCGGAGCACGATCAACCTGACCACGAGGGTCTGTTTCCTGCGAGCAAACGAAGAACAAGCAAGAAACTGAGATTGCAATCTGGATATTGCGAATATAAGATGAAAGCTTTATTGATCAAGGTGGGGTTCTGTGACGTCTTGGTCTGGTCGTTGGACACAAACGAAGTACGCGAAGTTGCAGCTATGGCGAACTTTTGATCTAAACAAAACCCAAAGTCTAAACGATGCCCTAAGGGCTGTATATATGGAGGAAGAGGGGGGAATTTCGTGGCCCTTGAGGGTGGGGTCCGAAACCAATCCTAACTCTTGTTTCCCCACACATACGGACTCTAAAAATAGCCTATACTTAAGTATTTCGAAATTACATGGGCCTGGCCCATTAATAAGGTGACGCAGCACCTAGAATAGCCTATGGACGAATATTATGAAGTGGCATCTTGTATATTTCGTCCAAGGCTTCATGCACTCCTTATGGCGGCTTTAAAGTCCTGAAATCATCACTTGTAACTCCGTTCTTGATCCCCTTGCGCATGCCATCAACTCCATGTGTGTTCTTGCTCCAATGTTCATCCTTCTCCAAGCTAGGCCCTTCATTTGTAAGCAAAACAAATGTATCCAATTTAGGCAGCATCATAATCTCATGAACATTAGAATCATTACCAAGAAACAAAAGTACCTGGTAATTTAATTGGCGTGCGCGAGCTCTAGTAATTGGTCCAGTATATGTAACAGTAGGGGTTGTGGGTGTAACAATGGTATTGATGTCCTCATCAAAGTTCCTCAGCTGGCCCCTCACTGCTGAAGACAAAGTCAATTGCTGGACGCGGTCCTCGACCAAGTCCTTAAAAGAAGCAAGTCGCTTTCCAAGTACCGTCTGATGAAGACGAAGCTGATGATGATGAACTTGCAGAAATCATCAGAGACAGGCAAGTCAGGGCCGCTAGAGCCAAGGGAACAAATGTGCCACTACTCTTGGATACCAAGTTGATCCTCGAATACATTGATGTTTGGCACAAGGACCCCAACACTCCCATGCCTGATTTCAAGCTGACTCCTAGTCAAAGTCACATGCTGACTCACTTCATACAAGAAGAGAAGTGGAAATTTGAACAGGGTAGGAGAGTGAAGAAAGCGCAGTACAAGAAAGAGCGCTTTCTGAAGCAAAACGTTCTGAAGCATTCACCTGAAGAACTTGTCGCTCTCCAATCAGAAATCAAGAAACTGAGTGATGAATTTGATCACTATTATGCTGACTGGCTGGGAGCCAAAGTCAAATTTGTAAAGATAACAGAACAGTTCTCCTCCAATGTTGCAGCCCCAACGCAACAGGAAATTCCTCAGGCTGAAGCATCTGCTCAGCCTACTGAAGAAAATGCCAGCACCGCTGATGACAATCAGGCTGCTGAAGAAAATGTGAGTTTCAGGGCTGATGACTGCATTCCAGCCACTGAAGAAATTGCCAGGGCACCCACTAGTGGTGCGCCTGAAGAAAATGAAGAAAATCAACCAGATTCCTCAGCTGCTCCTGCGCCTACTTCAACTCCAATCCTTTCATCTGCATCAGATGTGAAGAAGACCAAGGCTGTAGAGCGTGCTGTAGTGAAGAAAAGGAAAGCATCAGCTGCTTTAGATTCTTCAGCTCCGAAGAAGATGAAGCCTACGACAAGTTCATTTGCAAATCCCATTGATGTTGTTCCCATCTCAACCAGGCCATCAAAGGACCTTGTTCCTTTTGATGAAGAATATGTGATCCCCAGCGGATCTGATGAAAAACTCCTTCTGTTGCTTCGTCAGAGCAGATTGATGAAGAAATTGAAGTGGATGTGATCCCTTCAACACCTGTCATCTCCTCGCCCATGCCTCAGTTCACCGCTGAAGAGGCTGGCGTTAAAGAAATGGAAGATGAAGATGTGGACGTTGGCTGCTCCACACCAGTAATGAGTGATGAATTCTGGGAAAGTCAGCATCCAAACTCTCCAATGTTCACCCCTCTACAGCAAATTCCTCAGTCCCCCACACAAACTGTTCACATGGGCTCTGAAGAAACTCATCCCATTGCATCTGTCCATGAGGAAATTCCAGCCACTACCACTGAAGAAAATGCTGCAGCTGAACAACTAAAGACGCAGACTGCCACTGAGGAGGAACCAGAAATTCCTCAACCTGAAGAACCTGCGATTGAGATTCCTGAGGTTGTGATGCAACTCACTGACACTCCTCTGCCGAAGCCAAAGGATCCACTCTCACGCAAGCAAAAGTTCAAGGCTGGTGATTTCTTCGGCGAGCATGTATTCTTCGAAGACTACAACCCCTATAGCTCTGCTCGTATTAGGGAGAGGCGTTTCTAGACTGCTAGTCAAGCAAATTTCTATTCCTTAGTGTTGTTCAACAAGGAGAAAGTCTTCTACCATGAGCATATTCCTCACGTGGATATGGAATCGCTGCCGTGCTTCGCACCAGTCCTCAGTGTTCTTCATGATGCTGGACTGCTAAACTTTTGCTCTGACATCTGCGATTGGAATGAAGAACTGATTCTTCAATTCTATCAACGTTGCACATCATAGGAGATGCTGAAGATGTGAATTCATGGGTGCTGGACTGGATGTCTGAAAATACTCACTACACTGCACCAGCCTCTGAATTGCTTCGTGCTCTATCACTCAGTCCTCCCCTTGAAGAAGCTCGCTGCATCTACAGTGAACCTGAGCTCACACACCATTACATGAAGGTGCTGATGAAACCTTTGAAGTCAGGTCAAGCACCAAGAACCAAATTCCTCGTGAAGGAATTGCTTTACGTGCCCAGAACTGTCTATCGTGTTCTTACGAGGACAATCAGTCCTATCAAAGGCCACGACTCATCTGATGAGGAAATTGTTGGCATCATGAAGAATCTGGTATTCAACATCGTTCATGGCATTCCTGTCAATTATCACGATTTCTTCATGAGGACTATGGCAAATGTTGCACTGTCTCCGTTTGAGCTGAAACCTTATGCACCTTGGATTATGAGATTCCTCAGGACAAGGTCTTCACTCAACTACAAAGCTGATTTCCAGAATCACCTCAGCTACTTGCCCCCAATTTAAGTCCTCAAGCAGAGATATTCCTCAATTGATGGAAAGGGCAAGGCACCAGCTGTAATAGATGAAGGCATTCGTTCATTGGATGGTCAGTTTCGCAAAGCTGCATCTTATTCCACCAATGATGACTCTGCCACACATGACTCTACCAATGCACCCAAGTCTGCTCCTCAAGCCACTGCTCCGCGCGTGATGACTGACCGTGAACTTCTGCTTAGTCTTCACCGGAAGGTGGATCGAAATCACAAATGGGTTAAGCGTCAGTTTGGTTCACTTCTTCACAACATGACTGCCACACATAATGTAGTGAAGAAAAACCATTACTACCTCCATCAAGTCTTCGGTCGCACCTGGGCAATCCTGTCACATCTGTATGGTGAAGACGATCTGAAGAAAATGGGTCTCAATGAAGACTTTGAATGGTCTGCACCTCCACCAAAAAAATTCAAGAAGGTCAAGGTTCCTTCTCTGGTAGCCAGCTCATATTCTTCATCGCGCGACACTGATGAACATGAAGACTTGGACGACACTGCGGCAGGCTCTACTACAACAAACGACCCCAACAACGCTGGCACTCCTTCATCAACTTGATATTCTTCAGGGGAGTTAGTCCTCATATTCGATCCTTTTGGTCATTTGATGACAAAGGGGGAGAATTTTGAGTTAGTCTTCAAGCGGGTCTTTCTATATGGGTGTTTTTTTTGTTAAGTTACAACTCTCGTTCTTCTGAGAGTTTATTGGATCGAGTTGTGATCTTAAACCCAATGGTGCTCTGATACTTTTCAGACATTTTTCCGCATGCTTATTCCTCGTTAAATATTATTGCACGCATGCTGAATTACATCAGTCACCATATTTCATCATGCATTTCAAATTCTTCACTGTTATATGTCAAATGCATGTATGAATTACAAGATATAGGGGGAGATCTCCATGATTCAATTCTTCAAGTGTGCGTTGCTTCAAAAGCAAATTCCTCACTATGCACATCTTCAGGGGGAGTTCTTCTATATCTTGCAATCAAATTCCTCAATAACAATACTAACACTTCATATGTTTATCCCCGTTGAAAACTTAACCTATATTGTCATCAATCACCAAAAAGGGGGAGATTGTAAGTACATCTAGTGCCCCTTAGTGATTTTGGTGTATTGAAGACTTATAGGTTAAGGGACTAATGCGTTTGTGAGTGTACACAGGTCTATAAGTCTATGAGGAGTTTGATATTTACAGAGAAAGTCGACCCCTAAAAATGAAGTTCTTCTACTGAAGACTTTGGTTTTCTGAAGACTTTGAAAGTGAAGAAATTGGTGTGTCCTTGAAGACTTGGTATTCTTTTGAGGAACATGAAGCATGAAGACTCTTGTTTTCATAGTTTCATTTTCTCTTTCTTGAGTCATAGCAAACACCGTACTGTTAAAGGGGTTCAAGGAAATACTAAGGAAAAATTTCCATATGATGCTCAACTCAAAATCATACACCTACCAATCCCTTCGAGTGAAGCCATTGGAAATCTCATACAGTTCAGTCAATTTCCTCAGTGACAGAGACGAAGTTCTTCTGGTCTATGAGAAATTTGTCCTAACTGAGGAGTTAGGAATTCGTCAGTGCGGATTGCCTACACAATGAGGAACATGATAGCCCTGAGGATTTTGCTACTCAAAATTCCGACCGTTGCTGTGCTATGCGCCAGCTGTCCCAAAATATCTATCCACCTAACGGTCATATCATTGAAGGGCATTTATGTCTTATCATGTCGGGCTGCTCCCTAGGCTATAAATAGCCGCCCCCTACAACCACTAGCTGGTTGGCTGCTCCGAGAGAAACTGACACTTGTCATTTGAGAGCAACCCATCCTCCGAGGACTTTGAGCGAAAATCATCAAGTGAGGAAAAACCGAAAACCCAAACCCAAACACCTTGAAACCCCAAGTGATTGAGCATCACTGAAGAGATTGATCCTGCGTAGATCCGACGCTTGTTACCTTTGAAGACTGTGCTTCTTCCAGACGGTTAGGCATCATGGTCTAGAGCATCCAAGAGGAATTGTGGATCGCCGAGTGACCAAGTTTGTGAAGGTTTGGAAGTCACCTGAAGACTTACCACGAGTGATTGGACGAGGTCTGTGTGACCTTAGTTCAAGGAGAATACGGTGAGGACTAGGTGTCCTGAGCTGCGTGTTCAGGACTGGGTGTCCGGGACTGTGTGTCCTCGAGTTTAAATACTCAGCCGCTCGAACCAGACGTATAACTGAGACAGTAGTTGGAACTGGTCTACCAAATCATTGTCTTCACCAAGCTTACTGGTTCTATTTCCTCAACTCTTTCATTTCCTCATAACTGTGTTGTGTGCTTGTTCATATCTGTGTTTGAAGACTTTGACTGAAGACTTTCTCAATTTCCTTAGTTCAATTTCTTCAGTCTGTTTGTCTTCATCCTGTGTTATCCTGTGCTCACGCTACTTGTACTCTGTGTCTGTCTTCATTTCATCATGATGACCAAGCTTGTATTCTATCATGTTTACTTTTGAGTACTTATTCCGCTGCTAGTAGTTCTTCGCTAAGGAATTTCCTCACCGGCAAATTCCTAGTGAAGAATTTCATAAAAATCGCCTATTCACTCCCCCTCTAGTCGACATAACGCACTTTCAATAACACTTCTATTAAAATGCTTAAAGAAGTTATTTTTCCAAGGTCTGGAGTCCCTAGATATTTAATGACTGATGGTGGTTCACACTTTATTCATGGTGCCTTCCGTAAAATGCTTGCTAAATATGATGTTAATCATAGAATTGCATCTCCTTATCACCCACAGTCTAGTGGTCAAGTAGAGTTGAGCAATAGAGAGCTCAAATTAATTTTGCAAAAGACTGTTAATAGGTCCAGAAAGAATTGGTCTAAGAAACTTGATGATGCATTATGGGCATATAGAACTGCATACAAAAATCCTATGGGTATGTCTCCGTATAAAATGGTTTATGGAAAAGCATGTCACTTACCTCTCGAACTAGAACATAAGGCATATTGGGCTATTAAAGAGCTTAACTATGATTTCAAACTTTCCGGTGAGAAGAGGTTATTTGATATTAGCTCACTTGATGAATGGAGAACCCAGGCTTATGAAAATGCCAAGTTGTTTAAAGAAAAAGTTAAAAGATGGCATGACAAAAGGATACAAAAGCATGAGTTTAATGTAGGTGATTTGCTATACAACTCTCGTTTAAGATTTTTTGTAGGAAAACTTCTCTCTAAATGGGAAGGCCCCTATGTTATCGAGGAGGTCTATCGTTCCGGTGCCATAAAAATCAACAACTTCGAGGGCACAAATCCGAAGGTGGTAAACGGTCAAATAATTAAACATTATATCTCAGGTAATCCCATAAATGTTGAAACCAATATTATTGAAACCGTAACCCCGGAGGAATACATAAGGGACACTTTCCGGAATGTTTCAGACTCCGAAAAGGAATAGGTATGTGGTGCGGTAAGTAAACCGACTCCAAAACAATTTTTAAGGCAATATTTCTCCGTTTTGGAATATTTAGAAAAATAGAAAAATAAGTAGCAGTCGAGGAAGGACATGAAGGCCCCATGAGGGTGGTGGGCGCGCCCTGCCCCCTGGGCGCGCCCCCCTACCTCGTGAGCACCTCGTGTGCCCTCCGGACTCCGTTTTCTTGCACGATACGTATTTTGGTCGGTAAAAATTCATTATATAACCTCCCGAAGGTTTTGACTCCCGTATCACGCAATTATCCTCTATTTTCGTTTCGAGCTATCCCGTTGCAGATTAAATCAACATGTCTTCCCAGGATTCGGAAGGAGAAAGCTCTACGGATGATTACTTAGCGAATCCCAAGGTCTATGGAGATGTGGAACACGATGGATGGACCACGGAGGAAGAAGAGGACTATAAACCCAAGGGGAAGGAGGAGACGAGCTCAGATGAAGATGAAGCACCATTACCTCAACCTGGGGACATGCACGTGGAGTTCAAAAAGTCAAGTCTCCCTAATAGGGTAAAGAAACCCAAGTTCGAGTTTATCCCTTTTCGTCTTTTGCAGGAAAATAATCAGGACCTATGCAAAAATATATTAACCCTGGAGTGGGAGATTGATGATCTGAGGGATCAAAATGCCGTCCTCAAGTGCAAATTAAGGGAGAAGCCTAAGCCATCAACTAAGCCCACATCATCAACAACACCTCTACCGTCTCCTCCAACAAAGAAGAATTGAGTATCTGGGTATGGGCACTCCCCTTGGCAACTGCCAAGCTTGGGGGAGGTGCCCCGGTATCGTATCACCATCACAACTCCTATCTTTATCGTTTTTCTTAGTTCGATCCTATTAGTAGTATCTTGATCTAGTAGAATAAAGTTTATGGCATGATCTAGTTTTGAGTTTTGCTTTTTGATCTCTATGTAATCGAGTCCTTGAGTTATATATAATAAAGATTAGTGTTGAGTCAAGGGCTTGATTATTTTGCCATGATCTTGGGTGAATAAAAGAAAGAGGAAAAGAATAAAAAGAAACAAAAAGTTCATATTGATCTTATTGAGAGTAATGACTTCACATAGAAAGAGTATGATGATTAAAAGTTGTTGGGAGTTGGCAGACATAGCTTTGGTCATTGTTGCAATTAATAAGAAGTAATAAGGAAAGAGGGGTTTTCACATATAGATATATTATCATTGACATCTTTTATGATTGGGAGCACTCATTAAAATATGACATGCTAAAGAGTTGATGTTGGACAAGGAAGACAACGTAATGAGTTATGTCTTTCTTATACCTGAGATAAAGTATGTTGTCATGGTTCCTCTAACTTGTTGAGCTTGCCTTTCCCCCTCATGCTAGTCAAATTCTCAGCACCAAGTAGAAATACTACTTGTGCTTCCAAAATCCCTAAACCAGTTTTGCCATGAGAGTCCACCATATCTACCTATGGAGTGAGTAAGATCCTTCAAGTAAGTTGTCATCGGTGCAAAGCAATAAAATTGATCTAAATATGTATGATTGATTGGTGTGGGAGAAATAAGCTTTATACGATCTTGTGATGTGGAAGTAATAAAAGCGACGGACTGCATAATAAAGGTTCATATCACAAGGGGCAATATAAAGTGACGTTCTTTCGCATTGAGATTTTATGCATCCAACCGTAAAAGCGCATGGCAACCTCTGCTTCCCTCTGCGAAGGGCATATCCTTTATTATTATCTTCTACCTTATGTAAGAGTCATGGTGATCTTCACCTTTCCTTTTTCATTTTATCCTTTGGCAAGCTCAGCATGTTGGAAAGAACATGATATATATATATATATATATATATATATATATATATATATATATATATATATATATATAT
>NC_041388.1:240643012-240645451 GCF_002162155.2 Triticum dicoccoides
TACCCTTGAGGTAAAAGGTTGTGGGGTAAAACTATAAGCCCCTATCTTTCTCTGTGTCCGATTAAAACTCCGTAACCACAAGTATTGCGTGAGTGTTAGCAATTATGGAGGACTAAATGGTAGTTGAGTATGTGGACTTGCTTTTTAGCTCTGACATAGACTCTTTCCGATGTTATGATAAATTGCAATTGCTTCAATGACTGAGATTATAGTTTGTCGTAGCCCAATAAGGTTTATGATTTATACTTTTGCATTGTGAATAGATCATCACTTGAACATAAGTAATCATATGACAAGAGTTATGTATGTTGCTGTTATGAGAATAATCATGATGCCTTCATGTCCGTATTTTATTTTTATCGACGCCTCTACCTCTAAACATGAGGACATATTTATTGTTATCGGCTTTTCGCTTAAGGACAAGCGAGGTCTAAGCTTGGGGGAGTTGATACGTCCATTTTGCATCATGCTTTTATATCGATATTTATTGCATTATGGGCTGTTATTTCACTTTATGTCACAATACTTATGGCTATTCTCTCTTATTTTACAAGGTTTACATAAGGAGGGAGAATGTCGGCAGCTGGAATTCTGGGCTGGAAAAGGAGCAAATATTAGAGACCTATTCTGCGCAACTCCAAAAGTCATGAAACTCCATGGAACGTCTTAAAATAAATAAAGAAAAAATCCTCACCAAAGATGAAGGCCAGGGGGCCCACACCCTTCTCACGAGGGTGGGGGGCGCCCCCCCTAGGGCGTGCCCCCTACCTCGTGGGCCCCCTGGTGGCTCTCCCACGTCCATCTTCTCCTATATGAAGTCTTTCGATGAGAAAAAAAGAAGGAGGAACTTTTCGGGACGAGACTCCGCCGCCACGAGGCGGAACCTTGGCGGATCCAATCTAGAGCTCCGACAGAGCTGTTCTGCCGGGGATACTTCCCTCCCGGAGGGGGAAATCATCACCATCGTCATCACCAACGCTCCTCTCATCGGGAGAGGGAAATCTCCATCAACATCTTCACCAGCACCATCTCATCTCTAAACCCTAGTTCATATCTTGTATCCAATTCTTGTCTCAAAGTTTGAGATTGGTGCTAGTAGGTTGCTAGTAGTGTTGATTACTCCTTGTAGTTGATGCTCGTTGGTTTATTTGGTGGAAGATCATATGTTCAGATCCTATATGCATATTATTACCCCTCTGATTATGAACATGAATATGCTTTGTGAGTAATTACGTTTGTTCCTGAGGACAAGGGAGAAGTCTTGCTATGAGTAGTCACGTGCATTTGGTATTCGTTTGATATTTTGATAAGATGTATGTTGTCTAGCCTCTAGTGGTGTTATGTGAACGTTGACTACATAACACTTCACCATTATTTGGGCCTAGAGGAAGTCATTGGGAAGTAATAAGTAGATGATGGGTTGCTAGAGTGACAGAAGCTTAAACCCTAGTTTATGCGTTGCTTCGTAAGGGGCTGATTTGGATCCACATGTTTCATGCTATGGTTAGGTTTACCTTAATACTTTTGTTGCAGTTGCGGATGCTTGCAATAGAGGTTAATCATAAGTGGGATGCTTGTTCAAGTAAGAACAGCACCCAAGCACCGGTCCACCCACATATCAAATTATCAAAGTATCGAACGCGGATCATATGAATGTGATGAAAACTAGCTTGACGATATTCCCATGTGTCCTCGGGAGCGCTTTTCCTATTATAAGAGTTTGTTCCAGCTTGTCCTTTGCTACAAAAAGGATTGGGCCACCTTGCTGCACTTTATTTACATTTGTTACTTGTTGCTCGTTACAATTTACCTTATCACAAAACTATCTGTTACCACTTATTTCAGTACTTGCAGAGAATACCTTGCTGAAAACCGCTTATCATTTCCTTCTGCTCCTTGTTGGGTTCGACACTCTTACTTATCGAAAGGACTACGATAGATCCCCTATACTCGTGGGTCATCAGAAAGCTGAGTGATCTTTTAACCGTTAGACTCATTCGGGCCCGACGCCCGAGCACTTTTGCTTGCGTTCTTGAACTCGATGGATTTATCCGAATATTTGCTTTCCTGTTTACCGCATGCTTCGGGTGAACGGGTTTTTTTTAACTTAGTTTTTTAACTTAGGCGAAACTGGTTCGCGACTAAGCCCTCGAGTGGGAGGGATGCTCACCATTCGGAGTAGATTTTTAACTTAGGCGAAGCTGGTTCGCGGCTAAGCCCCCGAGTAGGAGGGATGCTCACCACTCGGAGTAGTTTTTAACTTAGGCGAAACGGGTTCGTGGCTAAGCCCCCGAGTTGGAGGGTTGCTCGCCACTTGGAGTAGTTTTTTAACTTAGGCGAAGCTGGTTTCTGGCTAAGCCCCCGAGTGGGATGATTGCTCTCCACTCGGAGTAGTTTTTTAACTTAGGCGAAACTGGTTCATGGCTAAGCCTCCGAGTG
>NC_041388.1:240645993-240655399 GCF_002162155.2 Triticum dicoccoides
TCTCCGTTCAGATTAGTTTTTCTATCTTAGGTGAAACTGGTTCGCGGCTAAGCCCCCGAGTGGGAGGGATGCTCACCACTCGGAGTATATTTTTAACTTAGGCGAAGCTGGTTTGCGGCTAAGCCCCCGAGTGGGAGGGATGCTCGCCACTCGGAGTAGATTTTTAACTTAGGCGAAGCTGGTTCGCGGCTAAGCCCTCGAGCGGGAGGGATGCTCACCACTCAGAGTAGTTTTTTTAACTTAGGCAAAACGGGTTCGCGGCTAAGCCCCCGAGTGGGAGGGATGCTCGCCACTCGGAGTAGATTTTTAAGTTAGCAAAGCTGGTTCATGGCTAAGCCCCCGAGTGGGAGGATTGCTCTCCACTCGGAGTAGTTTTTTTAACTTAGGCGAAGCTGGTTCACGGCTAAGCCCCCGAGTGGGAGGATTGCTCTCCACTCGAATTAGTTTTTTAACTTAGGCGAAGCTGGTTTGTGGCTAAGCCCCCGAGTGGGAGGATTTCTCTCTACTCGGAGTAGTTTTTTGACTTAGGCGAACCTGGTTTGCAGCTAAGCCCCCGAGTGGGAGGATTGCTCTCCACTCGGAGTAGTTTTTTAACTTAGGCGAAACTGGTTCACGGCTAAGCCCCCGAGTGGGAGGGTTGCTCTCCACTCGGAGTAGTTTTTTAACTTAGGCGAAACTGGTTCGTGGCTAAGCCCCTGAGTGGGAGGATCTCCACTCGGAGTAGTTTTTTAACTTAGGCGAAACTGGTTCGCGGCTAAGCCCCCGAGTGGGAAGATTGCTCTCCACTCGGAGTAGTTTTTTAACTTAGGCGAAAACGGGTTCCGCAGCTAAGTCACTCACTGGGGGATTTGAACACATGTTTATGTGAGAACAATCATTAAGAGACTGCACGAATCATGTTTTCATAAACGATCTAACAAGTACTCTTATTACATCCCGACAATTTGACTGTTAAGTATAAAAATGATGAAGAAGATCTGCGTTCCGGGAGCGCGGCTCATCTTTCTTCTGAGTTAGGTTGTAAAGGTGATTGGTTCCATTGTGAAGCACCTTGGATGACGACGAGAGGGCCTTCCCACACAGGGCCGAGTTTGTGCGGTCGCTGCTGGTCCACTAGGAGCACTAGGTCGCCTTCTTGAAATGCTCGACCCTTGACGTTCCTTGCATGGAATCGATAAAGATCTTGTTGATAAATAGTTGACTGAATAAAAGCCATCTCCCGTTCTTCCTCCAAAAGGTCTGCGACGTCTTGGCACGCTTGCTCTGCCTCAGCCTCTAAATAAAGTTCCACTCGAGGTGCATTGTGAAACAGATTGCTAGGTAGCACGGCTTCGGCTCCATACACCATGAAGAGAGGGGTTTGGTTAGTTGATCGGTTGGGAGTAGTCCTCAATCCCCACAAAACAGACGGCAGTTCAGTCACCCAAGCTCCAGTTGCGTGTTCAAGGTCGTGCATGAATCGAGGTTTCAAACCTTGGAGAATCAGACCATTTGCTCTTTCAGGTTGACCATTTGACCGTGGGTGCGCAACGAATGCGTAATCTACCCGACTGCCCTGGGAAGCGCAAAACTCTCTAAACTCTTCTGAATCGAAGTTTGAGCCGTTGTCTATGATAATGTTGTGCGGAACTCCATATTGAATATCGGCTCTTTTATAAACTTGATGGTTGTGCTTGAATCCAACTTCTTGATAGGCTTGGCCTCAATCCACTTGGTAAATTTGTCGATTGCTACAAGTAGATGAGTGAAACTAATTCTGCCGGTCCTGAGCGGCCCAATCATGTCCAATCCCCACACAGCAAATGGCCAGGCGAGTGGAATGGGTTTCAAGGCAGATGCGGGCTTGTGGGACATGTTTGCGTAGAACTGACATCCTTCACATCAGTGAACGATTTCCTTTGCAGCTTCATTGGCCCGTGGCCAGTAGAATCCCGCTCGGTATGCTTTGGCCACGATGGTCCTAGAGGACGCATGGTGACCATAGTTCCCCGAGAGGATCTCTTCCAAAATCAATCACCCTCTTCTGGAGAAATACATCGTTGAGCTATGTCGGTAACACTTTCTCTATAGAGTTGCCTATTAATCACTGAAAGCCTTGGATCTGCGGAAAATCTGATGTGCTTCAACTTCATCTTCTAGAAGCTCCTGCCTGAGCAGATATGAAATGTATGGCACTATCCAGTCGGGGTGATCACTAGGATCTCCATGACTAGATCAATAACTGTTGGTACCTTGATTTTAGTCGGATTGGTAGGACTTATTGCTTGGGGAGGTTCTTTAGTGAAAGGATCCTCTTGCACCGATGGGGAATGGAGATGCTCAAGAAACACATTGCTGGGGATAGGCTTCCGAGTGGAGCCTATCATTGCCAGATCATCGGCTACTTGATTCTTGATTCGGGGAATGTGGTGAAGCTCCAATCCCTCAAACTTTTTCCCTAACTTCCTCACTGCATTGCAGTATCCAGTCACGGCAGGGTTTTTGACGTCCCACTCCTTCATCACTTGATTGACCACCAAATCCAAGTCACCGTAGACCATCAGGCGATGGACGCCAAGTGAGATAGCCATACGCAACCCATAGAGAAGTGCTTCATACTCAGCTTCGTTATTGGAGGAATCAAAGTGAATCTGGAGGACATAACTGAGCTCATCGCCTCTTGGGGACACCAGGACCACTCTAGCACCAGAACCATTCAACATCTTAGACCCATCGAAGAACATAGTCCAGTGTTCTGAGTGAATCTGAATCGGCTGTTGCTGCTCAATCCACTCGGCCAAGAAATCTGCGAGTGCTTGAGATTTGATCGCCTTCTTCGCTTCGAACTCGATATCCAGAGGGAGAAGTTCAATTTCCACTTAGCCACTCGACCAGTTGCATCTCGGTTGTTCATTATCTCAGACAATGGAGCATCACTGACGACTGACACCGAGTGGTCTTGGAAATAATGCGAGACCTTCTTCGCAGTCAAGTAGATTCCATAAACAAGCTTCCAGTAATGCGGATACCTTTGCTTGGATGGAGTCAAGACTTCAGAGATATAGTACACCGGTCATTGAACTTTATAGGTCTTGCCTTCTTCTTCTCGCTCCACTGTGAGCACTGTGTTGACGACTTGACTAGTGGGCGCAATGTATAAGAGTAGAGGCTATTTGTTGTTTAGAGCAGCAAGCACCGGCTGGGTGGAGAGCAGGGCTTTGAGCTCCACAAACGTTGCTTCGGCTTCGGGATTCCACTCGAACGTGTAAGACTTTTTCATCAGTCGGTAAAGAGGCAGTGCATTTTCACCGAAACGAGAAATGAACCGACTCAGCGCGGCGAAACAACCAGTGAGCTTCTGAACATCATGCACACGCATAGGGTATTTCATTAAGAGAATTGCACCGATCTTCTCGGGATTGGCATCTATCCCTCCACTACTGCAGGATGCTGCTAACGCGACACTACAATCAGAGACCATTCGAGAAACTATGTGTGATGCAATAATCGCAAACGGTGGTGTATGAAAACGGTCAAAAAAAGATGCAAAACGTTTGCGATGGAGGATGCATCAAAGACGGTTCAGATTTTAGTTGCGTGTGCGATGAAGGGCATACGGTTTAGTTCAATTAACTGTTTGCGATGAGGAGGAACAAAAGAAACAGGCAGCCAGATGAAGGCGTGTGTGATACACAATATACGGTTCACTCGGATGAACTATTTGTGATTAGGCAACACAAAAAAACGGGCAGCCAGATGAAGGTGTGTGCGATAGACAACATACGGTTCACTCGGATGAACTGTTTGTGATTAGGCAACACAAAAGAAACGGTCAGCCAGATCAA
The DNA here is from genome assembly GCF_002162155.2 of Triticum dicoccoides. NCBI lineage: Eukaryota > Viridiplantae > Streptophyta > Magnoliopsida > Poales > Poaceae > Triticum > Triticum dicoccoides. Next base: position 240,649,818 of record NC_041388.1, read on the forward strand.
AGTGTGTGATATATGACATGCGGTTCACTCGGATGAACTGTTTGCGTTGACACAAGAGAACAGAAATGGTTCAACTTAACAAGACGTGTGTGTTGTGTGCGATGAGATTGCATACAGAACTATATATATATATATATATATATATATAAAACTCATTTTCTATACTCTTGGGAGTATGTATTCCCATCTTCAATATACCTCGTATATGCATTGATTATACCCCTTATCATTCTCAATATACTTCATTAAATATTCTAAAATACCTCAATACAAGTTTTGTTGAAAAAAATATCATTTACGGCCTACTTTTTGCAATATACCTTTTTCACGTACAAACAAATCAATATATATAAACCTTTGAAAATATGAGGCACACATGATTTTTTTTCATGAAATCCATTTTAGGGTATTTAGTAATTATTAATGAAGTATATTAAAAATAATAAGAAGCTATAAAAAATTTATCTATATGATATATGAAGAGCGAGAGCACGTACTCTCGGGAGTACACAACTATTTTTCTATATATATATATATATAAAAAGTCTATTAATGACCCAGGCTGAAGAATAAGTAATTCATCACGCTGGTCGATCGACCGAGCCACGTATCGGGGCTGGACCAGGCCACCATCCTAGCGCCGTAAATTGTCACCCAGAGCAGTGTAATTTTACGTTTTATTCATAGCTACCCCACCTGTGCCGTAGCGGTTTACGTCATTCTTCACAGCGCGGCGATTCCACCGATCCCCTTCGCCTCCGGCGGCCGATTAGGTGTCGGCTTGCTGATGGGAACACGGATCTGTCCACAGAGGTATGTTTTAGGTCTGCACGATCTAGGTTTTGTGGTTTTGGTAGTGGTAGGTAGGCTAGGATGAAGCCGGATAAAGGGATCTCTCCGGCCTCTTCCTCGTGCTGCCGGTGTGGCCTCTGTAGATGGCGCGAGGTCGGGCGCTCGACTTCCTACTTGGGGCACTTTGTATAGGAGTGGCCGACGCTGCTCCCTGGGGTGGCAGCGGCGATAGCTCGTCGTCGAGGCGGATGGGTGACTGTAGGTGTGAGGAGGGCTTGATGGTATGAGCTGTTCTTCTTCTCCATCCAATTCAAGAGGCTGCGGTCACTACGGTGTCTCATGAGCACGGGCAGGTTCCCCAGCCGTGGCTGGCCCGGGTGATTCTTCCGGCTGACAAAGGCCATGTATGGCGATGGTGATCCATGTTTGGGCTATTTTGGTTTTAGTTCCATGTGTGTAGGTGGGGATTGCACGGTAGGAGGTGAGAAACCTCAATCCTAATGATTTCTGCTCCAAACTTCCAGTCAACATCACCATACGTTTCACCTGGTCGTGTTCCTCCCAAATTGCTAATTTGGTTTTCCGTTTTTGCAGAGAGGCTGTAGATATAGAAGAGATCATGAGGCTGAACATCCTGTCCAAAGAGGTAATTTGATTTTACCATATATCCTTGACTGTGTGCTTGCTTTCGTGCAAGTAACATTTTTTTATCAGGAACACAATTTTTGTACAGAGGTGGGTGGTCGTGGATTCGAATAGGCCAAGTAGTCATGTAGTGTCGCTGGTGTTCCTCGATGTCAGGTTACCTTTCGCCATTGGCATGCATGTTGATGCGCCATGCATCTCCTTTCATCATGATGGTCGGCAACCAGGTCTTCGCCACCGGAGCTGTTCAGTATCGCCTACTCTTGGTCAGTTTATATAACTACGTAGCAATTTACTATCTTGAGGCAAATTATTGTGTATTAAATTTTGATTTCGGTCCAAAATTTAGTAGTTTTGATCATAGCTAAACTACAAGTTTAATACTGACATTACAAATTTTTATTTCGTTCCAAAAATTTAGTTCCTCCACGTCAGTAGTAGATTGTGTTCTGCTCTAAATTGATTGTAATAGACCAATTTTGTTGAAGATAATAAGCTATTTGGAGTTATAAGTGTGTTATATAGATCATGAAATCCATGCTTAGGTTCTTTCATGTGCAGATTACATTTGCTGGACATATAGATAGCCAATTACTGGTTTTAGGACTATGTAATAGATTCGTACATTGCACCCATGTCATTTCACTAGCTGGTAAGTTGTGAGAAAAGAAGCTAAAAAGCTAATGGTCATGGTGTTCAGTGTTATAGACTACAAGTATGCATGCTAGAAAACAAATTCAGAACTGGCAAAAAGCAGAATTGAGTTCTTCCCGAAAACAATGGCTATATATAAATATGATAGTGATTTTTTTGGTGACTATTTCGGAAAAGAAAACTTAGTGTAACTAATAATATTCTCTAGCGAAAGAGCACATTAAATATACATGGACTCAAGCAAGGCATACATGACATGAGTATAGGGAATCGGTGTGTGTTCTCCTCTAGGAAACAACATTGCTTTATTTCTCTTGGACCATCATGCCTCATTCAGCGGGTTGTTGGTAAGAATCTATCCATGTTTTAATGTTTTGCCAACTACAATTTGTAGTTGTAAAATATGTCTTTAAGCTCAAGCAGTTCATTCTGCAAGCTTCCTGCAAGTATATTGTTTGAGATTAACCCATTGCCTTTTTTTATAAGTATTCCACTTAATTGTTAGGTTACTGATTCCAAAATTCATGATCATGCATGCCAGTAAAGGATGTGATAAGCCCAGTTCTTGCTTTCAGTTTTATCTCTATAGTTTTATAGCATTATTCACTATAACGATTTTATGAACTCTGACCAATGGGTATATGCAAGGGACGTTCCAAGAAGACTGAAAGATGCGAGACACCAACCATTTTAAAGCTTTTTGGCAAGACCTGATGCTTCGGTGCATACAGAGAAGTGTAACATTATACCAAGCCACTTTGTTTCTCTAATTATAGGTCGCCTTGTTCGTATGTGTTGCCCCAACCATCAGGTTTTTGCATGATTATTGCACTAACTTATTTGTGTTCAGATGACAATAGAAAATTACTTTGTCCCATCTGCTTATTTGGCTTGTGACATCATTACCTGACCGGCTCTGGACAAATTACTACTCCCTCTGTCCGCAAATAAGTATACATCTAGCTTTTGTCTTAAGTCAAAGTTATAAAATTTTGATCAATTTTATAGAAAAGAGTAGTAGCATATATGACATCAAATTGGTACATTGTGAAACTACATTTCAAAACAAATCCAGTGATACTAATTTAGTGCCATAAATGCTGCTACTTTTTTCTATAAAGTTGGTTAAAGTTTTAAAACTACTTAGAACAGAATCTAAATGTACACTTATTCACGAACGGAGGGAGTATCCTATATAAGGAGCTAGTATCTCATTCCTCAACAGTAGAGTTATAATTTTGTTGCGGGATAGTACATACTCCCTTCGTTTCAAATTACTCCTTGCAGAAATGGATGTATCTAGAACTAAAATATATCTAGATACATCCATATCTGTGACAAGTAATTTGAAACGGTGGGAGTAGCAAGTCAAGGGCCGAGCTTATCAACGACCTCCCCCTCGCACGAACATCAAATTTTGCACACAGCCGTCAACTACATTTGCTTTTCATTCGCAAAAAAAATCCATATTTGCTTCCGTACCAACAAACTGTTAAGATAATACTAGTAATCACAAGGTAAAAAAAAATATGATACTAATCTCCTTGATTTCGGTGGCTTTATGACACTGGAACAAATTCTCTGCCTGAGCTTGACCAGAACTTACGAGTAACTTTATACTTTTCAAAACAATTGTCTCCCATCCGTAATTTACCTGGCTTCCCGTTGAAAAAAGGACTTTAGCTAGTACACGCCTCATGGCTCATGCATCAGAGTAGTTCCTCAGCCCCACGCGGTAATTTTAGCTGCCGAGCGTTTTGTTTTTTATGGTGGACGGTTACCTCCGTAATTTTACCTCACAGCTTTTGCTTCTTACGGCCGTTCCGTGGCCGTGGCTCACGCACTAGGGTAGCATGTGTGGCGTACAACTGGCTGGGGCGAGGAATATATATATATATATATATATATAGGGAAAATCCATTCTACCACCCGGTGGTAGTTATCCCACATATCTCATATACTATCATGTGGTACTATATATACTATTTTATTATTTTAAATATGTTCATATAATATATCTAAGATATTTCAAAGCAAGTTGCATGAAAAAATTGCATATGAGCCCATAGTTTTTGTTATATTTGTGAAATGCGTACATATTTGTACGTAAAAAAAAGCATACTCAAAACATGGTACATACTACCTAGAAATTAGTATATATATTACCTAATCATTGTTATATACTACATATTACACGTACATACTCTTGGTTTCGATAGATACTACATACAACATACAAAACGCAAGTGGTGATAACTACCACTGCTTGTAGGAAACATTTGTCATACACACACACACTCTTGTAAGGACATGCTTGCATAACCAAATTAAACATCCACTTACATAGGTGGCTACTATAACCATGGCATTTGCACACACCAAAAAAAGTATTACATGCATAATTATATAGGTGGCTACTACACACATGACATTTCCACACACCAATAAAGTAAACTATATATTACATGCATGATTAACTAGCATAAACGATCATCTGATCATCATCTACTTCTTGTGACGCTTGCTTTACTTGTGGCTCGATTCGGACTCGTCGATTTTGGTAACGAGGCACTTCCTCATGTCAATGATCCGCCTATGCATCTCGTAGCATGTGTACACGCTCTTGACCGCGAACCTGAGGTGAGGTTCATCCAGTTGCCGCATCCAGGCCCTGTGCCAGGATAGGGGACTTGTTCTCTGGGCATCTTGCTTCATCTTTTCATAGTAGGGGCCGATGATGGCCGAGGCGAGTTCGACCAGGGAGTCCTTCGTGCTACCCCAGACCCTGTAGTGGTCACGGATTTCGACAAGGTTCTAGCAGGCCAAGCCTGTAACACTGAGCGCATTTACATCGTCTTTGGTTTCCACCATGGCGAACTTGTAGTCGGTGTTGTTGACAAACCTGTTGAAACAGTCGCAAGGCTCTGTGGCCATGCAGTAGTGGTAGATGAGGACATGATGGCGCACACACAACTGGGCGACGGCAACCTTCTGATCTATGCCAGGATGACCGGCAGTGTACTGGGGGTCGATGGCGACCACCTTGTACTTGTCTCCAGCAAGCAACTACTCAACGCTGTTGATGTAGTCGTCCACCATGGCCGGGTCGATGGTGTACACCACCGAGAGATCCATCTCCCTCGTGTGGGTCGCCACTCTATGCTCGCTAAACTCTATTGGAGCGCCGCTGGACATCCCCTCTTTATGTGTCGTCGTGGGTGTGCTTGTTGTGTTGTGGGGCGCGATTGAAAGGTTGAAGAGACTAAGGTTATAATGGCCGCGGGAATTAAAGGGGAAACCGGACGACCAGGAATATCGGCAGGCCCTGATGGCAGTTCTAATTTGCAGCGCGTAACTCCATCGTGCCGCACGTTCGCGTGGCAATGCGCGCGGCGCAACTGCATGCATATGGGGGCCCTGACGTGATCGTGCGCACGCCCAACCGCTGGCAGAGCGCGCGCGGAGGGACGCGAGCAGAGCGCTTCGCGGTC
>NC_041388.1:240655609-240703470 GCF_002162155.2 Triticum dicoccoides
AGACGCAAGAAAAAGCTGTCCACAAGCTGAGCGCCGACGGATGCGAGCAGAGCACGCAAACGAACGCGACAGAGCGCGCCGTGGCGCCTAACGGCGAGCAGAGCTTGCCGAGGGACGCGAGCAGAGGATAGCACAGTGATACGTGGCAAATAAGACGAGCTGTGCAAGTGATGTCGGAGACATCAAGCACGAATCAGATTAGAGTTGCGTGTGCGATACGTGGCATACAGTTGATCCATCCGAGCTGTTTGTGATGGAAAAGCCGTGTGTGTTGCAGGCAAACGCTTGCTGGTATATAATCTCAAATTTAACCAAAATAGTGTTAATGCATGTTATAAAAATTGTATAGCTGAAAATTATGTTCAAATATGACTCTAACGGTATAATCTTTGGCGACATGTATTTGTATTTTATTAGTTAAATCCTACTTATAAACAGAGATGGGGTATAGTAGGTAATTAAATCGCAAAAGTTTTTATTATTAAACGTGTCCTCTTGCACGTGTTGTCACCCCACTGCCGCAGGCGGCTTACAACGCAAGCTTGCGCAGTGCGCGGGGGCGTTCTTTTGGCCAAACGGTGGCGCCAATGAATCGTCGGTGAGCCCGTTCCCGCACAACCTCGCAGGTTCCCGCGCAAGCTTCCCGCCCGACTTGGTGAAATCCCCCAAAATCGAATGCTTACCGGCTTGCTATAAAAACCCTCACGGCCGGCGAGTCCTGTGTCGCATTTTCCCCTCCCTCCCTGTAGCTTATCTCGTCTACTTCTCCCACAATTGCCAATGGCACCGGTCCATCGTTGTCGCTCGGCCACTACGCCGTCATCAGAGAATAGCTCTAGCTGGGAGGCTACACCGCGGCGGCGGCGCAGTCCCCGGCGTAGTGTAGTGCGCGTGGTGTCCCTGTTGGGTGTGCGCGGAACACCCACCACACGCTCCGCCTCCGCTGCCTGTCGGCATCTGTTGCCGGCCGCCGTTGCCGCCACACCACCGTCGAACGCCAAGGCCATCTCCTGCTCCGCCGCCGTGGCCCGAAGGCGGGAGGTGGCCATCGTGGCCGCCACCCAACAGCCGGCCACCGTGGCCATCACCCGCTCCGCCATCGCGGCCCGAAGGTGGGAGGTGGTGGTCGTGGCCGCCACCCCATCGTCGGCCGTCGGTCGCCAGCCCACCGTCGACCGCCGGGATTATCACCTGCTCCGCCACAGCGGCCCGAAGGCGGGAGGCGGGAGGCGGAGGTGGAGGCCCGCACGTGCGTCAGCGACCTTGCGCGCTATATCGAGTTCCTGTGGGAGGAGGAGGAGCGCCTCGTCGAGCAGGCAAAGAGCCTTACCGCAGCCGTGGTCGCAGCACATGCCGACGCAAAGGCGAGGGATCAGGAGATCTACAAGCAGTCCGTCCGCTTCGAGAGGGATCGTCTGGAGCGGCAGTGGGCGTTCGAGCTGGCGAGCATCGTTGAACGTGCAGCAGCGGCAAGCACCGTATTGCATTTGTCCAGCTCGTCGGTAGGCTCCTCCTCCTCCTTCTCGGCAGAGGAGAGACTGCCGGAAGTAGCACAAAGCCCCTCCATGGTAGTAGTAGTAGTAGTAGTATTTAGGGGCTATTTTGTTCAGTTCATTTGACTATAGATGTGTGGTCGAACTGTACAACGTACTTAAAATTAGCTAGTATATATAGTTGAACTAGCTATTTCAGTACGTGGTTGGCAACAATTGGGGAGAAGTTTGGTCAGTTCAGCTGTCGAGTTGAACTGTTTGTATAAATTAAGAATGACTGCTTAATCTATGTGTCAGGACCCCGACTCAATGCCACATCGATCAAGCATGTAACACCTTATATCACTTTGCGGCCTCACGCACGGTATTCCCACGGGTGTCGCCTTACCTTTGCCCGGGACCGTTTGCGCCTTTTGGCACACGTATATGATAGTGTCGCTAGCATCCATATGATAAGGAGCCCGGGCTGACATGGCTAGACGTAAACCCAAAGTGGCACAAACTTACAGGGACAGGCATCCATGACCCAGCATCGAACGTGTCGGTCATCAGCGAGTGAATCCAGGCTGTAGCACTGGGCTAGCAGGACTCTGGTGAACCGGGCTGTAGCGGGCTAACAGGACTCCGGTATTCATCGCATGACATTTCCCCGAAGGGACAGACACAGGAACGAAGAAGGACACATGCCGGCCAGCCTAAGTGTTCCGGAGCAGTAGCAAGCTACCCTGGCTCAGTGGAAACACTAGGAGACATTTCCCGGTAAGAGAGGCTACCAAGGATAAACAACTAGGTTGTCAGATCCCACACATACCAAGCATTTCAATAACATACACACAATATGCTCGATATGTGCAAATACAACATGGCATCACAACATGACTCTACAACTCAAGTATTTATCAATAGGCTCCGAGGAGCGAGATATTACAAACATGGGTCTCATGACCCAACACTCAGAGCATACAAGTCAAAACACAAGCGGAAGCTATCATGTCTGAGTACAGACATCTATAAATGAAAAAGGCTGAAAGCCTGACTATCTACCAGATCCTGCCGAGGGCACAAGATCGTAGCTGAGGTAACAAGCTAAACGTCGAAGTCCACGTGGAACTACTAGTGAGACTGAAGTCTCTCTGCAAAAACATAGATTAAGCAACATGAGTACAAATGTACCCAGCAAGACTTACATCAGATCTATCTACATATGCATCATTATCAACAAAGGGGATGGTGGAGTTTAACTGCAGCAAGCCAGCTTTGACTCGGTGGCTAACCTGAACTACGACTGCAAGTAACTCTTTGAGGTGGCGCACACGAGTCCACATATTCACCATATCAATACACCACTATGGATCCGCTCCCGTCTCCCTACGAGAACGCCATCCATAGCACTCACGCTTATCTTGCGTATTTTAGAGTATCCACTTTCACTTGTCTATGAACTATGCAAGGGGTCCAAGTTTCCATATCCGAGGAATCCGGCTATTCGAATAGATGATGTTAACCCTGCAGGGGTGTACTTCTTCACACACGCTCTCGCCACTTACCGCCCTGTACACGTCATGTACCTCGGCAACCTTCAAGCGGAAGCCGGGCGAGGGAGTCGGCCACGACCTGACTAACCGAACAAGTCTCTAGTCCAGGTTTATCGCCTATTCAGGTTCCATCCGCAAGGAGATCCGGCCGGGGTGTCGCTTACGGCCCCAAACGATGTGTGCAGGGTTCCCAAGCCCACCATCCGGGTGCCACTTGGTACACCGGGCCACTGTGCCTAGTCTGTCCCAAGCCCACCTGTACCGGGTGCCACTTGGTAGACTACTAACACTGCCTACAAACACCAGAAACTAGTTGCAACTCCTGGACAGAGATCAAGTTGATTAATAAGTCGAGAGGGCTTGGAGCGCCCGGAGCCCAATGTGTGGTAGTAACTGATCATGGATCACAAACACAGAACTCAGTTCCTGAGGACGGCTGCAATGAGACAACCCACCATGTACTCCTACATGGCCAACGATGTCAGGACCCCGACTCGATGTCACATCGATCTAGCCGGTAACACCTCATATCACTTTGCGGCCTCACGCACGGTATCCCCACGGTGTCGCCTTACCTTTGCCCGGGACCGTTTGCGCCTTTTGGCTCACGTATATGATAGTGTCGCTAGCATCCATATGATAAGGAGCCCGGGCTGACATGACTAGTCGTAAACCCAAAGTGGCACAGACTTACAGGGACAGGCATTCATGACCCAGCTTCGAACGTGTCGGTCATCAGCAAGTGGGTCCGGGCTGTAGCACTGGGCTAGCAGGACTCCGGTAAACCGGGCTGTAGCGGGCTAACAGGACTCCGGTACTCAAAGCGTGACATTTCCCCGAAGGGACAGACACAGGAACGAAGAAGGACACATGCCGGCCAGCCTAAGTGTTCCAGAGCAGTAGCAAGCTACCATGGCTCAGCGGTAACACTAGGAGACATTTCCCGGTAAGAGAAGCTACTAAAGATAAACAACTAGATAGTCAGATCCCACACATACCAAGCATTTCAATAACATACACACAATATGCTCGATATGTGCAATACAACATGGCATCACAAAATGACTCTATGACTCAAGTAGTTATTCAATAGGCTCCGAGGAGCGAGACATTACAAACATGGGTCTCATGACCCAACAATCAGAGCATACACGTCAAAGCACAAGCGGAAGCTATCATGTCTGAGTACAGACATCTATAAATGAAAAAGGCTGAGAAGCCTGACTATCTATCAGATCCTGCCGAGGGCACAAGATCGTAGCTGAGGTATCAAGCTAAACGTCGAAGTCCAAGCGGAACTACTAGTGAGACTGAAGTCTCTCTGCAAAACATAAAATAGGCAAACGTGAGTACAAATGTACCCAGCAAGACTTACATCAGAACTAACTACATATGCATCATTATCAACAAAGGGGTGGTGGGGTTTAACTGCAGCAAGCCAGCTTTGACTCGGTGGCTATCCTAACTACGACTGCAAGCGACTCTTTTGAGGTGGCGCACACGAGTCCACATATTCACCATATCAATACACCACTATGGATCCGCTCCCGTCTCCCTACGAGAACGCCATCCATAGCACTCACGCTTATCTTGCGTATTTTAGAGTATCCACTTTCACTTGTCTATGAACTATGCAAGGGGTCCACGTTTCCATATCCGAGGAATCCGGCTATTCGAATAGATAATGATAACCCTGCAGGGGTGTACTTCTTCACACACGCTCCCGCCACTTACCGCCCTGTACACGTCATGTACCTCGGCAACCTTCAAGCGGAAGCCGGGCGAGGGAGTCGGCCACGACCTGACTAACCGAACAAGTCTCTAGTCCAGGTTTATCGCCTATTCGGGTTCCATCCGCAAGGAGATCCGGCCGGGGTGTCGCTCACGGCCCCAAACGATGTGTGCAGGGTTCCCAAGCCCACCTCGACGGGTGGATGTACGCTTGGTACACCGTGCCACTGTGCCTAGTCTGTCCCAAGCCCACCTATACCGGGTGCCACTTGGTAGACTACTAACACTACCTACAAACACCAGAAACTAGTTGCAACTCCTGGACAGAGATCATGTTGATTAATAAGTCGAGAGAGTCAATTAAGGATCCCAATGTGTGGTAGTAGCTGTTCATGGATCACAAACACAGAACTCAGTTCCTGAGGACGGCTGCAATGAGACAACCCACCATGTACTCCTACATGGCCTCTCACCGCTACCTTTACCAAATCGTGTTCACACACTTAGCTCACACACAGTAGAACATGTTCACACGCCTCTGATTCATCCCCGATGAATCAGACCTGACTCAACTCTAGGCAATAGCAGGCATGACAACAAACATGAATGAGTAGGCACAACAGGGCTCAAACAACTCCTACTCATGCTAGTGGGTTTCATCTATTTACTATGGAATGACAGGTCATGCAAAGGATAAAGGGGTTCAGCTACCGCAGCAAGTAACAATATGTCGTTGTCCTAATGCAGTAAAAGAGAGCAGGAGCGAGAGAGTGGGATTTTATCGGAATGAACAAGGGGGTTTTGCTTGCCTGGCACTTCTGAAGATAACATTGAGTCTTCATCAGTGTCAACGATCACATCGCCGGTACACGTCTATCGAGAGGGGACAATTACCGGCAAACAAGGAAGAACACAATCAATGCGATGCAACAATATGATGCATGATAATGACATGGTAATATAAATGTGTTTTGGGCTAATGCATCTAGCAACAAGTTAAATGGAGTTGGTTTGAACCCTAAGTTCAAAACCAAACTCCATATGTGAAATTCAAATGTCATTTAATTGAATTGTCCTAAACAGCAGCTATAAGTTGTTCTAACATGCATGAAAATGGTACAGATGGATTCCTTGAATTTTTCTGATAATTTTTCATATATAATTTATTTAATTTGGAGTTACGGTTGAATTTCTATGAATTTTAGAAGTTTATACAATTTTCTGGAATTTTCTGACTAAAAATAAATCCAGAAAACATTACTGCGTCATCCTGACGTCATGATGACGTCAGCAGGTCAACGTGGCACAGTCCGGTCAAACCCTGACCTGTGGGTCCCGAGTGTCAGTGTCTAACTAAACTAACCTAGCTTAGTTAATACTAACCTAACTTAATTAGCCGGGCGGGGCCCGCATGTCAGTGAGAGAGAGGGGGGGTCAAACCGGGCAGTGGGGTCAACCCACGCCGGTCATCGGGTCAGCGGTCGCCGGCGTTTAGCCGCCGGCGAGTCCAGACGCGGCGGAGGGCTCGGAAACGAGCCACATGGCATCGTTTCGGCCGTGGTTTGTTGCATTCGAACGCGCGCAGTGGCGCGCATCTAGTGGTGGCGGTGATAGGTGCTGGGGTGGCCGGAAAAGTGGCCGGCGACGAGGTTTGGCGGCGGCAGCAGCTCGGGCAATCCTGGGGTGGTGCTATAGAGCACTAGAGGAGAGACCGAAGGGCGCTGCGGGCTCCTGGGAGGGCGGCGAACATGGTGACGCGCTCAGGCGCAAGCTGGGATGGCCCTGGCCACGGCGCCGCCATGGCCGGCGGCACGGAGCTCTCGGCTCCGGTGGTTTTCATGGATAGAGCGGGCAAAAGCGCGCAGGGAGAGAGGGGAACAGAAGAGAAGCTCACGGAGATTCGAACGGGGCGGACGACGAACTCGGGGAGGCGTCGGGGAGGGCACACGGTCGCCGGCGATCTCGGCGGACGAAGCTTGAAGAAGAGGTTGGGGAAGCCGCTGCAGGGCGCGTCCGCTCGTGTGGCTTGGCGGGGACGGTGTAGAGGTCAGCGGCGGAGCTTCTGGAACTGGCGGAGGGGCGAGGGAGGGCTGGTGGCTGCGGCTATGGCGAACGGCGGCGACGGTTGCGCTCGGGGATCACAGGGAAGAGAGGGAAAGAGAGAGCCAGAGGAGGGGGAGCGGTCCAGAGGGAGAGGGGAGAACGCGGGGAGGCTCTGGGTGTCTCCGTGGCGTCGCGAGGATGTCGGGGAGGCTGCCACGGTGAAGCAGGAGGTGGAGGCCCGGGCACGGGCGCGTCGACACGCCTCTGCCAGTAGGCAGAGGTTGAAGACAGCGGTGCCCCTGGTGGGCTGGGCCGCCAAGTGGACTGGCAGGGGGGGCTGGGCCAGCACAGGTGAGCGCCAGGTAGTTTTCCCTGCTCTGTTTTATTTTTTTCTTCTGTTTTGTTTTATTTAATTTCGTTTTGCCACTGTTTTGAATTTAAAAAATAATTCAAACAATGCCAAAAGCTCCTTTGAATATTTTTATTTTGCTAGATGGACTTTTCCAAAGCTCATAAAATATTTCAGGGGTATTTGAAATTATATTCTAATTATATGAATATAATTCTAATTCAATTAGCTAATGATTTAAATTCAAAGTCCCAAAAATAAATCCTTTTAAAATGTTCATTATTTTTGGTTTGGATCAAAACCCTTGCCAAAATATTAAACATTTAAGAAGAACATTTTTGGAACAATGAATGAGATTTTAGGGTTTTAGCCCTTTTTTTATTTAAATTTTGAGGCTTCCAAATTTCCTCAATTCAAGTTTCAGAAATTTAGACATGATGCAAACACCAGGCAGCACCAGAAGCTAGGGATGTGACAACTCACCCCCACTAACAAGAATCTCGTCTCGAGATTCAAGCGTAGGGTAAGATAAAGGGGGAACGCAAACTAGCACAATCTTCACGATCCAGGTTGCACTTCAATTGAATGTTGATTCGATCACCATCATTTTCTTGATGTCTTGCTCTGAGAACTCTAGCTAATCATGACAAGAAGAGGAAAGGAAAACTCTAGAAGGATCGATCTTCTCGAAGGTCGAACAACTCACGGAATGAGACATAGAACCATCTCTCGGGTTGAGACACGAGATACACATCAAGAGGGGTGGAAGAAACGGATGACGAAGGTTCACTAGGTGGGCAATAATTCCACACCTAAGAAGGTGGTGATCGGTTGTCAACGTAGCGAGGAGTTGAGTTGCCATGATACCACAACGAGGCACCTTAGGGATGGTTACTCGTAGAAATATCCCCTTAAGTGGCAAAAAGAATTACCTTTGATTCAGAGATCACTGAAACTCTTTAAACCAGCCTAAGGCAATTCTCGAGCGATCGTTTGGAGGGGGTCGGTAGAATGGCATACTCGGACTTGGATGATGTGGATTACCTTGTTGAAGACAACGTAATGGATGAATTTGCTTACCACCGGAAATGGAAGAGACCCATGGTAGAATGGCACATTAGCGGTGCAAGCTGGGAACAAAATGCAAATGCTGGGAATGATTCTGGTAACTGGGGAAAACCCCAACAACAGAGGGTGAATCCACTGTTTGAAAAGTTTTAGCATCACCGAGGAAGCTGAGAGCAATCCCAGTTAGTGTCGATGATATCACCTAGCGCTTGAGCGTGCTCTCAAGAACTTGAGCATTTCCATATTCATCAAGGTTTTACCAATATCCGTGTCAAGGATCTTGGCAACACAACTTGCTACCATGATGAATGATGATGGATGATGCAGATGCAAAGGAAGATAACACTTTCTCAGATTTCACCTTAGCGGGGCCAAGGGGACTAAATCTGGATGATCGACCGAGAGACATTTAGCACTCCGCTTCTAATGTTCTCCTTGACGTGCTATTGTAACCCATTCATAGAAATGGTCTGGTATCTAGAACATCAAGTAGAGGTCGGACTTTGGAAACACAAAAATCATAAGGCACAACTAGGGAGTAAATCCTACGAAATCCTTATGGGGAGGTGGCCAACTTCCTCAATCAAGATGCTATAATAATGGGTCTTCCGGCTGGGTGTGTTGGCCACGACATCCACCTTACCGGTTATCGAGGGACCAATATTATAGTTCTTGGGAAATGTTCCAACCATCATATCTGCCTGAGATTCAGATCTGGTTGGTGTCAGGATATTCCAGACTCATCGAGTCTAGGAAGAAAAATGAAAGTTTGCAACACAAATCGACGAGATGACGTTGCGGAATTCTCGGGAGATGAACTACGATAGCAAGCTCCAAAACATGAGCTGGTTCTGCTACACACATGTGAACACGTTGTCCCAGACAAGCATGACCACGTAGTAGTCTTATAATAAAACACTAACGAGTTCAGGTTGGGAACCATCATCGAGGATGTCGAAGTCTTGTGCATGACCTAGGATTAGCACATCAACTCCTTTTCCTTGAACAAATCAATCAGTGGCTTGGTGTGCTATGGAATACATATGGAGTGGAGGTAATTAATCTACCAAACCACAGTATACTTTGCACATGCATGACTGACTTGGGACGATTCCAGAGGAAGCAAAACTAACTTTCTCGAATTCACGATGGCAACTTACATCAAATGCACGTGAATCAAAGGAAGTCACTTCTTTCATCCAAGCATAGGCTTCATGAACGGAGCACGAAGGCATTGCTTACAAAATTTTCAACACTAGGTTGATGTTCAACATGATTCATGGGGGAGACAAAATGCTGCTGATGGGCTCAACAACAACTCATCGGAATTTCCATATCACTGGACTTCCACCACATGTGAACACGGTGATAGTATTGGTCAGACCAAAAGATGTAATGGTATATGCTCGAGGGATCAACCACGAGTAAGACAACATTACGAGCATCGTTGGTACTGATTTGATTGACGATAGCCCACACTCAAATCAAAGGATTGATAAGACAATAGGTCCAGCAACTGATCACAGGGACCAATCGATGAAGATATCATCTTTCTTCAACACACACTACACAAGAATATCCCTTTGGAACGAACTAAGTTAGGCAAGCTTTTATCTTCCAATTCTCCAAGTTGTTGTCTAGCTTAACCAACTAGCTCAGGGGTATCCAACACGGATTCTTGGAGAAATAGGGGTTTACAGGAATAAACCAACTTGATCACGAGATCAACATAGCGGTCAGGCGACAACCTGGTGATACTTCCGAGAAGAAATTCGGAATATCATGAACCACCGGTATGTTACTAAGCTCGAGAACAATCTCGCTTTTGAGGGCAAGACGATATGATCAAATGAGTGAGGACTTGACAAGATCCTAACTCATCAATCGAAGGGTGCACCGAAATAAGGACTAGGTAGCACGATCAGTCTTAGAAGGATGATTCAAAAACCAACACGGTAAGAATGAAATTATTGTCCTTTAACTACCAAGCAACGAGGTTGCTAGGAGTATTGATTTCACACATCACAATTCTTCTGTCGGTATTCCGGTTGCATCGACACGAAGACCGAGGAATGACTAATGATGGTGAGAAGTATCACTACGTCAAAATTCATGAGAGTTGGTGCAGTTCTCATGACAATTCTGACATAAAGGGGGTAATACTCCAAGGTAGAACAGAACCAAAAGCTGGATTGGCATTTGATCTGCGGAATACAACTACTTTGACCCAATCCTGGAAATGGATAAGGTACTGGAGTTTGTTTCTCCTAGTCATTCTGGAATAGAATGGCTTGACGGACCACAAGAATAATAGGCATCGATAAACGAACGCACGCATACTCTTGACTATCAACTGATAGACGAAGGTCAGTAGACAACTAAAGAGGGACAACTCAAAGGAACATATAACTTTCTGAGTTGTGGATGCATAGATTAGTATGTCGAACCAAGTTCAACTTAATTCTTCCGGATAACCCATGCAGAACGGTTGAGCTGGCAGAGTCACAATATAGCATGGAGAACTCATCGAGAGCACTCTTATTGTCATCTTTTGGTTCAAAGGAACTCCTGCCAAGGATGGTTCATGGTAATTGGAAGAAGGATGTACCACGAACCTCGAGGACTATCGCAAAGGTTACTAATATCCTAAAGGAACTAGCAAACACTATCAACATGAAGTAAGTAGAGTGAATCTCGGGTTCAAAACCCAGGAATAGAATACCTACTACTAAGTAGCACCACGAGATGCTTTCGAGAATGATGGCCAGAATCTTCACACTAGGAACACAAAACATTGCTAGATTACTAGATGATCCCCTAAGACACCTAGGGTCATAATACCAGCTCCAACATATAGGTCGAGGCAGTAAAGTACCTCAACTCACTGATTTGTGTGATTAATCTGACCAAAGGCACATCGGAAACAGAAGGAAGGGATTTGCAAATGCATCGGACTATTTAGAAACCTGGGATGACTCGGACAGCATAACGGCTGTAAATGCTCAAAAGGTTTGGAGACATACTACAAAAATGGTGGCATAACCACGCAGAAGCACAATATCAAGGTTTCGAGATCAACAATTAACATACGGAAGTAATAGGAACTGAGACGAGGCTTAAGTCCAACAATCTTATAAGTCTACGGATTAGTAACACGTGATCCTGATAGAAAGAAGAGATAGCCTAGTTCTTAATCCCCGTCGGAAAGATAAGATGCTTCAGATCAGAAGGGCATAAGGTATAAGGAGTAAAAAGAGCCTTACGTTCCATCCCACAATCAATTCCCTTATATAACTAAAGCATTTCTAGACTCAACTTCGACCAGTTTGGCTTGGTAATCCTACAGGCAGTCAAGCTCTGATACCAACGCTGTCAGGACCCCGACTCAATGCCACATCGATCTAGCATGTAACACCTCATATCACTTTGCGGCCTCACGCACGGTATTCCCACGGGTGTCGCCTTACCTTTGCCCGGGACCGTTTGCGCCTTTTGGCACACGTATATGATAGTGTCGCTAGCATCCATATGATAAGGAGCCCGGGCTGACATGGCTAGTCGTAAACCCAAAGTGGCACAAACTTACAGGGACAGGCATCCATGACCCAGCATCGAACGTGTCGGTCATCAGCGAGTGAATCCAGGCTGTAGCACTAGGCTAGCAGGACTCCGGTGAACCGGGCTGTAGCGGGCTAACAGGACTCCGGTATTCATCGCGTGACATTTCCCCGAAGGGACAGACACAGGAACGAAGAAGGACACATGCCGGCCAGCCTAAGTGTTCCGGAGCAGTAGCAAGCTACCCTGGCTCAGTGGAAACACTAGGAGACATTTCCCGGTAAGAGAGGCTACCAAGGATAAACAACTAGGTTGTCAGATCCCACACATACCAAGCATTTCAATAACATACACACAATATGCTCGATATGTGCAAATACAACATGGCATCACAACATGACTCTACAACTCAAGTATTTATCAATAGGCTCCGAGGAGCGAGATATTACAAACATGGGTCTCATGACCCAACACTCAGAGCATACAAGTCAAAACACAAGCGGAAGCTATCATGTCTGAGTACAGACATCTATAAATGAAAAAGGCTGAAAGCCTGACTATCTACCAGATCCTGCCGAGGGCACAAGATCGTAGCTGAGGTAACAAGCTAAACGTCGAAGTCCACGTGGAACTACTAGTGAGACTGAAGTCTCTCTGCAAAAACATAGATTAAGCAACATGAGTACAAATGTACCCAGCAAGACTTACATCAGATCTATCTACATATGCATCATTATCAACAAAGGGGATGGTGGAGTTTAACTGCAGCAAGCCAGCTTTGACTCGGTGGCTAACCTGAACTACGACTGCAAGTAACTCTTTGAGGTGGCGCACACGAGTCCACATATTCACCATATCAATACACCACTATGGATCCGCTCCCGTCTCCCTACGAGAACGCCATCCATAGCACTCACGCTTATCTTGCGTATTTTAGAGTATCCACTTTCACTTGTCTATGAACTATGCAAGGGGTCCAAGTTTCCATATCCGAGGAATCCGGCTATTCGAATAGATGATGTTAACCCTGCAGGGGTGTACTTCTTCACACACGCTCTCGCCACTTACCGCCCTGTACACGTCATGTACCTCGGCAACCTTCAAGCGGAAGCCGGGCGAGGGAGTCGGCCACGACCTGACTAACCGAAACAAGTCTCTAGTCCAGGTTTATCGCCTATTCGGGTTCCATCCGCAAGGAGATCCGGCCGGGGTGTCGCTCACGGCCCCAAACGATGTGTGCAGGGTTCCCAAGCCCACCTCGACGGGTGGATGTACGCTTGGTACACCGTGCCACTGTGCCTAGTCTGTCCCAAGCCCACCTGTACCGGGTGCCACTTGGTAGACTACTAACACTACCTACAAACACCAGAAACTAGTTGCAACTCCTAGACAGAGATCATGTTGATTAATAAGTCGAGAGAGTCAATTAAGGATCCCAATGTGTGGTAGTAGCTGTTCATGGATCACAAACACAGAACTCAGTTCCTGAGGACGGCTGCAATGAGACAACCCACCATGTACTCCTACATGGCCTCTCACCGCTACCTTTACCAAATCGTGTTCACACACTTAGCTCACACACAGTAGAACATATTCACACGCCTCTGATTCATCCCCGATGAATCAGACCTGACTCAACTCTAGGCAATAGCAGGCATGACAACAAACATGAATGAGTAGGCACAACAGGGCTCAAACAACTCCTACTCATGCTAGTGGGTTTCATCTATTTACTGTGGAATGACAGGTCATGCAAAGGATAAAGGGGTTCAGCTACCGCAGCAAGTAACAATATGTCGTTGTTGTTCTAATGCAGTAAAAGAGAGCAGGAGCGAGAGAGTGGGATTTTATCGGAATGAACAAGGGGGTTTTGCTTGCCTGGCACTTCTAAAGATAACATTGAGTCTTCATCAGTGTCAACGATCACATCGCTGGTACACGTCTATCGAGAGGGGACAATTACCGGCAAACAAGGAAGAACACAATCAATGCGATGCAACAATATGATGCATGATAATGACATGGTAATATAAATGTGTTTTGGGCTAATGCATCTAGCAACAAGTTAAATGGAGTTGGTTTGAACCCTAAGTTCAAAACCAAACTCCATATGTGAAATTCAAATGTCATTTAATTGAATTGTCCTAAACAGCAGCTATAAGTTGTTCTAACATGCATGAAAATGGTACAGATGGATTCCTTGAATTTTTCTGATAATTTTTCATATATAATTTATTTAATTTGGAGTTACGGTTGAATTTCTATGAATTTTAGAAGTTTATACAATTTTCTGGAATTTTCTGACTAAAAATAAATCCAGAAAACATTACTGCGTCATCCTGACGTCATGATGACGTCAGCAGGTCAACATGGCACAGTCCGGTCAAACCCTGACCTGTGGGTCCCGAGTGTCAGTGTCTAACTAAACTAACCTAGCTTAGTTAATACTAACCTAACTTAATTAGCCGGGCGGGGCCCGCATGTCAGTGAGAGAGAGGGGGGGTCAAACCGGGCAGTAGGGTCAACCCACGCCGGTCATCGGGTCAGCGGTCGCCGGCGTTTAGCCGCCGGCGAGTCCAGACGCGGCGGAGGGCTCGGAAACGAGCCACATGGCATCGTTTCGGCCGTGGTTTGTTGCATTCGAACGCGCGCAGTGGCGCGCATCTAGTGGTGGCGGTGATAGGTGCTGGGGTGGCCGGAAAAGTGGCCGGCGACGAGGTTTGGCGGCGGCAGTAGCTCGGGCAATCCTGGGGTGGCGCTATAGAGCACTAGAGGAGAGACCGAAGGGCGCTGCGGGCTCCTGGGAGGGCGGCGAACATGGTGACGCGCTCAGGCGCAAGCTGGGATGGCCCTGGCCACGGCGCCGCCATGGCCGGCGGCACGGAGCTCTCGGCTCCGGTGGTTTTCATGGATAGAGCAGGCAAAAGCGCGCAGGGAGAGAGGGGAATAGAAGAGAAGCTCACGGAGATTCGAACGGGGCGGACGACGAACTCGGGGAGGCGTCGGGGAGGGCACACGGTCACCGGCGATCTTGGCGGCCGAAGCTTGAAGAAGAGGTCGGGGAAGCCGCTGCAGGGCGCGGCCGCTCGTGTGGCTTGGCGGGGACGGTGTAGAGGTCAGCGGCGGAGCTTCTGGAACTGGCGGAGGGGCGAGGGAGGGCTGGTGGCTGCGGCTATGGCGAACGGCGGCGACGACTGCGCTCGGGGATCACAGGGAAGAGAGGGAAAGAGAGAGCCAGAGGAGGGGGAGCGGTCCAGAGGGAGAGGGGAGAACGCGGGGAGGCTCTGGGTGTCTCCGTGGCGTCGCGAGGATGTCGGGGAGGCTGCCACGGTGAAGCAGGAGGTGGAGGCCCGGGCACGGGCGCGTCGACACGCCTCTGCCAGTAGGCAGAGGTTGAAGACAGCGGTGCCCCTGGTGGGCTGGGCCGCCAAGTGGACTGGCAGGGGGGGCTGGGCCAGCACAGGTGAGCGCCAGGTAGTTTTCCCTGCTCTGTTTTATTTGTTTCTTCTGTTTTGTTTTATTTAATTTCGTTTTGCCACTGTTTTGAATTTAAAAAATAATTCAAACAATGCCAAAAGCTCCTCTGAATATTTTTATTTTGCTAGATGGACTTTTCCAAAGCTCATAAAATATTTCAGGGGTATTTGAAATTATATTCTAATTATATGAATATAATTCAAATTCAATTAGCTAATGATTTAAATTCAAAGTCCCAAAAATAAATCCTTTTAAAATGTTCATTATTTTTGGTTTGGATCAAAACCCTTGCCAAAATATTAAACATTTAAGAAGAACATTTTTGGAACAATGAATGAGATTTTAGGGTTTTAGCCCTTTTTTTTATTTAAATTTTGAGGCTTCCAAATTTCCTCAATTCAAGTTTCAGAAATTTAGACATGATGCAAACACCAGGCAACACCAGAAGCTAGGGATGTGACACTATGAATGAAATCTATGCTTAATTACAGAATTTTAGTTGCAAAAATTAGATAGTGCTAATGATCTCTAGCTGCATATTTTGACAAATCGCAGTGTTATAAGGATTGACAAATGGCAACTTTACTAGATCAACAAATGTAAATCTTTCCATATTGACAAATGGCAACATACTAAATAATTGTTTGTACGTGGTTGCACACGGGTCATCCAAAACAACCATTTGCGTTGAAGGGATGCACAAATCCTGCGCTGCTCTCACTTTGCATACGGGTGTTCTATCTAAAACATTTGCGATCAAGAGCTGCACAAATCCTACTCGGCACATTTTCCCTTTGCTTCCTAGGGAAGCTGTCGGTTTGCATACGGGTGTTCTAACTAAAACGTTTGCGATGAGTGTTTTATATTTAAAAAATGAATTAAACTGGGGAAACCGAATTAAACCCGGGGAAGCTAACAATTTTTTTACCGCGGCATGCTGATGCCGCTCCATGATAGCATGCCAAGTTTCATGAATTTCGGATAAGTTTTGGATTTACTAGAATTTAAAAATCAGGTATCTCAATGTTTGCGGCCGAGTGACGGTGGCAGGGTGTTTGAAATTCATTCCCATTTCTTGCATATGACCTAATATAAGGATGCACCCAAGGACACATATTTGATTTTTCAACCAGTTTATATGCACTGGAGAATGTGCATGTAGTTCAAATATGAATTATGCACATAAAATGCCTGGAAAACCCAGTTAATGTATAAAAATGTCCAAACGAACCCCGAAAAATTCCAAAATTGAACACAACACTCTTGTTGTTCTATGTTGACACTTGAAAATTTTTGAAAGCAATAAGAGGCAACGGATATCGTTTCATCCCCAAAGGTGGCACGTTCCCTACCAAAACCATCACGCTTGTTGTGAGAAGCTCTGGTTTGTGAGAAGCTTATACCAAAACCTGCCCCAAATGGGACGAAATTTTTACCACGGCATGTTGATGCCACTCCATGATAGCATGCCAAGTTTCATAAATTTCATACGAGTTTTGGATTTACTAGAATTTAAAAACCAGGTATCTCAATGTTTGCGAACGAGTGACGGTGGCAGGGTGTTTGGAATTCATTCCCATTTCTTGCATGGGACCTAAGCATGCACCCAAGGACACATATTTGATTTTTCAACCAGTTTATATGCACTGGAGAATGTGCATGTAGTTCAAATTTGAATTATGCACATAAAATGCCTGGAAAACCCAGTTAATGTATAAAAATGTCTAAACGAACCCCGAAAAATTCCAAAATTGAACACAACAGTCTTGTTGTTCTATGTTGACACTCAAATTTTTTTGAAAGCAATAAGAGGCAACGAATATCGTTTCGTTCCCAAAGGTGGCATGTTCCCTACCAAAACCATCACGCTTGTTGTGAGAAGCTCTGGTTTGTGAGAAGCTTATACACAAACCTGCCCCAAATGGGACAATTTTTTTACCAGGGCATGTTGATGCCGCTCCATGATAGCATGCCAAGTTTCATGAATTCCAGACGAGTTTTGGATTTACTAGAATTTAAAAACCAGGTATCTCAATGTTTGCGGCCGAGTGACGGTGGCAGGGTGTTTGAAATTCATTCTCATTTCTTGCATGGGACCTAAGCATGCACCCAAGGACATATATTTGATTTTTTCAACCAGTTTATATGCACTGGAGAATGAGCATGTAGTTCAAATTTGAATTATGCACATAAAATTCTTGGAAACCCTAGTTAATGTATAAAAATGTCCAAACGAACCCTGAAAAATTCCAAAATTGAACACAACACTCTTGTTGTTCTATGTTGACACTCGAATTTTTTTGAAATCAATAAGAGGCAACGGATATCGTTTCATCCCCAAAGGTGGTATGTTCCCTACCGAAACCATCACGCTTGTTGTGAGAAGATTATACCCAAACCTGCCCCAAATGGGACAAATTTTTTACCATGGCACGTTGATGCCGCTCCATGATAGCATGCCAAGTTTCATGAATTTTAGACGAGTTCTGGATATACTAGAATTTCAAAACCAGTCATCTCAATGTTTTATCGGCAATCAACGGTGCCCTAGTGTTTGAAATTCATTCCCATTTCTTGCATGGGACCTAAGCATGCACCCAAGGACACAGATTTGATTTTTCAACCAATTTATATGCACTGGAGCATGTGCATGTAGTTCAAATTTGAATTATGCACATAAATGCATTGAAAACTCACTTAATGCATAAAAATGTCCAAACGAATCCCAAAAATCACAAAAAAATAACACAACACTCCTGTTGTTCTATGTTGACATGAGAAATTTTTGAAAGCAATAAGAGGCAATGGATATCGTTTCGTCCCCAAAGGTGGGGCGTTCCCTACCGAAACCATCATGCTTGTTGTGAGAAACTCTAGTTTGTGAGAAGCATATACCCAAACCTGCCCCAAATGGGACAAAAAAATTACCACGACATGTTGACTTTGCTCCATGATAGCATGCCAAGTTTCATGAATTTTAGACGAGTTTTGCATTTACTAGAATTTAAAAACCAATCATCTCAATGTTTTGCCGGCAATCAACGGTGCCCTGGTGTTTGAAATTCATTCCCATTTCTTGCATGGGACCTAAGCATGCACCAAAGGACACATATTTGATTTTTCAACCAATTTATATGCACTGGAGCATGTGCATGTAGTTCAAATTTGAATTATGCACATAAATGCATTGAAAACTCACTTAATGCATAAAAATGTCCAAATGAACCCTGAATAATTCCAATTCTTTTATGATCACTGCAGATAAAAGGTCTAGCAATTTAAACACCGTCCATGGCTGTTGAGACCCCATTATGTAATTCAAATCAAGACGAAAAATCAAGTAGATCCCACACAATTTATTATAACCAACCGTGTGAGATGCAGCGCAATATATCTTCAGACCGTGTTTGAATAAGGGACCGTGTCTGATGACACTTTGCACGCCAGTTTTTTGGCTGAAGCGATTCCAAATTTTTAGCTTCTGCAGAAATATCTACCTCCCCACCCCTCCCCCTTACCAAAAACCACATTTCCCCTGTTTTCACCTACCTTTCCAAGTTGAAACCTTCACTCCTTACTTGCAGCACCGTCGCCTCCTCGCCGGCGACCCTCCTTCACGCTACTTGGCCTTGCCTATCCAGGCAGGTAATCCACACCCGACCCCCATCCTTCTCCTCCTTCCACATCTCACATGCCCCAACCGGCGGCGCGAGCGCGACACCTTCCACCCAAATCACCGACCCCTCCATCAAATAAGCGCCTGCCTAAGCCATGGTGCATGCAGTATAGCCAGGACCTCAAGGAGCATTTGGCAAGGAGAAGCAAATCGCGGCCGCATGCGCGGATGAGGTCGTGATGGCTTCCATTCGTGTCGACCCCCAGATCTTGAAGAACCACCTTGCCATTTGCTAGCTATGTTGGTTAAGCATGCTCGCTTTACCCATTGCGTGTCTTGCTCCTGCCTTTCCTTCACAAATTCTAGTGAATTTTGATATCTAATTTTACCATGCAATCTGTTGCTCTAGTGTATATGTTCTATATGTCGTGCAATGTGGTGCTCACTTATTAACTGTTTTGTTAATTAGTTGTCGTCTTCAGTTAAGTGTTTGGTCAATTCTGCAAATGTGATGTTCAATTCTTCAGGCTGCAATTTTGTATTGTCCTCCATGTGAGAAATGAATCGAATTTATCTTTACAAAAATACATGAGAAATGAATACAATTGCTATATTTCCAAGTTGTCAAGCATGCTTGGTATGGTTATACATTGTGCATTGTGCTCAATTAACGTTTGGTTCATTTGTGTTGTGGTGTTTAGTTAACTGTTTGGTTCAATTCTGCAATGCGATGTTTAATAGTTGTGGGTGCATTCTGTTATTGTATACCATGTGAGGAATAAATTGAATTTGGATGTAGTAAATACATGAGAAACAAATACAATTGCTACAATTGGCTGTAGTTAATTGTTTGGTCAACTGTCTGATCTTCTATTAGGAGTATGTTATATTGTGCAATGTGGTGCTCAGTTAATGTTGGTTCATTTGTTGTGGTGTTTAGTTAACTGCTTGGTTCAATTCTGCAATGTGATGTCCAATTGTCGTGGGTAGAATTTTGTATTATTGTGCATGTGCGAAATAAATCGAATTTGGCTGCACTTAATACATGAGAAACATATACAAGTGTTATATTTCCTAGTTCTTAATCATGCTTGGTTTGGATAAATGGGTTTTCCATGTGGCTTGAATTAATCTGATGAATCTACAATGTGCTTATTTTTCATCAACATATTTTACTGATAGCATGCGAACCCTTACTTAACCTGATGACTAACTACCTTATATGTGTTGCAGGGAAACAATGAGAAGCACTGAGGTTTACAATCGAGATTAGCACGTGCATGGTCCGTTGTCTAATAGCACATTATTGTGCAATTGAAGGAACCATTCTAATATTTAGGTTTTTAACAATTTGGTCTTGCACATGTAGATCCTGCTGTCAGAGGTTTTAACCCATTGTTCGACCCTTTTTGCATATGAGGAAATGAGTTGTCCATGAATATCAGTCAAGTTAAGAAACTCAGAAAGATTGTTAGGATAAAGAAATTAGCGGAAAAAAACAACAAGATCTTTGTCTGCAGAATGAAGAAGACATCAGTTCACTACAGGATGGTACTAACTATTATACCTTGCCTTTTTTATTCCTTTGCCCCATTTCTAATATAGAGAAGATATTTATGCACATCCTTGTTTTTGGGCCTTTCCAAAGCAGTTCACTGATGATTACCTCTCAAACCACCTGTATGGTCAGGAGGCAAGGAAGGTATTCATACAACACCCACGGTTCAATATTGAAGTGTTCCTGAAGAGGACGAAGGATGGACGGTCAATCATCCACAGGCACTGGCCTAAAGTTACAAAGACCTTCAACATCAATGAAGGCTCAATATTCGCCTTCTGCTTCAGCAGTTTTCCAGATGAGATACATCTGTCTATGTACCGTCTATCATGCTAATTTTGAAAGGTTATAGATGTTACATGTGAAACTTGGTCCTGGTGTAGTTGTGTAATGGGGTAGCTAAGTGTTGAAGCTATATGATGTTGTACTCTGATGTATTTCAATTATGAAAATGAAATATATTATGTGCTTAATATGAAATGTCAATTAGATTAATAAATGGATTATGAATAATCGGATAATTAGCCTGCTAATGACAAATTAACTTGCTAATTGGGTTTTGCTATTGCAAATGGTTGTTGAAAAAATACCGTGGACGATGACCTCAAGCAATGCACACAGTTTCTAGGAATAAATCGTGTTGGATCAATGAAAAATCACACACGACTTTCTCTCAAAAACTGTTTGCATTAGGCCACCTTGCGCAAACGTTTACCACATAAAAAATGTGTGTGATGGAGAGCCTTTGCCACACAGTTTCTTCTACGGACCGTGTGTGATACATTTAATAACGCAAATGATTTAACAAGAAAAATTGTGTGTGATGTACCTATGAACGGAAACATTTTCCTTGGAGCGACTGTGTGATGTACCTGTGAACGGAAATGTTTTCCTTAGAGCGCCTGTGTGGGATGTACATATGAACGAAAACGTTTGGCGGGGACTGACTGTGTGGGATGTACTTGTGACCGGAAACAATTTCACCGTATAATTGTATTTTTTAGCTCTACTATATGTATTTCCGTATTTAAGCGCTCGCCGGTCGCACACGACCTCATTTTGCCGAGCGTGTGTGCCAGGAGGGCATATCCCTGACGGTTTCTGGGTCATGTGGGAAGGACCCCCCTATCGCCCACACTCACTTGGAGACGGTTCCAAATGTCGTCACGGAAAGGGGTTAAAACCGTTTGTTTAGCAGCTCACTATACTAGTGCTCATTCAGAAACGAGAAAACCGAGTAACTTTCCTTTGGGTACTCTGAATGTGCACTTGGACAGATTCAACTTAATGCCATACCTTCTCAGATTGGTGCTACGTCTTGAGCTTGCGTTGGTTCTCCCCGAAGAGGAAGGGATGATGCAGCAGAGTAGCGTAAGTATTTCCCTCAGTTTTTGAGAACCAAGGTATCAATCAAGTAGGAGCCCACGCTCAAGTACCTCGTACCTGCACAAAGTAGATGATGCAACCAACGCGATTAGGGGTTGTCAAGCCCTTCACGGTCACTTACGAGAGTGAGTTCTGATAGATATAATATTTTTGGTATTTTTGATATAAAGATGCAAAGTAAAAAAGTAAAAGCAAAGTAAATAGCAAAACAATATAAAAGTGATGGAGATTGATATGATGAGAATAGACCCGGGGGCCATAGGTTTCACTAGTGGCTTCTCTCAAGAGCATAAGTATTCTACGGTGGGTGAACAAATTACTGTTGAGCAATTGATAGAATTGTGCATAATTATGAGAATATCTAGGCATGATCATGTATATAGGCATCACGTCCATGACAAGTAGATCGAAACGATTCTGCATCTACTACTATTACTCCACTCATCGACCGCTGTCCAGCATGCATCTAGAGTATTAAGTTAAAAACAGAGTAACGCTTTAAGCAAGATGACATGATGTAGAGAGATAAATTCATGCAATATGAAATAAACCCCATCTTGTTATCCTCGATGGCAATGATACAATACGTGCCTTGCTGCCCCTTCTGTCACTGGGTAAGGACACCGCAAGATCGAACCCAAAGCTAAGCACTTCTCCCATGGCAAGAACTACCAATCTAGTTGGCCAAACCAAACGGATAATTCGAAGAGACTTGCAAAGATAACCAATCATGCATAAAAGAATTCGGAGAAGATTCAAATATTATTCATAGATAGACTTGATCATAAACCCACAATTCATCGGTCTCAACAAACACACCGCAAAAAGAAGATTACATCGAATAGATCTCCACAAGAGAGGGGGAGAACTTTGTATTGAGATTCAAATAGAGAGAAGAAGCCATCTAGCTACTAACTATGGACCCGAAGGTCTGAGGTAAACTACTCACACTTCATCGGAGGGGCTAGGATGATGTAGAAGCCCTCCGTGATGACGGCCCTCTTCCGGCGGAGCTCCGGAACAGGCCCCAATATGGGATCTCGTGGATACAGAAAGCTGCGGCGGTGGAATTAGGTTTTTGGCTCCTGTTCTGATCGTTTGGGGGTACGTGTGTATATATAGGAGGAAGGAGTACGTCGGTGGAGCACCGAGGGGCCCACGAGGCAGGGGGCGCGCCCTAGGGGGTGTGCCCCCCACCCTCGTGACCACCTCTTTGATCCCTTGCAGTAGGGTCCAAGTCTCCTGGATCACGTTCGGTGAGAAAATCACGTTTCCGAAGATTTTATTCCGTTTGGACTCCGTTTGATATTCTGTTTATCCGAAACACTGAAATAGGGAAAAACAGCAATTCTGGGCTGGGCCTCCGGTTAATAGGTTAGTCCCAAAAATAATATAAAAGTGGAAAATAAAGCCCAATATAGTCCAAAACAGTAGATAATATAGCATGGAGCAATCAAAAATTATAGATACGTTGGAGACGTATCAATTGGCAAAGGTTTCAGTGAGGTCAGACAGCAGGTCAAAACCTTTGCATGACTTAACCACAATATCATCCATATACGCCTCCACATTCCGACTGATCTGAGTGAGCAGGCACTTCTGAATCATGCGCATGAATGTGGCGCTAGCGTTTTTGAGACCAAATGGCATGGTGACATAGCAAAAACACCCGAACGGGGTGATGACGGCCGTTTTTATTTCATGTGGCCCATACAGTCGGATCTGATGGTATCCAAAATACGCATCAAGAAAAGACAAATGCTCACACCCCGTAGTCGAGTCAACTATCTGATCGATGCAAGTGAGCGGAAAATGATCTTTTGGGAAGGCCCGATTGATATGCTTGAAGTCAATGCACATACGGAGTGAATTATCCTTCTTGGGGACCATGACGACGTTGGCGAGCCACTCGGAGTGGTATATCTCGTGGATGAACTCAGCTGCCAGGAGCCGAGCCACTTCCTCGCCAATCGCCTTCCTCTTCTCTGTGGCAGACCGACGGAGATGCTCTTTGACGGGTTTAGCTTTGGAGTCAACACGCAAATGGTGCTCAACCAGCCCTCAGGGGTACACCTGGCATGTCTGATGGTTTCCATGCGAAGATGTCCCAGTTCTCATGGAGGAACTGGATGAGCACGGTTTCCTATTTGCTCTCAAGTGTCGTTGAGATGTAGGTCGAAGCAACTATGGGATCTTCTGGGTGAATGTGAACTGGTTTCGTCTTGCCAGCCGACTAAAATGCGGACTCAGAAGCAGGCTTCTTTGAACGGAGCAAATCACTCGGATCAGCATTCTTCTTATACTCTTTCAATTCTACCACTGCCATTTGCTCGTCAGTGATCTTGGAACCCTTCCGGAGGCATTCCTCTGCTCTCGGTCTATTCCCAGTGACAGTGATCACACCTTTGGGCCCGGGCATATTTAGTTTGAGATACACGTAACATGGACGGGCCATGAAACAAGCATATGTCGGCCTGCCCAGAATAGCATGATAGGCACTGTGAAAATCTACCACTTCAAACGTTAACTTTTCCTTGCGAAAATTCTTTGAATCACCGAAAATCACATCCAAAGCAATCTGCCCGAGTGATTTCGCCTTCTTTCCTGGGATGACTCCGTGGAACTGCATGTTGCTCTCACTGAGTCGGGATATCGGAATGCCCATCCCCTAGAGGGTTTCAGCATACAGAATGTTCAAACCACTTCCGCCATCCATGAGAACTTTACACAGTCGAGTGCCTCCCATGACTGGGTCGACCACCAAAGCCTGTCGCCCGGGGGTAGCAACATGAGCTGGGTGATCCGACTAATCGAAGGTGTGATAGGAGTCTTTGACCACTTGACGTATGTTGTAGTTGCCGGAGCAACCATGTTCACCTCTCTGTTGATGACTTTCAGTCGACTCTTGCTCTCAACGTCAGCAAAAATCACCAGGGTTGCATTGACTCTTGGGTAATCATCTGCCTTTTCTTCGTCTTCATCCTTATCAGAGCCTTTCTTGCTCTGCTGACCCTCACGGAACTGCTGAATAAGGAATCTGCACTGTCGAGTGGCATGTTTGGACAAAATCAAGTTGCCTTCTTCATCTTTCTTCATGTGGATGGCACACGGTAAATCCAGGACGTCCTGGCCCGACTGGTCCTTCATCTTCTTAGGTACCCACGACCCCTTGGGCTTTCCCTTGAACTTTCCTTGTGTATTCACTACCACGGCTTCAGCCTGACCTGAGGCTTCAACTTTGCATTTTTGTTTCCGACTGGGATTGGAGCCTCCAGTATCAGGTTCTGTGGCCTTTCCTTTACCATTACGAAGTCAATCCTCCTCTTCACCATTTGCGCATCGAGTGGCTATCTCCACCATTCGGTTCAGAGTCATGGCCCCGGAATGACCAAATTTCAATGTGAGCTCTTTGTACCATACGCCTTCCTTGAAAGCGCAGACCGCTTGGTGCTCTAAAACATTCTCCACCAAATGGTGAAGTGTAGTCCAACGCTGGATGCAATCTCTCAAAGTTTCATTTGGCTTTTGGACACAATGTTGCAACTCCGACAGACCAGCGCGTCGCTTGCAAGTGCCTTCAAATGTCTTGATAAACACCCGGGCCAAGTCTTCCCAACAGTATATGCTAGCGGGAGCCAACTGATTCAGCCAGGCCCTGGCCGAGCCTTCAAGCATCAAGGGCAGGTGCTTCATGGCCACTTCTTCGTTGCCTCCACCAATCTACACTGCCACTCGGTAATCCTCTAACCACGTGTCTGGCTTTGACTCACTAGTAAACTTGCTCACTCATGCGGCCAATCTGAAGTTGGGAGGAATCTCAGCCACTCGAATGTCTCTGTTGAAACACTCGGGCCCAAAGACGAACACTCTGCTCCCACTCGGATGATCTCTGTCCAGACCTTCTCTGTTAGCTCCGCCTCTGTCAACCAGGCCTTGTACGAGTACTGACCTTGCATCAAACCCGGGCTCTCGGGGGTCGACTAGAATCCTCTACTCTTTGCTGTGCGGGCGCCTGTCATCATACCGCCGGGGCGCGTACGAACCACCCCTCGGAGGGGGCGTGGACACTCGACGGCGGTCTTCACGATGGTATCGAGGATCAAACTGCACGTGGCCTCGACCCAGGTACTGGTCCTGGTGATAACCACGATCTTCACGTCGCGGAGGCGATCTTGGGTTGTGTGCCGACTGAACTATGTGTGCCATGACGGACCTGTTGTGAATCATATTGTGCGACTGGGAAACAACACCTGTGAATCCTAGGTCGTCCTAATTATTCAGAGATTTTGGAGTTACAGAAGTATTCGAATTACCCAGATTGCTACAAACTGTTCTGTTTTTGACAGATTCTATTTTCCTTGCGTTGTGTGCTTGTTTTGATGGCTCTATGGTTTTCTTTGATGAGTTTTTGCCATAGAAAAGTTGGAATATAGTAGATATAATGCAATAAAAAATATGAATTGGTTTACTGCAGCACTTATAGTAGTGATTTGTTTTCTTATACTAACGGATCTCACGAAGGCTTTTGTTGAGTTTTGTGTGATTGAAGTTTTCAAGTTTTGGGTTATCTTACGATGGATGAAGGAATAAGGTAAAAGAAGAGCCTAAGCTTGGGGATGCCCCGGAATCCCAAGCTATTATCCAAAACAGAGCAAGCAACTAATCTTGGGGATGCCCCCGAGTGGCATCCCCTCTTTCTTCTAACGACCATCAGTATTTTACTCGAAGCTATATTTTTATTCATCACATAGTATGTGTTTTGCTTGGAGCGTCTTGTATGATATGAGTCTTTGCTTGTTTTATTTTGTGTTTTAAGTCTTGATTCCTTGCTGGACACACCTATTTGCGAGAGCCAAAATTATGTCATAACTTGTTAGAATTGCTCTCTATGCTTCACTTAAATTTTTATGAGCTATGGACTTGCTCTAGTGCTTCACTTATATCTTTTTGAGCACGGTGTGCTTTAGTATTTTTGAAGAAATGCTCTCTTGCTTCACTTAGATTTATTTGAGAGTTAGTAAAATTTTCAAGAAATTCTCTCTTACTTCACTTAAATTAATTTGAGAGAAAGAAATATTATGCTCATGATCTTCACTTATATTTGTTTGAGCTAATCAAAAGCAACATGTGAAAATTAGTCCCGAAGTGATAGATATCCAAGAAGGATATAATAAAAACTTTCATGAAGATCATTGGACAAAATAAACTTGATTCTTAGTAATAGTTTTGAGATAGATGATGTGATATGTGAGTTATGTTGATGAGTAATTATGCTTTAGAAAGAATATTGGTGTTAAGGTTTGTGATTCCCTATGCAAGCATGAAATTCAATAATTATGCAATGAAATTATATCCTACTTGTGGTGCATTATTCGGTGTTAATTATGCTTAATGCTCGCTTATGAGATTATTCATTTCTTGGTTGGTCGCTTCTCAATCTTTTGCTAGCTTTCATTTTGCACGAAGTATGATCACTACTTGTGCATCCAAAAACCTTTAAACCAGTTTTGCCACATGAGTCCACTATATCTACCTATATGCGGTATTCTTTTGCCGTTGTAAGCAAATTTGTATGTGACATCTCTAATTTTCAAAATAAACTTCTCTTCTGTGTGTTCGTTCCGATCACGGAGCGGTGATGGGTGGCTAATATTTTCCATGCTAGATGTGTTATTCTCATGATGAGTGTTTATTCACTTGTCATTGCACGAGAGTAAGGCAAAGGTATTAGGGATGCCCAGTCCCAAAATGAAAAATGAATTTACTTTATGTTGTCAAATAATAAATTCCTTGGAAAGTGATGGTATGGAAGGCACCCGTGGATACGGTTAGCCATGGAAAGTGAAAGTATGGTGGAAAAAGGAATAAACTTTAATTTCTGTTTGGGAACCACCTAGGATATATCTAGCATGGAAAGTGTTGGGAACTCTAAGTCGTTTTCATTGGTGGGAAGGACACACCTCCCAAAATGTTTTTATCTCTATGTTTTTCGCTTTGAGCTCTGGCACCTCTACAAATCCCTACTTCCCATCGCGAAGGGCCTTTATTTTACTTTATGCAATATTTATTTTTGAATTTGAGTCTCCATCTTATTTTATAAAAGCACCAACTAGGATGCACTATGATCGTACTTGAGCATTGGGTGTAGTTAATATGCGAGTGTGTTTCATGAACGGATCAATGATTGACCATGATGGGCTAGGGATAGCTTATTTTAGCGTTGATATTTTGAAAGGCATGGTTGCTTGTTGATATGCTTAAGTATTTAAGTTATCATGTCAAAACTAGACTATTGCTTTGAACAATATAAAAGTCCAAATGTCCATGCTATAAAGAAAAGAATATGATATGACATGATAGGCAGCATTCCACATCAAAAATTCTGTTTTTATCACTTACCTGCTCGAGGACGAGCAGGAGTTAAGCCCGGGGATGCTGATATGTCTCCAACATATATATAACATTTGATTGTTCCATGTTGTTATATTATCAATCTTGGATGTTTTATAATCATTTTATAGTCAATTTATATCATTTTTTGGTACTAACCTGTTGACATACTGCCAAGTGCCCATTGTTGTTTTTTGCATGTTATTTACATCGCAGAAAATCAATACCAAACGGAGTCCAAATGCAACAAAACTTTACGGAGATTTTTTATGGTCCAGAAGACACCTAATGGGCCAAGGCAGTGCCTGTGGGTGCTCCGAGGGGAGCACAACCCACCAGGGCGCGCCAGGAGGCCCAGGCGCGCCCTGGTGGGTTGTGCCCACCTTGGGTGCCCTCCGGACCGCCTCTTTGCTCTATAAATACCCCAGTATTCCAGAAACCCTAGGGGAGTCTACAAAAATCAATTCCAGCCGCCGCAGAGTCCAGAACCACCAGATCCAATCTAGACACCATCACGAAGGGGTTCACCACTTCCATTGGTACCTCTCTGATGATGTCTGAGTAGTTCTTTGTAGACCTTCGAGTCAGTAGTTAGTAGATAGATGGCTTCCTCTCTCTAGTTTGATTCTCAATACAATGGTCTCTTGGAGATCCATATGATGTAACTCTTTTTGCGGTGTATTTGTTGGGATCAGATGAATTTTGAGTTTATGATCAGATCTATCATTTTATATCCATGAAAGTTATTTGAGTTTCTTTGATCTCTTATATGCATGATTTCTTATAGCCTCGTATTTCTTCTCCGATATTTGGGTTTTGTTTGGCCAACTTGATCTATTTATCTTGCAATGGGAAGATGTGCTTTGTAGTGGGTTTGATCTTACGGTGCTTGATCCCAGTGACAAAAGGGGAACTGACACGTATGTATCGTTGCTACTAAGGATAAAATGACGGGGTCTATCTCTACATAGATAGATCTTGTCTGCATCATGTCATCGTTCTTATTGCATTACTTCGTTTCTCCATGAACTTAATACACTGGATGCATGCTGAATAGCGGTCGATGTGCGGAGTAATAGTAGTAGATGAAGGCAGGAGTTGGTCTACTAATCTTGGACGTGATGCCTATATAATGATCATTGCCTGGATATCGTCATGATTATTTGAAGTTCTATCAATTGCCCAACAGTAATTTGTTTACCCACCGTTCGCTATTTTTTCTCGAGAGAAGCCACTAGTGAAACCTACGGCCCCGGGTCTCTTTCTCATATTATTTGCCTTTGCGATCTACTTTTTATTTGTCTTTTATTTTCAAATCTACTAAACCAAAATACAAAAATACTTTGCTGCACTTTATTTTATTTGGCATTCGATCTATCAGTATTTACAACTTTCTCGCATGCCAATTTCTTGCGCTGCTACCCAAAAGGGATTGACTACCCATTTTACACGTCGGGTTGCGAGTATTTGTTATTTATGTGCAGGTGTTGTTTAGTTGTGTTGCTAGGTTCTCCTACTGGTTCAATAACCTTGGTTTCATATGTGAGGGAAATACCTACCGCCATTGTGCTGCATCATCCCTTCCTCTTTGGGGAAATACCGAGGTAGCTTCAAGCGACATCACCCCTTTTACACGTCGGGTTGCGAGTATTTGTTATTTGTGTGCAGGTGCGTTTTTCATTGTGTTGCTTGGTTCTCCTACTAGTTCGGTAACCTTGGTTTCATATCTGAGGGAAATACCTACTGCTGATGTGCTGCATCATCCCTTCCTCTTTGGGGAAATACTGACATAGCTTCAAGCCGCCATTAAAAGGAATTTTTGGCGCCGTTGCCGGGGAGGATCTTTAACATATACCCGGTTCCTAATCACAAATCTCATCTCCTCGCAATTTACATGATTTGCCATTTGCCTCTCATTTTCCTCTCCCCCACTTCACAAAAATTTTCCGTTTTATTTGCCTTCTTTTTGTTTACCTTTTTCTCGTTGGATCTTATGTTTGCTTGTATTTCCGTGTGCCTTTTATTTTGCTTGCATCTTTGCTTGCTAAAAATCTATTGATATGGATCCTCATCCACTTGCTAATATTTTCAAGAGATCCAATTATGATGAACCAGTTGCTAGTGAGTTGAGTGTGCTAGATTATCTTTATGAAGTTTTGCTTGAGATTCATGAATCTGGAAATTTTGATGAAGTGTTAAAAGAAGGAATTTATAAAGTGATTCATGATAGCTCCTTGGATGAAAAGCATGATTGCAATGATGTTATTATAAATTCTATTAATGTCAATCGTGCTAATAATATGCAAAACCCCAAGCTTGGGGATGCTAATTTTGCTATGTCCACTACTTCTTGCAATGATCATGATTGGGGTGATGATTCTTATGATCTTGAAAATTTATTTAAACCTCATGATGAATATGCTTTCTATAATATTAAAAGTAGGTTTGGAAGAGTGTCAACTTTAGCTCAAAATAATCTCACTATTTTGGAAGAGTGTCAACTTTGCATGCATGTGGACCATGAAGAGAATATTTTATGTGATAGTTATATTCTTGAATTTGATTATGATCCTACATGTAATTATTAT
This sequence comes from Triticum dicoccoides, assembly GCF_002162155.2. NCBI lineage: Eukaryota > Viridiplantae > Streptophyta > Magnoliopsida > Poales > Poaceae > Triticum > Triticum dicoccoides. Next base: position 240,686,402 of record NC_041388.1, read on the forward strand.
GAGAGAGGAAAATATGGTTGTATAAATTTTCATGTTACTAAATTACCTCTCGTTATGTTGAGATCGTCAATGTTTCATTCCTCTTCTTTGCATATGTTAGATGTTTCTTGTCTTGATAATTTGTTTGCTTATAAAATTCCTACGCATAGGAAGTATGCTAGACTTAAATATGTTTTTCATATGCTTCATGATGCTCCCTTTGTGTTTTAATTCTTATCTTTCGTGTGAGCATCGTTGAAATCTTATGCCTAGCTAAGGGCGTAAAACTATAGCGCTTGTTGGGAGGCAACCCAATGAATAAACTTTATTTTTGCTTTTTTCTTTCTGTTCTTGAGTGTTCGCACAATTATGCTACTGTTATGATTGTGTTTTTTGTGTTTTAATTAGTGTCTGTGCCAAGTAAAGCCTTTAGGATCTTCTTGGGTAATAGTTGTTTGATCTTGCTGAAAAACAGAAACTTTTGCGCTCACGAAGACAATTCTCATTTTTAACCAGAGCGTGATAAAATACCAATTATTTTTGAAGAATATTTATATACAAATTTCTCAGGTTTTCCTAATTTCTCAAGATTTTTGGAGTTCCATAAGTATTCAAAATATCCAGATTGCTACAGACTGTTCTGTTTTTGACAGATTCTGTTTTCTTTGCGTTGTGTGCTTGTTTTGATGGCTCTATGGTTTTCTTTGATGAGTTTTTGCCATAGAAAAGTTGGAATACAGTAGATATAATTCAAGAACAAAATATGAATTGGTTTGCTACAATACTTATAGTAGTGATTTGCTTTCTTATACTAACGGAACTCACAAAGGTTTTGTTGGAGTTTTGTGTGATTAAAGTTTGTCAAGTTTTGGGTTATCTTATGATGGATGAAAGAATAAGGATTAAGAAGAGACTAAGCTTGGGGATGCCCCGGAATCCCAAGCTATTATCCAAAAGAGAGCAAGCAACTAAGCTTGGGGATGCCCAGAGTGGCATCCCCTCTTTCTTCTAACGACCACCGGTATTTTACTCGAAGCTATATTTTTATTCGTCACATACTATGTGTTTTGCTTGGAGCATCTTGTATGATATGAGTCTTTGCTTGTTTTATTTTTTGTTTTAAGTCTTGATTCCTTGCTGGACACACCTATTTTAGAGAGCCAAAATTATGTCATGACTTGTTAGAATTGCTCTCTATGCTTCACTTAAATTTCTTATGAGCTATGGATTTGCTCTAGTGCTTCACTTATATCTTTTTGAGCACGGTGTGCTTTAGTATGTTTGAAGAAATGCTTTCTTGCTTCACTTAGATTTATTTGAGAGTTAGTAAAACTTTCAAGAAATTCTCTCTTGCTTCACTAAAATTAATTTGAGAGAAAGAAATATTATGTTCATGATCTTCACTTATATTTGTTTGAGCTTATCAAAAGCAACACATGAAAATTAGTCCCAAAGTGATAGATATCCAAGAAGGACATAATAAAAACTTTCATGAAGATCATTGGACCAAATAAACTTGATTTTTAGTAATAGTTTTGAGATATGATGATGTGATATGTGAGTCATCTTGTTGAGTAATTATGCTTTAGTAAGAATATTGGTGTTAAGGTTTGTGATTCCCTATGCAAGCACGAAAGTCAATAATTATGCAATGAAATTATATCCTACTTGTGGTGCATTATTTGGTGTTAATTATGCTTAATGCTCGCTTATGAGATTATTCATTTCTTGGTTGGTCGCTTCTCAATCTTTTGCTAGCCCTCATTTTGCACTAAGTATGATCACTACTTGTGCATCCAAAAACCTTTAAACTAGTTTTGCCACATGAGTCCACTATATCTACCTATATGCGGTATTCTTTTGCTGTTCTAAGCAAATTTGTATGTGCCATCTCTAATTTTCAAAATGAACTTCTCTTTTTGTGTGTTCATACCGCTCACAGAGCGGTGAGGGGTGGCTAATATTTTCCATGCTAGATGTGTTATTCTCACGATGAGTGTTTATTCACTTGTCATTGCACGAGAGTAAGGCAAATGTATTAGGGATGCCCAGTCCCGAAATGAAAAATGAATTTACTTTATGTTGTCAAATAATAAGTTCCTTGGAAAGTTTTGGTATGGAAGGCACCCGTGGATACGGTTAGCCATGGAAAGTGAAAGTATGGTGGAAAAAGGAATAAACTTTAATTTCTGTTTGGGAACCCCCTATGATATATCTTGCATGGAAAGTGTTGGGAACTCTAAGTCATTTTCGTTGGTGGGAAGGACACACCTCCAAAAAAAGTTTCTCTAAGTTTTTCGCTTTGAGCTCTGGCACATCTACAAATCCCTACTTCCCTCTGCGAAGGGCCTTTCTTTTACTTTATGCAATTTTTATTTTTGAATTTGAGTCTCCATCTTCTCTTATAAAGCACCAACTAGGAGGCACTATGATCATACTTGAGCATCGGGTGTAGTTAATATGCGAGTGTGTTTCATGAATGGCTCAATGATTGAGCATGATGGGCTAGAGATAGCTTATTTTAGCGTTGATATTTTGAAACACATGGTTGCTTGTTGATATGCTTGAGTATTTAAGATATCATGTCAAAACTAGACTATTGCTTTGAACAATATAAAAGTCCAAATGTCAATGCTATAAAGAAAAAATATATGATATGACATGTTAGGCATCATTCCACATAAAAAATTCTGTTTTTATCACTTACCTACTCGAGGACGAGCAGGAGTTAAGCTTCGGCATGCTGATACGTCTCCAACGTATCTATAATTTTTGATTGTTCCATGATGTTATATTATCAATCTTGGATGTTTTATAATCATTTTATATCATTTTTTGGTACTAACCTATTGCCATAGTGCCAAGTGCTAGTTGTTGTTTTCTGCATGTTTTTTACATCGCAGGAAAACAATACCAAATGGAGTCCAAATGCAACGAAACTTTACGGAGATTTTTTGTGGACTAGAAGACACCCAATGGGCCAAGCTAGCAACTGGGGGTGCTCCGAGGGGAGCACAACCCACCAGGGCGCACCAGGAGGCCCAGACGCGCCCTGGTGGGTTGTGCCCACGTCGGGTGCCCCCGGACCGCCTCTTTGCTATATAAATACCCCAATATTCCAGAAACCCTAGGGGAGTCGAAGAAAACCAATTCCATCCGCCGTAGAGTCTAGAACCACCAGATCCGATCTAGACACCATCACAGAGGGGGTTCACCACTTCCATTGGTGCCTCTCTGATGATGCGTGAGTAGTTCTTTGTAGACCTTCGGGTCCGTAGTTAGTAGCTAGATGGCTTCCTCTCTCTCGTTTGATTCTCAAAACAATGGTCTCTTAGAGATCCATATGATGTAACTCTTTTTGCGGTGTGTTTGTTGGGATCGATGAACTTTGAGTTTATGACCAGATCTATCATTTTATATCCATGAAAGTTATTTGAGTTTCTTTGATATCTTATATGCATGATTGGTTATAGCCTCATATTTCTTCTCCGATATTTGGGTTTTGTTTGGCCAACTTGATCTATTTATCTTGCAATGAGAAGAGGTGCTTTGTAGTGGGTTCGATCTTACGATGCTTGATCCCAGTGACAGCAGGGGAACCGACACGTATGTATCATTGCTACTAAGGATAAAACGATGGGTTCTATCTCTACATAGATAGATCTTGTCTACATCATGTCATCATTTTTATTGCAATACTCCGTTTCTCCATGAACTTAATACACTAGATGCATGCTGGATAGCGGTCGATGTGTGGAGTAATAGTAGTAGATGAAGGCAGGAGTCGGTCTACTAATCTTGGACGTGGTTACTATATAATGATCATTGCCTGGATATCGTCATGATTATTTGAAGTTCTATCAATTTCCCAACAGTAATTTGTTCACCCATCGTTTGCTATTTTCTCGAGAGAGGCCACTAGTAAACCTACGGCCCCGGGTCTCTTCTCATATTATTTACCTTTGCGATCTACTTTTCCTTTGCTTTTATTTTCAGATCTATTAAACCAAAAATACAAAAATACCTTGTTGCGTTTTATTCTTATTTATTTTATTTGGCGTTCGATCTATCTATCTACTACAATTTTTTCCTATCCTGGGGCGCCGCTACCCGAAAGGGATTGACAACCCCTTTTACACGTCGAGTTGTGAGTATTTGTTATTTGTGTGCATGTGTTGTTTACGTTGTGTTGCTTGGTTCTCCTACTGGTTCGATAACCTTGGTTTCATATCTGAGGGAAATACCTACCGACGATGTGCTCCATCATCCCTTCCTCTTTGGGGAAATATCAATGTAGCTTCAAGCCGCCATCATAGGCCTCTACCAACCTCGGACCGGGACGACTGGATTGAATCTGCAATACGCGCAGCCGCTGCAACATTTTGGATCGGTTTACAGTATACCTGACATTCTTCCCGAGGTCTAGTCGGGAACAATTGCCGCTGCCGTTGACTGGAACTTGGAAGTTGCCTGCGGGCACGGTCGTCGAGTGCCTGCTGAAGATTCTCCAGGTGCACACGCTCAGCTAGAGCGGCTACGCGCGCAGCCTCCAAGGTCTGAGCCTCGGGGGTCTCCCCAATGATGGGGGTTTGGAGAGCTTGATCGTTTCTGCGCTGCAGCTCTTCCCTCTGCTCCGCAGTGAGAGCTTGAGGATAGTACTCGTTGTTGCCGCGTGATGGACCCCCGCTGTCACCCCCGCCACGGGGAAATCCAGGCGGGTTGTGTTGGGGGCCAACCATGAGGACTTCCGCCGTGGGGTTGTTGCTTTCGCACTCAGGCAAAGTATCCGAGTGGCCAGTTGATAGATTGAACAATCCATAGAGAGATTCATCGGGCTCGATTGCCGCGATTTGAGGAGTGGCCAACTGACGGGCCACTACGTGCTTCACCCACTGCTGGAGCCGCGAGCGACCGGATCGCTTGCGGCGATGGGATGTGGGAAGCGAAGATGCCGCGGGAGTCAATTGATACTGAGTCGATAGCTGCCGCACGAGGACGCCACAGGCACTCGTGCGGAAGTGCGCTGCCCCGCGAATGGTGAGCGCCTCGATGTCAAGGGGGGCTTCTTGGAGCCAAGCCGAATCGTCGGCGATGAAGGTGAGCGCGCCAAGATGGATCTCGTGACCCAAGGACAATCCACCACCGGAAACCATGTTGACAAAGATCGAAGATTGCAACCTCACCGGAAGTCGCTTAGATGCCTGCCCCAAGGTGGGTGCCAACTGTCGTGGGGACGGATCTGTCAGTAGAGATGGGGGTACGTAGGAGGAGGCAGTGCCTAGCTACGGCAAGGTTGTACACTCGGATTTACGAGTTCAGGCCCCTCTCGGTGGAGGTAACATCCCTACGTCTCAGTGTCGCGGAGGCTCTGTTGATTGGAGTGTTGTGTTACAGGGGGTGCGAACCCTTGTGCAAGAGGGCAGAGGTAGCTTATATAGAGTACGCCGACCCCTCGCGGCCCTCAATTACACAGGGGTTCAATGAGAAAATAAAGTCGCGTACATTACTGGTACGTTCAATGATCTTTAAGGTGATGGTGTGAATGCTCGACCGTTGCCATCCAGGGGTGGCTCTTAGCCTTCTGTCCTTCGGGTGGATTCTTGTCTTATGAGTGAATGACATTGGTCGAGTGGAATTGGGGTATCCGAGTGAATCTTCTGTCGAGTGGGTTGCACTCTATGATGATTCCAGTCGGTATCTTCTTTCTATCCTTGTAGGCCTTGGCCTCGTGTGTGGTGTCCTTGGGTACGGCATATAGGTCAGGCCTAAGACCTTACCCTAGGTACATGCCATCGTCACACGCCGCAACCACCTCGCCATTTCTCGAACCGGGGCCAGGCCACAGTCGCCACCCCGACAACAGCAAAAACCAGAAGGCACCCCTGCCAACCCCTGGAGCGCCCCTACCACCGTGGCCAGCCAAAGACGAGGAGCGTCGAGCCACCGTGCTCCACCCTCCGGCCGCGCCTCCAACCGCAGCTCCAAGCACCCCAAGCATGGAGGAGGGTCGAACCGCTGCTACTACGCCGCCACCCCAACCAGCCGACATGGCCCTGGTCAAGGCGGCCGCCCGCAGCCCAAGCCTTTCGAGGCCCGTACCGCTGAGAAGCCAGTTCTGGCCGAGCCACCTCCAAAGTCGTAGCCTCCATCCCCGACCACTAGCACGCGCCACCATCTCCCACCTCCACTAGGCAGGAAGGACCCGGCAGAGGTGGCCGCCCGCACACAGCGCCGCCCGCGGTCCTCGCCGCCACAGGGCCAGATCCGGCCGAGGCGCCGTATCCAGACCGCGGGCATGGCCCGCCTCGTCGCAGCCCATCGCGCCCGCCGGAGAGCCCCGCACCACCCGCAGAACTGCCACCGCATCGCCACGTCCCGTGCTCCACTGCGCCCTGATCCGACCGCACTGGCCCGCGCCAGCCCCAGCCGCACAAGGGGGTGAGAATCCCCGCCGCCACCGCCGGCCGGGCTTCACCCAGGCGCGCTCTTTGGTGGTGGCAGGAGGGGGAGAGGGGAGGGAAGGTGGAGAGGCGCTGGCGGCTAGGGTTCCTCCCCTGCCGCCTGTGGGGGCGCCAGAGGAGGGGGAGGGGAGGGGGCCGACAAAAAACCCGTCTAGTATCGGTGACAAAATTTAGACAACAGCTCACCTGTAACCATGGTCTTTGTTGGCCACACTGGACACATCCTGCTGCCCCTCAAATCCTAGACTTGACTGAAGTTATCTGAAGAGAAAGTCTAAACATAAATTGTAAGCGACACTTTTTGCAAACTGATAGCACGAAATAATGAAAATCTGAAGAAAAAGTTGATATATGCATCTTCTCAACTGCAAAATAAATTGAATGAAGCTGCAATACTCTACTATGTAGATGGTTGAAGGGCATGACCAGGTCGAGCAACAACGGAAGCAGTGAAGGGCAGGTGGTGCCCCTCCCGCACTCTTGAACAACACATGCAACATTGTCGCGACAAAATAGAATTAACACATTTCAGCATAGCCTTCAAAAAACTGCCAATAACATTTGCATGCTGAATCCAAGTTTATGAAGGAGTAAAGTATGTGGATGGATGCAATGTATTACTCGGGAGTGTTGCATATTAATCAAGTATAAAATATATTTTCCATCAAATTTTTATTTGTTAAAAGTTTGAGATAAAGGGTGTCTTGGAGCTCTGATATCTGCCAAGGAAATAAGAAAATATGTTTGAGCTTGCCATGTCCGAGATGCTTAAATGAGCACCACAATGTAAATATCATGGTTTAATTATGGCGAAATCCAGGGAAATTCTTACAGAAGTAGAGATAGCTATTTTTTCAGTTAGCATAGACGCATCCCAAATTAGTGAAAGTGCACCATCGTTTTTCATATGCATTACCTGATGCATATAGCTGCGGAAAAGCTCATTCCATTTCTTTAGTCCTATAAAACACTTTGGAGCAATACTACCCGTTTTATTCTTCTAGTTGCTTTATGTGTGCCTAGAATAAGAAGATAATTATATTTTGCAATGTGATATCCGTTCCATCTTCAGGGTGATCCAGCATAGCCACTTTTATCAAATCATACATCTGAAACAAGTAAAAGCCCTCCAGGTTAAATAAAGCACCTATACATCATCTAGTGAGTTAAACACATGCCTGCCACTAATCATAGAGATCAAGCAAGAAAATAACAAGTTCTATCCCATGAACTTATCCATTTTACATGCACAATAGTTACAATTACGTCTATGTTTATTCAATCACAAAGACTTTTGTGCTTTTTCCACAGTCCAAAAAGTCCTGAATTTGACACAAATGCCACTCCAAGAGGTTACTGGGTACTACCAAATGCTGGGCTTTTCAAGAAACATACACATTAAAGTACATGCCTCCGATGAGCCCCACTACGAGGGAGGATAAACTAGAGGGGGCGGGCTTGCCGACACACGGCTTGGTGAATCTTGATGTGTTCCAGGTGCTAGCCATGCCCCTCTATTTATATGTTGAGCCATGGGGTCGTTTCTTTAGTGAAAGAGCCTCCTCAAAGTCGGTTTGGCACGCAAGGAAAGAGTCCTTCTCGGACCCCAGGACCAGACGCCAGGGTCCTTGGCGTCTGGCCCCAAACATCAGGGTCCCTGGCGTCTGCCCCCTGGCCTCCGCAAAACTCCTTTTGGACCTTTCTAAAAGCCTCGTGGGATTTACCCCTTGGCTCAAATAAAGTGTTCTTGTACCCGAACATTTTGGGAAACATCCGAAACCCCTTCCGGTGAATTTCGGAACCCTTCCAGAGACCAAACACTATTATCCCATATATCAATCTTTACCCTTGGACCATTCTGGAGCTCCTCGTCATGTCCGTGATCTTATCCAGGAATCCGAACAACATTCAGTCACCAACATACATAACTCATATAATACTGTATCATCAACAAACGTTAAGCATGCGGGCCCTACGGGTTCGAGAATGATGTAGACATGACCGAGACGCTTCTCCGGTCAATAACCAATACCGGGACCTGGATGCCCATATTGGTTCCTACATATTCTACTAAGATCTTTACCGGTCGAACCTTTATGACAACATACGTGGTACAGTAATAGGGCTTCGTATTCGGCTGCATTGTTGGAGTCGGTGTACATAATTTGTAGTACGTACCGAATACCGTCTCTTGTGGGTGATGTAAGCATTATGCCAGCCCCTAGGACATCAAGCATTTTGGAACCATCAAAATACATGGTCCAATGTGAATAAGTGTTGTATTCTCGAGGGAGTTTGGCCTCCGTCCATTCATCCACAAAGTCGGCCAACACTTGAGATTTAATAGATTTAATAGGTAGGAGGTCTATGACCCATTTGGCTATATGCCCTATTGCATCCCTGTTATTAATTATGTCACTTAATGGGACATTGGAGGCCACAGTTACCGAGCACTCTTGAAAGTAATGCCGAAGTTTTCATGGCACCATAAAAATGGCGTAGGCTATTTTACGATAGTGAGGATAACATGTCTTGCACGGGGTTAAGACCCCGGAGATGTAGTAAACGTGCCTTTGGACCTGGAACTTGTGACCCTCCATATTTCGTTCGACCGCAAGCACTGGCTGACCACCTGGTTTGTGGTTGAGATGTATAATATCATTGACTCACATATACCTGGTGCTGCTAAGATGGGATTAGTGGCGAGAAGGGCTTTGATGTCTTCCAAGGCTGCTATGGCCTCCTCGGTCCATTTGGAAGTCTTTGTTTGCTTTAGCATCCTATACAAAGGTAGGGCTTTCTCCCCGAGTCTTGATATGAGGAGACTTAATGCCGCCACGCAACCTGCTAGTTTTTGTACATTCTTGAGCTCGGTTGGTACCTCTAAGTGGTCCAAGGCTCATATTTTCGCCGGGTTGGCTTTGATTCCTTAGTTAGATACAATGAAGCCGAGGAGTTTGCCGACTGGAACTCTGAAGACACATTCTCCAGATTGAGCTTAATTTGGAACTCCCGTAGGTCATCGAACGTGTCGCAGAGGTTGTCTACCAACTGTCCGACGTGCTTGGTTTTGACAACCACATCATCTACGTAGGCCTCAACGGTCTTCCCGATATGCTTCTCCAAGCATGATTGGATCATGCGCTGGTATGTGGCACCGACGTTCTTTAATCTGAAGGGCATCATGGTAAAACAGAACAACTCGTATGGTGTGATAAATGTTGTCGCCGCCTAGTCATATTCTTTCATCTTTATTTGATGATATCCTGAGTAGGCGTCCAAGAAGCACAGTGAATCATGTCCGGCTGTGGCATCCACAATTTGGTCAATTCGCGGTAGGGGGAAGGGGTCCTTGTGGCAGGCCTTATTTAGGTCTTTGAAATCGACGCACAAGCGCCAGGACCTTTCCTTCTTTGGTACCATGACCAAATTGGCAAGCCAGTCAGGGTGTTTTATGTCTCGGACGAACCCGACCTCCAGTAGTTTGGCCAGTTCCTCACCCGTTGCTTGACGCTTGGGTTCGGAGAAACATTGAAGTGCTTGTTTAACGGGCTTATAGCCCTTTAGCATGTTCAGGCTGTGCTCTGCGAGTCTGCGGGGTATTCCTGGCATGTCTGAAGGGTGCCTGGTGAATATGTCCCGGTTTTCCCTAAGGAAATTGCAGAGGGCCTCATCGATTTCCGTTTTTGAGGTTTGCCCCTATGGACGTCGTTTTAGTTGGGCCTGTGGGATGCACTTGGAATTTAAATATTTCATCAGCCGTCTTGAAAGAGGTAGACTTCAGTCGTTTGTCGAGGATGACATCATCTCGATCGACTTCCGCTCACAATGTAGTTAGTTCTTTGGCTGCGAAGGCTTTGGACAGGGATTCAAGGGCTAGCGACGTCGTTTAGTTTTCGGCTTTTAAGTGCTCTGTCGGGGTCGCTCGAGATGGTAATGATCCCATTTGGGCCCGACATTTTGAGGTTCATGTAGCCGTAGCGTGGTACTGCTTGGAACTTGGAGAAGGCCTCCCGTCCCAGGAGGGCGTGATATCCACTCTTAAAAGGGGCGACGCGGAACATAACTTCTTTGGATTGGTAATTATCTGGCATTCCGAAGACCACATCTAGGGTTATTTTTTCGCTGCAGCGTGCTTCTCGCCCAGGATATTATACCTTTAAAGGTGGTGTTACTCTGTTCTATGCGCAATTTGTTGATTTGCATTCTGTCCAGAGAGTTTGCATATATAAGATTTAAGCTGCTGCCACCGTCCATGAGTACTTTCCGAAGACGGCAGCTGCCCACAATTGGGTCAAGGACCAGTGCGGCGGGGCACCTGTTCGGGGTTGACCTTGGCTAATTTTTATGATCAAAGGTGATTGGCGTGTCTATCCACGCACCCCGAGTTGGCACCTGTCGGATGGAATTAATTTCCCGTAGGGCCCGCTTGCGCTGGTTGTTGGATGTAAAGGTTTCGTAAATCATCACGACCTCGTCCTCGCCCGAGGACTCTTCTACGTGACTGGAGGTGCCTGCTAGGAGGCCGAGTCCTCCTTTAGCTACTTGCCTCACCACCCAACAGTCACCAAGGCTGTGAGTCGGGCAAGAATTGAGCAGAATATCGTGTATTGGGCATGGTTTGTCTAGGAGGCCATCAAGGGTGGTCCCGGAGTGGCCAGATGTTTTCTTCTTTCAAGGCCGCTCGACCGGTAAGTTTCGCGTGCCCAACTCGCTCCGAGGTGCGAGTCTATCGCATTTTAACTTGTATTCACAAATCGAATCTATACTTTTGCTGGCCAGCCAATCATCCTCGATGGTGGAGAACTTGGATACCAGATCAAATAACTCCATGCGTGTTTGGACACAGTGGCGGACGAGGGCGTTCGAAACGCCTTTATTCCTTGCATCCGTGTTGGAAGGCTGTTATTATGTTTGGATCCTGGTAGTCTGGTATCTTGTTTTTGACAAACAAGAACCTAGCCCAGAACTGTCTGATTGACTCATCGGGGAGTTCTTGCACGTAGGCTAGATCCCAGACATCTGGTGGGCCCGAATTATCGGGGCAATACTCGATGTGGGAGGTGGGTGGGTAAATTTCGATCTCTATGGGTCGCTGTCTTGAAACCCTGATACCCTCATCTTGTGGCGAGCATGTGGCTGGCGGATCAGCCGAACTGATTGGAAGATCAGATTCGCCGACTGTGACCAGTTGGTCGCTGTCTGGATAATTCTCCAAAAAGTACCTCACCCCTTCACCCTCGAATGGGGATTCGTCCGGGGCTGGGGAGGAGTCATGGATCACCTCGGACCCATGAAGGAAGAAAGGCACTTCCATGATAGAAGCTTCGGGCACGAGAACCGCGCCCGTAAGATTGGAGTTGTTAACCGACGATCCCATCGATCCTTTGCTGATCTCATAGTGGAACTCTCAATGAAAGCACCAGTGTCGGTGTGAAAACCGACAGACCTTGGGGTAGGGGGTCCCGATCTATGCATCTTGCACAGATGGTAATAGGAACAAGGAGACGATATTTACCCAGGTTCGGGCCCTCTTGATGGAGGTAAAACCATACATCCTGCTCTTGTTTATATTGATGATGGTGTATCGAGTACAGAGTTGATCTACCTCGAGATTGTAAGATGTGTTCTAACTCTAGGGCTAGGTGAATGAGATTGTGTTGAAGTCCCCCCTACGGGCCTAACCCTTTGGCTTATATACACGCTAGGCAGGGCATCTAGGGTTACAAGGTCAGTATCTAGGCGTGAAGGCGGTAGGAGAAGTTTGGAGTGTACGCCAAGTCTTCGGCAGATGCAGTCTTGATCACGCCTCCATCGTGTGGCTTCCCGAGTCCATCTTGAGATGAATGAGGGCCTGCCAGTCCAGCCCGAGGACCATGGCCCGACTAGGTTAGTACCCCCTGGTCCAGTACATCATCATTAGTGTTGTTGCATCTCGTGGAGGAATTTGAGAAGGGCCCGAAGAAAAAGCGCCGCAGATCCATAGTTGGCTAGCTATGCATTCCCCGCAACCGAGCTCTCGACGACAAGATGATCCATAGTTGGCTAGCTATGCATTCCCCGCAACCGAGCTCTCGATGACAAGATGCTCATGAAGGACTACCTCGCCAAGATATCGACGTATCCAGCTAATACGTCCATTTTGCATCATGCTTTGATATTGATATTTATTGCATTATGGGATGTTGTTACACATTATAGCACAATACTTATGCCTTTTCTCTCTTATTTTACAAGGTTTTATACAAAGAGGGAGAATACAAAGAGGGAGAATGCCGACAGCTGGAATTCTGGGCCAGAAAGGAGCAAATCTGAGAGACCTATTCTTCACAACTCCAAAAGTTCTAAAACTTTACGGAGAATTATTTTGAAATATATAAAAAATATTGGGCAAAGAAAGTACCAGAGTGGACCTACCAGGTAGCCACAAGGGTGGGGGGGCGCCCCCTGCCTTGTGGGCCACCTGGCAGGCCTCCGGTGCCCATCTTCTGCTATATGATGTGTTTTGTCCCAAAAAAATGAAGAGGAACCTTTCGGGATGAAGCGCCGCCGTTTCAAGGCGGAATCTGGGCAGAAGCAATCTAGGGCTCCGGCGGAGCTGTTCTGCCGGGGAAACTTCCCTCCCTGAGAGGGAAATTGAAGCCATCATCATCACCAACGATCCTCTCATCGAGAGGGGGGCAATCTCCATCAACATCTTCACTAGCACCATCTCCTCTCAAACCCTAGTTCATCTCTTGTATCTGATATTTGTCTCAAAACCTCATATTGGTACCTGTGGGTTGCTAGTAGTGTTGATTACTCCTTATAGTTGATGCTAGTTGGTTTGTTCGGTGGAAGATCATATGTTCAGATCCTTAATGCTATTCAATTCCCCTCTGATTATGAACATGAATATGCTTTGTGAGTAGTTACATTTGTTCCTGAGGACATGGGAGAAGTCCTGTTATAAGTAATCATGTGAATTTGGTATTCGTTTGATATTTTGATGGGATGTATGTTGTCTCTTCTCTAGTGGTGTTATGTGAACGTCAACTACATGACACTTCACTATTGTTTGGGCCTAGGAGAAGGCATTGGGAAGTAATAAGTAGATGATGGTTTGCTAGAGTGACAGAAGTTTAAACCCTAGTTTATGTGTTGCTTCGTAAGGGGCTGATTTGGATCCACATGTTTCATGCTATGGTTAGATTTATCTTAATTCTTCTTTCGTAGTTGTGGATGCTTGCGAGGGTTTAGCATAAGTGGGAGGCTTGTCCAAGTAAGGACAACACCCAAGCACTGGTCCACACACATATCAAATTATTAAAGTAACGAACGCGAATCGTATGAGCATGATGAAAACTAACTTGATAGTAATTCCTATGTGTCCTCGGGAGCGCTTTGCATTATATAAGAGTTCGTCCAGGCTTGTCCTTTGCTACAAAAAGGATTGGGCCACCTTGCTTCCCCTTAGTTATTTTTTTTACTTGTTACCGTTACGAATTATCTTATCACACAACTATCTGTTACAGATAATTCTAGTGTTTGCAAAGAATACCTTGCTGAAAACCGCTTGTCAATTCCTTCTGCTCCTCATTGGGTTCAACACTCTTACTTATCAAAATGACTACGATAGATCCCATATACTTGTGGTCATCACCAGCTCACCTATTCCGTAGGTGATATCGAAAGCGTTGATCTCTTTTCATGCGCATCATTGAAGCCTACGAGCAGATTGCCGTTTTTTCACTCGGGCGTAGGAATGCTGCCTTTTTTGCTTGGCTTTAGTGCATATCAACTCGACGACGATGCGAGTGATTGCATATGGTGTTTCCGCCGACTACGCGAATGAATATCTTCACGTTAAAGAAGATACTACCATCAAATGCGTCCATGCCTTTGCGAAGACAATGATCTACGCTTTTGGCCTAGAGTACCTTCGAGCTCCAAACGAAAAATACACAAAGAAGATCATGGCAACGAATGAAGAAAGGGGATGGCCGGGCATGCTAGGTAGTATTGGTTGCATGCATTGAAGGTGGAAGAACTATCAGGTGGCTTGGGCAGGGCAATACATCAACCACAAACGTAGACTCGCCATTGTGCTTGAAGCTGTGGCTTCACATGATTTATGGATTTGGCATTGTTTCTTTGGTTCTCCGGGGTCTCTCAATGATATCAATATCTTGCAGCGATCTCACCTATTTGCTCAGCTAGCTAGTGGCAAAGTTTTGACTTGCAACTATACCGTCAATGGCCATGAGTGTACCATAGGGTACTATCTTACCGACGACATTTATCCTTCATGGTCAATAGTGTGGAGACCATTGGTGACCCCAAGACCAAGAAACACAAAGTTTTTGTCGAAGCACAAAAAGCTTGACGAAAGGATATTGAGAGGGCATTTTGGTGTGTTGCAAGCTCGATTTGTCATTGTTCGAGGCCCCGCTCGCTTCTGGGATAAACAATCCCTTAGAAACATCATGGCTGCTTGTGTAATTTTACACAACATGATCATCAAGGATGAGAGAGATTTGGACTTAGAGCTTTATTATGACAATATTGGTAGTTGTGTGAAGCCTGCCAGTGACGCATATGAGATCACTGCATTTCTTGACATTTACCGAAAGATCGAGAACCATAATTCACAAAAACAACTCTAGCATGTCTTATGGAGCATCGTTAGCAACTCTACGTGGGATAGATTCTCATTTTTATTCATATATATATTTGTGCGTGATTTGAACAATTTGATGTTGTAATACTTATTCAAAATTGAATATTTGTTGTAATGAAAACATTGTTGTATTGTGTTGCTTTTTGGACCATTTATATTCATATGTTTAATTTATAGTGTGATTTCATTCGGTTCATAAATCTATAATTTACAAAGCTATGCAAAATTAAACGCGTTCTTCAAAACATTTACTGAACGGATTTACAACATCCATTCTGTCGGAGAGCTTGTGGTATCGTATTTTTTTACGGGCACACGTGAACTTACGGGAAGTGCGTGTACACTGGATCTGCGCTCTAAATTCTGATATATACTTCCTCCGTTCCTAAATATAAGTCTTTATAAAAATTCTATTATAGGCTACATACGAAGCAAAATGGATGAATCTACACTCTAAAATGCATCTACATACATCCGTATGTGGTTCATAGTAAAATGTCTAAAAAGACTTATATTTAGGAACGGAGGGAGTATATTACTCTACTCACTCCGTTCCTAAATACTTCCCTCGTTCCTAAATATTTGTCTTTTTAGATATTTTAAATGACTATCACATACGGATGTATGTAGACATATTTTAGAATGTAGATTCAGTCATTTTGCTTTGTATATAGTCACTTGTTGAAATCGCTAGAAAGACAAATATTTAGGAACGAAAGGAGTATAAGTCTTTTTAGACATTTTAAATGGACCACAACATACCAATGTATGTAAACATATTTTAGAGTGTAGATTCATCCATTTTGCTTCATATATATTTGGGAACGGAGGGAGTAGAAAGGATAACGCACAAACCGAAAACCATTCTGATAAATGGCAACGCCGCGGCCGGAGCTGCTCTCGCCGGATGAGGATGAGGAGGAGAGCGCGCGGGGGCTTCTGTATGAGGCGTACAACGAGCTGCAGCGCCTGGCGGCCGAGCTGGGTGGCGCAGCGGTGCCGGTACCAGCGGTGGTGGTGGTCGGCCACCAGACGGACGGGAAGAGCGCGCTGGTCGAGGCGCTCATGGGGTTCCAATTCAACCACGTCGGTGGCGGCACCAAGACCCGTCGACCCATCGCGCTCCATCTTCGCTTCAACCCGCGCTGCCATTCCCCCAACTGCCGACTCCTCGCCGGCTCGGGCGAGGGGGACGCAGAGGACGACGCCGGGGCTGCTGACCGCTCAATGCTGCTCGCCGACATCCAGGTAAGTTCAGATGCCCACATGTGGTTGACTGGTTGTTGATATGCCGGTGTCATTTTTCTACCTATCCTGGCGGCGTCTTTGTAACGCACCGTATATGTTCGCGCTATTGCTGGTGTCGTAAACTATTGCTCGGAAGATTCTATCAATGACCTAAATAATTCCTCCTCGCAAAAATAAATAAATAAATCAAATATCTAAGTATTGGTAAAAGGTTGCTGAATGGTCATCCCACATTTTGGCTTTTATAAGGAAGTAATCTCGTGTACATATTTTTACATATGTTTTCCCTAAATATTCAGAGACATTTGTACATATGTTTTCCCTAACAAAATAAGCACAACATTCGTTTTTCCTGTATACATAAAGAAAAAGGATTTTACCGGTGTCATATGCTTGTACTTGCCATATACTTCACAGTTGATGCTGTCATTGTTGATCTTCTAATCCATGATAATTCAGAATGATGAGAATTATTAAATGGTACTTCTTAGGCCCTGTTCGGAGAAGCTCCACTCCACAACTCCACTCCCGGAGTTGGTGGAGTTGCAGTTGAAAACTGCGGAGCAGCTATTTCCTAACTCGTGCTGAGCTGCCATTTAGGCCTTTAATTGGTGTATTCGTATATCTTGTATGTTATAATGATCCAAACTATCATTGATATTTCCCCTTTGGTCTTTTACCACAGATGCCTTTAATGTATGCCATCTAAAGATGTGTTCCCC
>NC_041388.1:240703833-240734396 GCF_002162155.2 Triticum dicoccoides
AATTAGGCCAAATATTAAGGCATATGTAACCCGTGCTGAGCTGCTCAAGAAGGAAATCCTCACTGCTGATGGGCCGTGTTGCCCTATCTGCGGCCATGTCCAGGAAGATGCAAACCACATCATGTTCGACTGCGAGTTTGCACTGAACTACCGGCAGCGCGTCGGAGGTCATTCTCCTCCATCTCCAAATGTCAAGCTGCTGCACATGTGCGACCCCCCCCAGCGCGCGGCCTGCTGCTTTCCTTCTGCTCTGCTTCTGGAACCTACGAAAGCACCGAAATGCTGTTGCGTTCCAGGAGCAACAGCCAACCTTGGACTGCCTCCTGCAAATGTGCCGGGAAGATGCTGTCCTTTGGAAGGAAATCCACCCCGCGCAAGTTTCGGAATGCCCCCCCGCGTTAAAAAAGTCAAACCACGAACTGTTAATAATCATAACGGGTTAGGTACATTTACCTTCTAAAAGGCCTTTCAAAAGGGCATAACAGCCTTATTTAGGAACACTGAATCTATGTGAACTAGTAGGTTGACTTGCTATAAATGGGAGGTGTGTAATAAGGACTGTCTATGCGACAACCTGATAGATGGCGTGACCCAATTGCTGTGGTTCTCAAGCAAAGGGTGTGGTACCTTTTGCATTGCATTACTAATTTTGTAGAAAACAAGTATATCACTTTGTTGGTACTGTCAACTTGAAACATTGACAAGACTGAACTGTTGTCGGATTACTTGATTTACTGACCCTCTACCACTGCATGCCAATATTATTTAAATAGAATAACTACTTTCAGGCATATATTGAAGCTGAAAACAAGAGGCTGGAGAATGATCCTTCCCAATTTTCAGCGAAGGAAATTATAATAAGGATAGAATATAAACATTGCCCCAATCTCACCATTATTGACACTCCAGGTCTCATTCTTGCAGCTCCTGGCCGTAAAAACCGAGTTTTGCAGGTACGCTATCAGTTAACACTGTTTCGTTGTAGCCTTTTATGTTCCTTTGTTTCCACAGAAACTGTACTTACTGCTATGCCTGGACTCTTCGACACTCTAATATTTACGAAGTGACCTTCGTTGGTAATCTTGCAACCTGCAGAGTCAGGCTTGTGCTGTTGAGGCCCTTGTTCATGCGAAAATCCAGCATAAAGAAACCATAATTCTGTGCCTTGAAGATTGTAGTGATTGGAGCAATGCAACTACAAGGAGAGTGGTGATGCAGGTTTGTTATTTTGAAATTTTTCCACGGAAAGGTCCTGTACAACATCCTTGGATGAATCCACACTAGCTGTATCTCATTTTCTTTGAAGAAGGAGCTTATTGCTCCCAGCCTCATTTCCTTGAGCTGATAAGACAACAATGTCTGGATAGTTATGAGGGATAACAAGGAACTATGCCCTGTTATCCAGCAGACTCTACTACCCTACGAGCTTAGCATCATTGATAACTTTATGTACTACAACCAGGAAACATCAAACAGCAGGTACAGACTTAAGCTTTACAAACTTGATAACTGGAATACCAGCTCTACCTCTCATACGGAAGTCTTTCCTACTTATAAAGTTTGGAGTTGGTGGTCAGTTGAGTTCACTCGTCCTCTTCTTCCACTATTACTCATTTGTGGGACCAACCCTTGCAAAAGTTACAAATAAATATATGTATTGCTCAACAACGAGACCAGCAACCTCCAGGAAGACATAAATAAATAAATGCACTCTCACTCACATGTGGCACATGCCACAAATAAACAAATGCATTTTTACACACATGTAAGACCAGCAATCCTGTAAAAGACATAAATAAACAAATACACAAATGAGACTCCAGCCCAAAACTATGCTCTTGATCTTAGTTTCTCTGCCCAACCCTCTAAATTTTGTACCATAACATTAGAAAGAGATAACATTATTATGTAGTTTGACGCACGATAGACCTGGCTTCTTACCGGATCACTATCCTCGTGATGTCTCCTACCTAATGCCCATTCTCCTGCATTTCAAAACTCGAAATAGTGTCTGATTTTGAAATCTTTCAATGGTCCTTCCATGGCCGCTTTAGAATCTTCAACACCTCGCGACATGCATCTTGCTCTCTTTTCAATTGCGAGTCAGCGATCCTGGGACACCATTATCTTTCGACGATCTCCCTATTCGTAGTCGGTGGCCTAAATCCTCGTCTTCTCTGTGGCTTTGTAGCAACTCACGGGCAATGTGCTAGGACACCCTACCAAACTAAAAGTCTGGTACTCCCTAACACCCTGACAGAAACACAGAACCTTCGTAACCATCCTCAAGCCTGAGAACCATTGGACCCCATCCTGTCTCTGGCCGAGCACCTCAGAGGCCACCCTGCTTCGCAGTCCTTTCTTGTGAAGACCAACCCAAGAAGACAATGAGCGAGCCATTTGAAAAATTACAGTACTTGGATCCTGTGAGCGAAGTCTTCTGAAAACAAGCAGCGTCCCTGGTCTTCCAAACTGATCATACCTAAGAAGCTACCCTTGAAGTAACTAGTTGTTTACTATGACGTGGGAAGTTCTACACCCAAGTACATAAAGTGAAAAAGAACTTAGGCATGAGAGTAATATCAAAAGCACAGCCAATGTCAGGACCCGAGATCTAAGGTATAGAAGTCAAGCCTCAGTGCATCACACAGGAAACCGAGATTTGTACTCAGGCAATAACAACCTGTACCAGAACTGTTCCAGCCTTTATCGGATCTGGTCCTGAATACGATATATTAGTGTTCAGACAATATCAGCCTGTATCGGAACTTGTTCTGAACACCAGTACTCAATCTAACTGAGCCAGAGCATCAACCTGTAGCCAGCCACAACCGGTAAATGAATGCGCAGTTGGAGTAGAGTGATATAGCTCCCAAACTCTTTACTTTAAATGATTCACTTCACCCTGTGTTGACTAATTGCTAGCAAGTGTATATCAAAGATTCCAAGATCCTACACACAACGTGCACTTTAGAAACATACACGCATCATGCTTGCCGTGTGTGTGGAAACAACAAGCAACGCAACATAAACTATCACTTAAAACATATACAGATATACTATTCAAAGGTTCTAAAGAGCAAACATAGCAGTGCTATTGCAAGTAGGTTTATATTTCTATTTCTAAAACCTAATTAAATTAGAATATGATTTAATTCAAAATTCCCCCAAACATTCCCTTTTCAAACCTTATAAATTTAGGGTGGGGTCCACATGACACATATGGACTCATGCCTAAATCTTAGGGTTTTTGGAAGGGAATTTTGTAACAATGAGCAGTTTTTAGGGTTTAACTCTTTAAATCATGTGGTTCTGAATTATCCTCATTTTTTCAATTAAAGGAAAAATTTAAACATGATGACATGCAATGCTCTCTAATGCATCTATTGAATTACTGTTGAATCGGGAGATAAGTACCTTCACACAGCGCCTCCCCTCCTGTCTTGTTGCCTGCGTGAGTGTGTGTCTTGGATGTGGCGGCTCTCTCTGGGGCAGGGGGAAGAGGGGCTCCTCTTCTAGGTCAGCACCTCTCATGGGCTTGGGCCCAAGAGACAGATCTTGATGGGCTAGGGCCCATACCGGTTCAACACTCCCCCTCAAGATGGGTGGTAGATATCTATCATCCCCATCTTGTCACACGCCAAGTTACAGTCCTTTGTTCCCAGTCCCTTTGTCAAGCAATCTGCAAACTGCTGCCCAGAGCTGACATGAGTAAGGCTGATGATCCCAGCATCAAGTTTCTCTTTAATGAAGAAGCGATCAATTTCCACATGCTTCGTCCTATCATGTTGAACTGGGTTATTAGCAATGGCTATAGCTGACTGATTGTCACACCACACCCTTAAGGGTCCCTTCCTCAAGAGTTTCAACTCGCATAGTAGGTGCTTCACCCAGAGCATATCACACAACCCTTGAGATAATGCTCTATATTCAGCTTCTGCTGTTGATCTAGACACAACATTCTGTTTCTTGCTTCTCCATGACACCAAATTTCCTCCCACAAACACACAGTAACCTGAAGTTGATCGTCTATCATCTTGACAGCTAGCCCAATCAGAGTCACTATAGCCATCCACCTCAAGATGTCCACTCTTCGCAAACCACAACCCTTTACCCGGAGTCCCCTTCAAGTATCTCAGGATTCTGTGAACAATATCAAGATGCCCTCTCCTTGGTTCATGCATGTATCTGCTCACCACCCCCACGGCATACGTAATGTCAGGCCTAGTATGACACAAGTACAATAACCTCCCAACCAGCTTCTGATAATCTTCCTTATTCACTAGCTCACCTGATTGTGCTGTTACTTGATGATTTTGTTCAATTGGAGTAGGGGCTGCACGACATCCCATCATGCCCATGTCACTCAAAAGATCCAAGGTGTATTTTCATTGGCACAAAGATATTCCCTTCTCTGTCCGGGCCACTTCTATGCCAAGGAAGTACTTTAGATTTCCTAAGTCTTTTACCTCAAACTCCTTGCTCAGACACCCCTTCACTCTCTTTATTTCCTCCTCATCATCTCCAGTGATGATGATATCATCAACATACACTGCAACAATGGTGATCTTCTTATTAGTGTGTCTATAAAACACCGTGTGGTCACCATTACATTGGCCATACCCCATATTCCAAACAGCTCGTCTGAACCTATCAAACCATGCCCTCGGCGATTGCTTCAGGCCATACAAGGATTTCTTCAGCCTGCATACCTTCCCCGTAGTCTGTTCTGTGCCCAAACCTGGCGGTATCTCCATGTATACCTCTTCTTTCAAGTCACCATGTAAGAAGGCATTCTTGACATCTAACTGGTGCAATTTCCACCCAAAGTTTGCAGCACACGAGACTAATACCCGTACCGTGTTCATCTTTGCAACTGGAGCAAATGTCTCATCATAGTCAATTCCATAAGTTTGACTATATCCTCTGGCAACCAATCTAGTCTTATACCGTTCCACCTTGCCCTCAGGATTCTGCTTCACAGTAAAAATCCACTTACAACTCACTGCTTTCTTTCCTGCCGGCAATGTGGTTAGCACCCATGTCTTGTTTTTTTTCAATGCTTCTAACTCCTCTATCATCGATTCACGCCACTTCGGATCTTGCTTTGCAGCCTTCCAATCCCTAGGGATAGACACAGTTTGCAGAGAGGCAACAAACGCCTTATATGAAGGTGACAAAGCCTTGTAAGACACAAAATTGCCAATATCAAGGTCATCACAAGCATCATCCTTTGGCAGAGCCTTCCTTGCTACCTCACCCTTCCTTGCCGCTTCACGTGTAGGTTTTCGCAACGCAATGGGCAGCTCCACTGTGTCAGATGAGCTTGCCTCACTGCCTTGCTGCTCCCCCTGCACTCTTGCCTCACTGCCTTGCTGCTCCCCCTGCACTCTTGCCTCCCTGCCTTGCTGCTCCCCCTGCACTCTTGCCTCCCTGCCTTGCTGCTCCCCCTGCACTTGTGGTTGCCGCCGAGAGTACACCAGGGTATTCGTCTGCCATCGATCCCGAACAGGAACCTGGAGAGCACCAATCTTAAGTGTATCGACAGTTGGCTCGACATGAGCCCGCACATCATGATCAGTGATGGTACTAACCGGAATTGTACCCACTATTGGTTGAACCTGAGCCTGCACATCATTATCAGTGTTAATGTCCACAGGATCACCGTGAGTATGAGACACATCCTTCTCCCCCTCTTGACCATCATGCACAGGGTGTAGGTGGTCAAGCTCTGCAAACAACAGACTGAGATCAGTCGGCTCACCATAGAATGGCTCAGACTCCCTGAATGTAACGTCC
The DNA here is from genome assembly GCF_002162155.2 of Triticum dicoccoides. NCBI lineage: Eukaryota > Viridiplantae > Streptophyta > Magnoliopsida > Poales > Poaceae > Triticum > Triticum dicoccoides. The sequence continues at coordinate 240,709,633 of NC_041388.1, forward strand.
ATACTTACAAACCTGCGTTTTTCAGAGGGACACCAACATTTATACCCCTGCTGACTAGACGAGTATCCCAGAAAGACACACTTCACTGCCCGAGGATCAAGCTTGCCAACAGATGGTCGGTGATCACGAACAAAGCAGGTACTGCCAAACAACTTTGGGGGAACAACAAACTTATTATCTCCAATGATCAACTCAGACGGAGATTTCATGCCAAGTATCCTGGAAGGTGTTCGGTTGATCAAGTATGTGGCTGTCATAACTGCATCATCCCACAAGAACTTAGGCACATTCATGGTAAACATCAACGACCGAGCAACCTCAAGAACATGACGATTCTTTCGTTCGGCCACTCCATTCTGAGGGGGGGTGTCCGGACATGAAGTTTGATGAAGAATCCCATGGTCAGCCATGAAAGCTCCAAAAATGTTGTTCACATACTCCGTTCCATTGTCCGTCCTGAGCACCTTGACCTGTACCTGAAACTGGTTCTTTACAAGAGCATGGAAGTTCTGAAAACAGCTAAACACCTCATCCTTGTGACGCATCAAGTAAATCCAAGTCATGCGAGAATAGCAGTCAATAAAGGTAGCAAAATACTTCTTCCCATTCATTGACACCACTGGGCTAGTCCATACATCCGAATGAATAAGCATAAAAGGAGATATGCTCCTGAGCCCCTTACTCACATATGAGGCCCGTGTGTGTTTTGCATATTCACAAGCATCGCATGTCAGCTTGCCTTTGCCTATTCCACACATAACATCCGGAAATATTCTACTCATCTTATCAAAAGATACATGCCCCACCCTACAATGATGGATCATCGCCTGCTTCTCCTTATCCTCCATGGTCGCAGCACACACCAAGTCCGGCTGCACCTCCTGGTCCATGTACCAGAGCCCCCTACGCCTGGTGCCAGTCCCAACCGTCTGGCTCGTCTGTCGCTCCTGAATCAAGCAACCGAACTTGTCAAGGATCACACGACAGTCCATTTGATCAATGAGTGCACTGAAAGAGACCAAATTGACAGGAAAGGCTGGCACATGTAAAACTGATGATAGGGAAATGGTCGGAGTACACTTTACTGTACCAACCCCTATGACTGGTTGTTTTGTGCCATCAGCCGTTTGTATAGTGCCCGTGTGAGAGGGAGGATGCTTAGTGTAAGATTCGAACACACATGAGTTACTAGCAACATGCTTAGATGCTCCAGAGTCAAGAACCCACTCTGGAGCACTCTCATTAGTAGCAAGAGATGCTCTTTCCGGATTACCTTCATCAGTGGAGGCCCAGTGAGCAAAGTCTCCATAGGCAACATCATCTACATCTTTGCCTTTGGACGTCCCAGTGTCTCCTGCAACGGCCATGTGAGCCCTCTGACCCCCTGAGTGTCCTGAGTAGCCACCTCTACCTCTAGAAGCCTGGCTCCATGAGGTCTCTGAGTATCCACCTCTGCCTCGAGCACTTCTACCTCTGCCTGCTCCCCCTCTGTTATATCCCCTGCCTCTGCCACGAGTTGGACATTCTCTCTTCCAGTGACCTACCTCCCCACAGATATGACATTTGGTGGGATCTCCCCACTCCATGCGCTCAGTGACTGCAAATGTCGAAGCCGGCACAACCTTCATGTCTGCATGCTCAAGGGATAGGCGCACCTCCTCTTGAGTCATCGCTGCAATAGCCTCAGGAATGGTAGGCAGACTAGGTTGGTGCAACAGGGAAGCCTTCCTGCCATCAAAGCAACCTTTGAGGCCAGCCAAAAATTTCAGCACACGCCTGCGTGCCATCCACTTATGGCCTGACTCGATTGAAGCCGCATCATAGAGTTCCAAGGGATCACAGTTATCCTGGTCAGCCCACAGAGCCTGCAGTTCTGCCACGTATGTCATCACTGACATGCCATCATCTTGACGCAGCAACCTAATCTTGTCCTCAATCTGAGCAATGAGCATGACATTGCCCTTGCCAGAGTATTGAGTGGACAGAATCTTCCATATCTCAGCAGGTGAGGATAGCCCCTCCACAGAGCGTCCAATGGAGGGCACCACGGAGTTCAACAACCACACCATAAGTACAGAGTGGATGACCTTCCACCTCTTGCCCTCTGCACTACTCGTGTCCCTTGGTTCTACAACGGTGCCCAACAAATATCCATCAAGCTCCTTCTGCTCCACAGCCCACAAAGCCCTTCTGGACCAGCTCAAATAATTTGTTGCCCCCTCTAGCTTCATGTCCAGGGGCGACATTTCAAGCTTTTGAGCCACTTCCTGTCGAGGAACGATGGCCCCAGAGTTGGACTCCGCGAGGATCTTAGCGAGCTTCTCCAAAGCCTCGGCAAGACCAGTTGGTTCAGCCATCGTTTGCCGGGATGAGCAGCAACAGCAAAACTCAGCCTCGGAGAGTCTTTTTTTCCCAAGGAGCACCACCACCACCACCACAACACCAAGCTCACAACAGCAAGTCCACAGAGAAAAAAAAAATCTCTGTAAAGTACACAAGCGGTCCAGCCAAGGCTCTTCCTGTTCCAGAACGAGCAGTCCAGCAGGCAACCACTCTTTCTTCCTCTGCCGCAGCACCAAGAAGCAGCCGAAAAGCACCAGCAGCTCAGCAAGCTCCCAGGAACAGCACAAGGCAGCAGCAGCTGCTGCAGTTCCTCCTCTGTTCAGCAGCACCAACAGCAGCAGCTCCCCGCCTCAGCCTGACTCGCACGCAGCCCAAATCCGCTGCCGCCTTCTTCCTCCTCCTCCTCTTCTTCCCGCCGTAGCCGCCTGCACAGCCCGCAGCAGCCCTCCTCGGCCGCCCCCTTCGCAGCTAGCCACCCCAGGGACACGAAGCAGGACAAGAGGAAGCAGCTCCCTCCCGGCCGCGTTGCAGCTCCTCGAGCCCAGCCCAGCCGCCGCCGCGCGCACCACAGCAGACCCGCCGCCTCACGCACGCACGAGCCTCCTTTCTCGCCTGACCCCGCTGGGCCCCACCGCCGCCTCTCCAGCGAGGGACTACGCCGCCACCTTCGTCGCCTGGCTCGATACCATGTTGAATCGGGAGATAAGTACCTTCACACAGCGCCTCCCCTCCTGTCTTGTTGCCTGCGTGAGTGTGTGTCTTGGATGTGGCGGCTCTCTCTGGGGCAGGGGGAAGAGGGGCTCCTCTTCTAGGTCAGCACCTCTCATGGGCTTGGGCCCAAGAGACAGATCTTGATGGGCTAGGGCCCATACCGGTTCAACAATTACCATAGGCTAGAGCTGTGGCAGCTAACTACACTGCAAGTATACTTAGCTATTGCACATTCAAAAAATAATTTGTCATATGATCTACTATTTCATGTGAATACAAAACATAAACTTAGGGCTACTGTCCAACCTCTTTAAAAAGTTATCCTTAGTGAGGACGCTATCTCTAAAAGCTAACCATGCAAGACTACAGTCTTCAGAGGCACTTTAATAAACCAGAACTTTCTATGGGGCCATCTAACCTTATTACTAGTCTTTAGCAGAACATAAAAATATTTCAGTGCTCTCAAGTAACCACATGCACTTACCGTTACTCTTACAGTCTCATGAAGGCGGATTTTACTAAACAACTCCTGGAGCTTTTACCAAGTTTCAACTCTTTTACTGGGCAACTATGTTTAAATATAAAAAATGCACTGACTATCCCAAATTCTAATTTTCAACCAGACAATTCTGTTAACATAATCCTTCATTAAGTGAGGAGGTGCTGCCTTTCAGCTAAATTGTGTTCCCGTTTTGATACTGCAGGTTGATCCTGATCTTGTAAGGACTGTTCTAGTCTCCACAAAACTTGACACGAAAATTCCACAATTCGCACGTGCCTCTGATGTTGAAGTGTTTCTTCACCCACCAACTTGTGTTTAGATGGTTCCTTATTGGGAGATTTTCCCTTTTTCACATCAGTGCCTTCTGGGAGAGTTGGTTCTTGCCATGAAGCTGTCTTCAGATCAAATGAAGAGTTTAAGAAGGTAATGCCACTATTCCATCTCTTTAGAGCTTGCTGTTCTCCCTCCTGTGAACTTTGAATTTTCTGTGAGCTTGTCCTTGCTGGTATGTTTGTATTCTAGTTTTAAGTTGCCTGTGAATTTTCTTCATATGTATGTGAAGGCCAACTGGTCATCAGATCCCACCCTTTTTCGTGTGAATAAAATCTTGTTCTACACAGTCAATTGGACGAAGATCATGCTGGAAATGTCTCACTCATCCATATGCATTATTCCCTTGCATAGGATGTCACACATTCTCTCTTTCTCTCTCTCTCTCTCTCTCTCTCTCTCTCTCGCTCTCTCTCTCTCTCTCTCCCTCAGAAAAAAAGGATGTCACACAGTAGAAATATGTAGAATCATGTCAGAGGGAACTTTAGTTTCTGAAATGTTAACAGGGAGTTAAGTTATAAGTAAAAGTTGTGAGTTACCTGTCTGTTTATTGGTTCCAATAATTTAAATAGCTTCCATTTAAATATTATAATACATGGTTGTTTAAACTTCCCAAAACCCATAAAGTGCCTTCTTAAAGTATGCCTCCATTTTTCTGTATACTTCTGTGATCAAGATGTCTTGGGAGTATTACTAATGAACAGGTTCAAAAAATGAATAGGATTCTACTGCAAAACATAGATACATTGTCCTCAGGATCTGGCTGTGGTGAGTTACACCACTATCGGGTCATTGATTAGTGCCAAGTAAGAACAAATGAAATGTTGCAACCTAGCAGCAAAGAGAGCTGCTTTATAGAACATTAAATGTCCATGTTAAGGAGCACCTCCTTGCCAGGGTTATTCTCTGTCAGCACTTGTTAGCCAATTATGGTTTGCCTTTTCTCCTATCCGTACTCTGTAGTTATCAAGAACCTTTTGTGTTACTGGATCCTTGAAAGGCATCTAATTTTTTCTATGTTCTGCAGGCGATCTCACTGAGAGAATTGGATGATGTTACATCTCTTGAAGACAAGCTAGGAAGGTCACTTACAAGGGAGGAGAAGAACAGGATAGGAGTGAGTAACTTAAGATTATTTTTGGAAGAATTGCTGCAGAACAGGTATTCTTGTATATTATTTGCAGAGCCAGAGGCCAGAGCATATAGTTTTTCATCATTCTTTGTATCTGTGGATTCATTCAAATTAATATGAACAAGGTACATAGAGAGTGTTCCGTCGATTATTCCACTTCTTGAGAAGGAACATCGCGCTGCATCGAGGAAGTTGCGCAAAGTCACACAAGAAATCAGGTGATAACTTACTTGATTTTCAGCAAGTATATATATAGTTTAGTGCACTTAAGTGGCCCTATAATCTAGATTTATTTCCCCTAACACCACTTGTGATCAATTTCCTAGAGTACAATGCTACCCTGTTGGAGTTCGAAGCTTATCTTATACAACTATTTGGATGAGTTGGTGAATGAACTATTTTCCTCTGCACTTTTGAAAAGAACTTTTTTCTTCTCTGATAATCGCAAGCCAGCTTTGCTTTGTATGCATAACTGCTGCACCAGCAATTCAGTGTAATGCCTCCAATATTTCCTGAAAATGATAAATTTGTCTGTCTTGGAGTATGTTTATACTGTTAGTAAAGAAAAGAGGAACAAAAACTATGTTCTAGTCTCACTTCCATATAGCAGAACAGGTTATCTGAAGTAATAAGTTTATGAAGGAAGGAAAGCTAAGGCGGTCTGTTCGTTCTGTCCTCATGTGCTTTGTAGCCAAGCTTTTCATTGAAGAAGCCTGCTATCCTGCTAATGGCATTCTGTATCTGGACAGTGATTTGGACGAAGCAAAACTAAAGGAGAAAGCTCGCCTGTTCCATGATTCATTTTTGACAAAGGTGCTACTACTCTAGCTAGATTCCGACAGTGTCTTACATTATTTAAATGAAGCATTTTCCATGTATTACAAGGACAACAAATAATCTTTAAATGTTATTTTAAACATATGGCTATACTTCTAGGTTGCAGCACATTTTAATTAATGTAATGGTGCAATACCTTTTCTTCATTGTATGTGAATGAGACATATATTGCTGAACTTTTCACTGAATATAGTACCCAGGAAAAAACAGCTTGATATAAATCTGAAGATTTGTTTACTATCTCGTGTTTCAGTTATCTTTGCTACTGAAAGGCATGGTGGTGGCACCTCCTGATAAGTTTGGTGAGTGTTTTATCTCCTCCGGTTCATTTTGAAAGAGAGCTTCTTGTTAACTGTGTTGTGCTAACAATTTCTCGGAACTCTTGGGCCTTTAGGAGAAACTTCAGTTAACGAGAGGATCAATGGAGGGACATTTACTGGAAGCGAGAATTTCCAGCTCCCAAACAAGATGATGCCTGTAAGTTCTTTCCACTCGTGCTTTCCTGGCATGTTCTTCATAAAGATGTAGTTGTACACAGAGGGATTCATGTGCTTGATTTGCTTGCTCTTGACGGCGAGCTTCTTCTTGGCGACGAACATTGCACTCATCTTCATCTTGATGGTGGCGCTCATTGTTGCACGTTCCTCTTGTGTTTGTCGTTCTTGATGCTCACGGTCAAGAATGCGGTTTTGAAGGCCATTGCCACTATGAGTTTGTCGCGGCCCTTGATACTCGTGTTCTTCATGGTGGTGATGTCGTCGAGAGTGGTGGTACTTGCGCCCGGATGGCATCCCGGAGGTACTTGCACTTGAGTGCCATCTTGAAGATGAGGACAATTTGCGATTGTTGAACATTTCTTGAATGCGGTCCATTTGCACGTCCATCTTGGCGACGAGGTAGTCCCTCATGCGGACATCGGATTGGCGCATGTCAGTGGAGAGGTTCTCGATGCGCTCATTTAAGATGATATTTGCATCGTTTGTAACCCTTTGGAGTCTGAAGTGGTGAGACTTGGTGAGGAAGTCGTGTGGGCCCTCTTAGTTGTCGAAAACCAGACAAGAAGTACCTTCCCTATCCATCTTACTCGGCAAAGTGTGAGTAGGAATGGAGATGAACAATACCAAAGTCACCTCCTTTTGATGTTGGTGAAGGATCACATGATGTCACACATGCCAATGCAAAAGTGAATAACTTGGTATCTAGCCTTGACCAATCTCACACCTACACACAAAGGTTTATAGGGGAGCTTGACAGGGATTGGTGGCACGAAGTCAAGCAAGTTGAAGTTCAAGATTTTGTAGAAGTTGGAAGTGAACCACAATGAACTCAAAATGCTATGCAAGCGATCTCAATTGTAAGGATAGAAAGGCAAAATGAAAAAAAAAAGTGCACACGCAAAGATGATGGGGCTTGTGCAACCAAGTAAATGAGCATACAATGTTGGCCTAGCGAAGACTAAGCTCATGTTGCACAAACTCGAGGGGAGACTTGCTCGATTGCACGTAGAGGGCAAGGATTCGATCACTTGACTACCACTCTACTACTATCAAAGCTTGACGTTTTCCTATAAGTATCCTTGGCAATCGTATTTTGCTCTTTGCACCTTTTTGCGTACAATTTATTTGATGTTTCTTTTTCTTCCTTTTGCCTTTTCTCTTTGAGCCAAGATCAAAATCATGAGAGTATAGCTATCGAGATAATGTGAGGATCCAAAACAGACCGCACAAGGTACCGAAAGATCAATGAGATCGACAGTGACTAAGGAAGACAAGTGATCGATGCCCGACAATACTTGATGAACTAGTCTCGGTAGGATCAAGGTTTTTGCAAAGGAATGGATGGCTCACAAAGGGTAATGGCAGTGAAGGTAAAGTTTGTGTGAGGGAATGGTATACTTGGTCGACGCCTCTACCTTCACACAATTAGAAGGACCAGCCTTGCTTCCGGTGCCGGTGTCAAAAGGATGGATGGATCCTCATTGAAGGCAAGCTTGTTGGTCGATGAAGGCGGTGTAGTGGTACTTGTCGATCTTGTCGATGAAGTCCTAGGTCAAAGCTGGCGAAGATGCTGGAGATGTGGGCTGTTGGACAAAGTTGGATACACAGTAGTCTGACTTTGCCCAGGCAGGTGTGGGTCAACTCGAGAGAAATTGGAGGTAGGGAAAAGAAAAATTAGGGCAAAATTGGCCCAGTGGACGCAAATCAAAGGTAGATCAGACTCACCAGAAGGTTTTTACTTTTATGTTTTATTTGAGAACCCCTTGAACGCCTTCTCAAAGGGTTCTCAAAAATTCGAGATAGATCTAATTATACTTTTTTACTTATTTCTGCATTAATAGAGTAGACGAGTAAAAAAAAGCAAACCTATTTAGGATAATAATTGGATAAGAGAGCCTCCACCCTGCCATGGGTCAGATCCAACAAAATCTCACTAGAAACAACTAATATCTCGAAATCGAGCGAGGCTATTTATGTGGGGATTTTTGAAATTGGCAAGAACAAAACAAAATTAGGCTAGAAATATGAGGGGGGAGGGATCCAATTCGTGGAGGCCTTGCTCATGATACCAAATGATACGGGGCAAGCCATTGGATTGCCCCGATCTTCACGAATTGGAGGTGGATTTGAGGTGAAACACGAAGAACACGACGATCAAGCACAACACTCAAGTGGAAATCACTCACATGGACAAAGATTCATACACAAGTACTCAAATCACAAGTACAAACAAGGATACATCTCAAGATCCAAACATCAACAAGGTAAAAGATAACTAGGGTAGGAGTTCGTCCCCAAATCCAAGAGGAATTGGAGGTGTTGAGAGATAGTTCTTACCCAATCCAAAGGATATGGAGGTCCTGAGAGATAGTTCTTCCCCAATCCAAAGGATATGGAGGTCTTGAGAAATAGTTCTTCCCCAATCAGAAGGATATGGAGGTCTTGATAATCCAAGAGGATTCTTCTCCAAATTGGAGGTCTTGATCTCCAAAGAAGAGGTAGATGAGCAAAGCTCTCTCGAGAATTTAGTCTAAACTTTGCTAACCCTAGAAATGAAGGGGAGTACGGCATATATATATAGTCTAGGGACGGAAGGGGATGGAGAAGGGAGAGTTACATGGGCTGGGCCCGAATCTTGTGCTTGCAGGCAAAGTCGGATAGTCTGACTTGTCGGATTTTCTGACGCCATGTCCGGCATAGTATTTGACCTGATCCAGAGAGCCCGGGAAAGTCAGACATCAAGTCTGACTATGTGGCATGTCGGACTAAAAGTCCAACATTTTGCCTGGTTCATCTGACGTGGTCCAGAGAGGTCCTGCAAGTCGGATATCAAGTCAGACTGTCTGACTTTACAGTTTTCTGCAGGATGAGCTCTTTGGGGACTTCTTGCTTCCTTCTCGAGTCCTTGTTTTTCTCCTCCATTGCTTGGCCTTCGTTCCTCACTTCTCCAGGCTTGTTTCCATCACACCTACCTAAGTATGTATAAGGTTACGGAGTGAGGTAGTAACCATGTCTCACATGCAAGTATAGGAAGCTCATGTAGGAAGTCAGTCACCTCGGTGTCGATAGCGCGTGCACGAGCCCTTGTCATTGGACCACTTGGAGCTTGAGGGTTGGATGATGGGTTCATGGTGGTGTCCATGGGATGCTCCGCATCATTCTTCCTCTCCTCCCGCTCTATCTCCCAACCCCAACTTGACTGAGTCAGCAGCCATAAACCATGCTGCACCCTTCCTCCCCCCTCTCAAGTTTCATCGCTTCTGAACCTCCAAGCCCCTCCCACCATCCTCCTGGTATTCGCCGCTACTCGAGTCTGGGATGATGTTCTACTCATGTGTGGTGTCGGAATTCATTCAGTGGGGAGCAAGCTGACTCATTCAGTCGCAGTGGCCTATATTCCCCTTTTAGCTATAGTTGTTGAGTCCATTTTAGGAGGTTAAACAGATTATTTGTTTACCGGGGAGTTGCTGTGGACTCACTTGACTTCATAACTTCTTTCCAACCCTTTAATCCCTCCAAATATTCTCGTGGAGAAAAGGGAACCACATTTTGTCTTGAAAGCTCAAGCTCAGCCCTTCATGTAATGTATATACCTATATACCATGACTGTGCTCTTATAACTACTGGAGTCTTTGATATGTATTTTTGTAATGCAAATGCATACTATGTTTTGGATCTCAGAATGCTGGAATGCGTCTTTACGGTGGTGCACAATACCATCGGGCAATGGCTGAATTTCGTCTGGTTGTTGGAAGTATCAAGTGCCCCCTGATTACTAGGGAGGAAATAGTCAACGCCTGTGGTGTTGAAGATATTCATGATGGGACGAATTACTCCAGGTATTCTCTTTCCACACGTTAGAAATCCTTCTGTTGTACTTATATAATATATTTGTTCACTTTTGATATTGTTTTGCTAGGACTGCTTGTGTAATTGCTGTGGCAAAAGCACGCGACACATTTGAGCCTTTCCTTCATCAGGTTGGTGAGCTCGCCTAAACTGTGGGCATATCAATAAACTATGCATAGATGCCCCTCTTCACCTTTATTCATGGCTGGCCATTCCGGACATGTACAGTCACACTGCAGCTCTTGCATATTATTTGTGTGATTATGGTTTCAACGAAATCATCGACCATGTTTTCCATGTCCGGTGCTTCGTTCTGTTCTGGACTGAGGCTAACATGTGAAAAATATTTCCGTATAAATCATTTGAAATCAAATGAAAGTGAACATAATTATAGTAAGTAGTTGTTCCCTGTGATTGGATAAGGTTGGGCTTTCCTCTGATTAATATGTTCCTTCAATTAAAATAAATCTTCTCTTTTGTCTCGTGCAGTTGAGTTTTAGGCTGTTGTACATACTGAAAAGATTGAGTCCGATATCTGTTTTTCTGCTGGAGGTACTAATCTCTATCCACGGTTTATTTAATTCATGTATTTTTGTTTTTTCCATTACTAATGCTCTGGTAGAACTCCAACAGAAGGACGGTGAGCACTTTAGCAGCCATGATGTACTTGTGAAGCGTGTCCAAGCTGCTTTCAACAGGTTTGCTGAATCTACCGAGCAATCTTGCCGTGAAAGGTGATGGTGTTCTCAATTCTAATACCTTTAAATTATTATCTTTCAGTTTATTGGTTGTGTGCGCTCTAATCACATTATATTGCAAACTCAGTTGCAACCAACTCCTTGAGGCTTGTTCAAATTAAATATACGTTCTAACATTTCCCCTTGTCTACAGGCATCATATTAACGTCATGTTGTTAAACTAAACATCTGTGACTCTATCAAGGAGACGTTAAAGTTGTTGTCTTAGTAGTTACACCAACTTATGGTAGTTACACCAACTTATGACATTAATGTACATTTTCTTCAACGATGCTTCCTATTGTTATCAAGCATGCGGTAGTAGTAATGCTGGCACTTGGCAGCCACTAGAATGCCTGAATCCTTTGCCAACTGGTTATTTTCTCCATGCTTCCTTTTCAGAAATTTATTCACTGATCTTGTTGGATGTCCTCCTTTTTATGTAGCAAACCATACCCACACCACATCAACTGCCTCCTTTTGATGTCTGGGCGTTATATTCAGTGTATTCCATACCATATATTGCAACCAGTGATGCATTCTCATGCTTTGTGGTTCCACAGATGCATTCTCATGTGTTGTTTTTATCTGTTGACCTAGTTTTTTCATGTGTTCAAATATGTAATGCAGATGTATGGAAGATTTGGAGAGCACCACTCGTTATGTTACTTGGTCCCTTCACAACAAGGTATATTTATTTACTTGGTAATTAAAACTTAATATTTTTTATCAGTCTGCCTAATGATATATGCTACATTGGATACAGAACCGTGCCGGGTTGCGACATTTTCTGGATTCGTTTGTTGCACCAGAGCAATTATGTGCTAACACATATACTGCCCACTCAGCTGGGCTGCATGAGCAATCCACTGGTTTGAATGATAGTAAGCAGGATAGACCAAAGGGAGAGCTGAAATCTAGTCATACTTCAGACTCAAATCCATCCGGTGGTGTGTCAGAAACGAGACTGGTGGATCTCTTGGACAGTATGCTGTGGAACCGAAGGCTGGCGCCCTCATCTGAGCGACTTGTGTATGCACTGGTTCACCAGATTTTTCATGGGATCAAAGAGCATTTTCTTGTCACTACAGAACTAAAGGTCTGGATGCAGTAAACCTTGCACTTTCTAGCCATGTAGATATTTCTGCTTATGTTGTTAATGCTTTGGCTCATTCATTATGCAAACGCAGTTCAATTGCTTCCTCCTGATGCCAATTGTTGACAAATTAGCGGCTCTTCTACGAGAAGACCTTGAATCAGCTTTTGAAGACGATCTTGACAGCATCTTCAGCGTCACCCAGCTGCGCCGCTCACTTGGGCAGAAGAAGCGAGAGCTGGAAATCGAATTGAAGCAGGTAGATAGTCTCTGAAACCATTTTAATTTAATTAGTCAGTTATTACCATATATCTACCTTAATTATCAGTCTCTAACCTAACATTTTGCTCTTGAATTCAGATGAAGCGTTTAAAAGAGAAATTCACAGAAATAAATAAGAAGCTCAATTGTCTCCAGGTTAGACAACAGGCCTAGGTAGGGAGGTAGAGTATTCATTTTGATGACAAGTATTTCCGGACGGAGGAGTAGAGCATATCAAGGAAATGATGATTCATAATTACGCCTGAATACAGGACCGGTAGCAAGTCACACAAGGTGGATTATGATGACAAGTATTTCCGGACGGAGGGAGTACTTGTCAACGTGTGCATTCGTGGTTCAATCATTCCATAAAAACTGTGCCTTGCAAATGGTGTAAGCTTGAGATGTTGCTTAGTAACTTTAGCATGCCGTGAAAGAAAGAAAGAAAGAAAGAAAGAAAGAAAGAAAGGACAATCTCAACTAAAGCAATGCCTCCCCCGCAAAAAGAAAGAAAGAAGGAAAGAAAGATGTCTTGCTACATCTATAGGTTTGGTTTGGGATCGGAGTAGCACTTTGGATCCTTAACGCTGCTCATTGCCCATGCACGTCGCGACTCTTTCAAACCAAACTCACCTGAAAAGCACTCTCATGGTCTCATTGATACACGTCCGCCTCTCAAATCACCAACCTAAACTTGGCACAAGCAGCGCCACCACCACCCTCTCCGTCCCTTCCATCTCTCTCTCCCTTCTCTCCGCGCGCGCGAACCACGGTGCTATGCCACGCGCATCGGGCACGGCCAAGAACTCGACGTCGAGATGAGGGGCGCCGGCGGCGAAAAGGAGGCATTCTTCCACTGCCTGGACCGCGTGCCGTCTGGCATCCACATCGACACCGACCACCCCTCCGACGACGACGATGACGAGGAAGAGGCCCGTTCCTCCTTCTCCTCCGCCATGGGCGACCACAACTTCCAGAGCTTCCGCCGGCCCCAGTCGGCCATGCTGCTGGAGGACGAGGACCAGGAGCCGGAGCCGGAGATGGAGGACGCGTCCAAGTACGACATGTGGATGTCCGACGAGCCCATGTCCATCCAGGAGCGCCGCCGCCGCCTGCACCAGGGCCTGGGGATGGTCAGCAGCCGGGACCTCGCGCTGCGCCGCCACAGCACCAAGAAGCGCTTCATCGACGTGCCGCGGAGCGTGTCCAGGAGGATGCAGCAGATGCCACCGTCGTTGCCCGTCGCGCCCGCCGCCAACGCCCCGACTCCGAGCGTTGCCGCCGCGGAGACAGCTCGCGCGCCGCCGTCGGGACTGGCCGCGGCGCGCGAGATGCTCAAACAGCCGCCGGCCAAACCCATCACGAGACGCCGGTCGGACGGCTTCCTCGCCGTGCGAGACGGCTCCGGAAGGCCGTCTCTGCGTCGTGCCCGCTCCTTGCTCAGCCCGCACGACCCCTGCAGCAGCTCACTCATCGATAAGTTTAAAGCGACACGTGATATGCCCGCTGGCCAGGTGACCATGCCGGCATCAGCGCCCGCGGATAAGGGCACCAAAGGCGACGGGGACGACGGCGGCCAGACCAAGAAACAGGACAACATCAAGGAGGGCGCCGTCATGGCTGCGCCCAAGGACCAGAACCAGACCGGCGTGCAGCATGGTCTGGAGGAGATCGAGAAGTTCATCGGCAACACCCCCATCATGAAGCACCTAATGCGGCGCGGCCCGAGCCAGCACCACCAGCCCATGCCGCCGGCTGCAGCCGCGGCACCGCCCAAGGGCGACAAGTCGGCGGCCAAGAAGAAGGGCGGATGGCTCAAGAACATCAAGTCAGTCGCCACCACCATCGGCTTCATCCAAGACAATGGTAAGCCGGTCCCCGCCGGCATGGCCACAGGCGCAGCCCCCAGTACGGGCCCCGCCAGTGCAGCCGTTCCACCTTCCTCCTCCTCGACGTCCACGGAGAAGCTCAAGGTTCAAAACTATGGCAAGTCGAGCAAGGAGCTCACTGGATTGTACATGTCCCAGGTACCCGGCCGGCTGGTACACTGAGAAACTCATGCAAGCAAGCAAGCAAGCAACTCTTAATAGTTAATAATCACGGTGTGGGTGTGGGTGTGGTGTGTATGTGCAAGTAACAGGAGATCCAGGCGCACGAGGGATCCATATGGAGCATCAAGTTCAGCGCGGACGGGCGGCGGCTGGCGAGCGCCGGCGAGGACTGCCTGGTGCGCGTGTGGGAGGTGGTGGAGACCAGCGCGCCGCCGAGCTCCGTGCCGCAGGACGGGTCCCTGCCCCCTCTGCCCGGCGGGCCGGACGGATCGTCGCAGGCGCCGGGGCTGTCCAAGAAGTCGACGACCAAGGGCGGCAAGACCGCGCTCCCGGAGCACCTCGTGGTCCCCGACAAGGTGTTCGCGCTGGCCGAGCAGGCGCTGTGCGTCCTGGAGGGGCACGAGGACGACGTGCTGGACCTCACCTGGTCCAAGTCCGATCAGGTCTTGCCCGTCTCATCATACATACTCCGTACATACATAGTCACGCATGGTATAGTATAAACACTCGTTGACACGTACGGCTTGTCGTCGCCGCAGTTGCTGTCGTCGTCCATGGACAAGACGGTGCGGCTGTGGGACACGGCGAGCAAGGCCTGCCTCAAGAAGTTCTCGCACAGCGACTACGGTCAGTGAGCGTGGTTACGTAGTAGGAGTAGGTTTCTTGTTCATAATAACAGGGAGGGAGCGACGGTGTGCAGTGACGAGCATCCAGTTCAACCCGGTGGATGACCGGTACTTCATCAGCGGCTCGCTGGACGCCAAGGTGCGCCTGTGGAGCATCCCCAACCGGCAGGTCGTCGACTGGACCGACGTCAAAGAGATGGTCACCGCCGCTTCCTATTCCCCCGACGGCCAGGTACGTGTGCCCCGGCGCCGTTGACATTTCGCCATTTCCCCGGGAGTGCGGCGTTGCAGAGGCCGGGCTCCATTGAGCCCGTTTTGCCAAAAAGAATATCAAAATATACTTAAAAGTTTCAAAAAATATTAATTTTTTTATACAAATACATATGCATGTTTGTCAAGTAGGAAAAAGTTTCATCATGTAATTCAGTTATTTGCGTGCTACACAAAAAAGATAAATATCTGACATAAAAACAACAAAGATATAGCCTATATTAATCTATGTATTTATCTTTTTCATATACACTACATGAAAACATATATGTTCATGAAATTTCATACGTGTATAATACAAATACACATGTATGTATAGATTTTTTTTCAGATTTTTTCAACGTGTGAAAATAGTATTTTCACTGAAAAAAATAAAGAGCTATGTGAAGCTCGGTCTCTGCAATGCTTTTTTCATTTCCCCGGCGCTTATTTATTCATGTTTCTGACACGCCGTCGTTGGTTGTCGACACGAACAACCCAAGAGCGCTATCATCGGCTCGCACCAAGGAAGCTGCCGGTTCTACAAGACAGCAGGTAGTACATTTTGCATCTCGAAATTCAGCAGGTATTGACCGACCACATGTTTGCTCAAGAGAATCTCGTGGCGCGGTTACAGACTGCAAGATCAGCCCGGAGGCACAGATCGACGTCCAGTCCAAGAAGCGCAAGTCGCAGGCCAAGAAGATCACCGGATTCCAGGTTGTATGCACCACAATTCTGATTGATTTCACCATGACTCTTATCTAACGTACGTTGACGCTCCTGGACGTCATCCAGTATGCCCCGGGGAACCCGTCGGAAGTGCTGGTCACCTCCGCCGACTCGCAGATCCGCGTCTTCGACGGCGTCACCATGGTCCAGAAGTTCAGAGGTACTGTACTTCACTTACTAGTACGTACTAATTAACAATGGCCACCAAGCCGACCAACAAATCCTGTTTCGAGGAAGGAATTGAACAAAGGAAAAGAAAAAGAAAACGGAGAAGGAAGATGACAAGTGAACAACGCAGGATTCAAGAACACGAGCAGCCAGATCGCGGCGGCCTACACCTCGGACGGGCGGTACGTGGTGTGCGCGAGCGAGGACTCGCACGTCTACATCTGGAGGACCACCCGGAGCGCGCCCGCCGCGGCGGCCATCGGCATCGGCATGAAGCCCAAGACGTGGTGCACCATCCGCTCCTACGAGAACTTCTACTGCAAGGACATCTCCGCCGCCATCCCGTGGACCCACTCGCCGTCCCTGCCCGGCAGCCCCAAGTCGCACCAGGGCGCCGTGTCGTGCAACGACGACGTGTGCAGCATGGCGAGCCACGCCGCCAAGCCGGACGTGAGCAAGAGCGGCGAGCTGAGCAGCCCCGCCGTGCCGTCGCCGCACTCGGGCCCGCTAGACACGCCGTCGTCGCGGCACGCCAGCAAGACCGGAACCAACGCCCCGGACAGCGGCAACGCGTGGGGCTTGGTGGTGGTCACGGCGACCTTGAGCGGCGAGATAAAGGTGTACCAGAACTTCGGGACGCCCTTCAGGATCAAAGGCCAGGGAAATCTGTTTTACTGATCCGCTCAGCCTAATCCTTGCAAATTTAATTAGCAAATGCTATGCGGACGTAACATGACTTGGTGACTCGTTTTCACGATCTTGTGTGCGACTCGTTTCAGCTAGATTATTAGTGTAAGTGTAACGAGTTTTGGGCATAGAAGTAGGATGTGTTCCACACTAATAAAGCAGCTATCGTTTCTGGTCGTCCGTCATTAAAATTACTCTCTAAGTTGGTAAAATTACCCACCAATGCCACCCATAAGTGGGAAAACGATTCAAGTTTTCGGACAAAAATTACCGCCTCCTTCGTCGTCATATAGCGGCGCGACAATATTTTATCACAGAATGATGACCAGCAGAGTGGTTGGCTGATCTTCCTGGTAGCGGGGCGACCGGTGTTCGAATCCCAGCTTGTTCAATTTTTATCTTTCTTTTCTCACGCATGGCCTATCCATGTATGCGTTCATGGGCCGGCCCATGTGCAGGGCTTTACTCCCCTGTTTTTTTTATTTTGCTTTTTTGTCTTTTCTTTTCTCATTTTCTTTTCTTTTTTATTTCCTTTTTAAATTAATTCTGAATTTTAATATTCTGGAAGTTGCGAGTTTTCAAAAAAAATGTTTGAGAAATCATAAAAATATATGTGAATTCAAAAATGTTTAGAAAATCATAAAAAGTTTGCATATTCAAAAAATGTTGGTGTTTTTGCAAAACTGTTCACAAAATTATAAAAAATCACAATTTGGAAAAAATGGACGGGAAATAAAAGCATGTTCATGATTTGAAAAAATGATCGTGTATTCAAAATATATTCGGGAATCTGAAAAAATTGTCCATTCACAAAAATAAAAATAAAAAATTGTTTTTTAAAATTTGTTGCCCAAATTTTTTAAGAAAGTTCGCCGATTCAAAAAATGTTTATTGAGTCAAAAATGTTAATGAATTCGAAACCGGTTCATACATCTAAAAAAATTGTAAACAAAACTAATGTTCATGATTTTTTTTGAGAAAATCAAAAATTTCAAAACAAAATTGTCGATTCGAAAAATTGTTCACTGATTCAAAAGTATTTTATGTTTAGGATTTGATTAGTTCTTTGAAAGTCTTTATATATCTTGGCGTTGAGAGTAGTTCGTGGTCAATGAGATTTGTTTTTTAAGTTTTAAACCTTCCCTTGCGCAAGGTAATGATAAGTGTGGCATGCACTGGCAAATTCATAGCCTTGGGATTTACCGCGGAATGCATTGTGATCACGTGGACATCGCGACCATCATCGGCTAGGGTGAGAAAAATAAATAAATGTCAACATGATAAGCCACTATGTTAAAATAGAGTATGCTCATACATCGGGATATTGAGTCATACTTATTTGGTGAGCCATAATTTTTTGTCTCCCATTGCAACGCATGGGTATATTTACTAGTATTTTTTAAAAAAGGCTATGCTATTTGTACGTCCGGATTCTACGAAAACTTTACGACTCGGTCCAATCCAATGACAATGACGGTTAGCTACAACGGTGGGGTGGTTGGGGTTGCCGGACCACGCGAGCTTTAGGTTCTAGGTTTCTACTCCCTTCGTTCGGAATTACTTGTCGCAGAAATGGATGTATTTAGTTCTAGATACATCCATTTCTGCGACAAGTAATTCCGAACGGAGGGAGTAGTAGCTTAGGTTTTTGGATCCTTCAACATCTTGCCTTCAGCGATGATGATAATAATGTTGAATAAAGAATGACCTTGATAATGACTGAACTTTCGATCCGGAAAAGCGCGAGACTGAACGCTTCATTCGTTCAAGGAGGGAGGTTCTCCCGAACCAAAACGTTCGATCAACGACCCCTTCCAGCCCGAACGACCCTCACCAGCACCAATAGAAAAGGCCCGACGGCCCATTTTGCCAGGCCCCCTTCCCATATATTAAAAAAGTATAAAAACAGAAAAATGTCCAAAACAACAACCAAACAATATAAAAACGAAAGATGGAAAAAGAACTAGTTGCCATCAAAACAAAAAAGTCCAGTATAAAATTGCCATGGTTGTTGACCCATTTTTTCGAGAGTACGCAAATTACGTACCATAGCTTTATAGAAGAAGAGAATTGCAAGTACAAAACGACTACCACTCACTGCGAACAACGAGCGTAGCACCCACTCCACAACCGGCTAGTCCAAGGAAAACCATCAACGACAACACAACTACGACGCAAAAGTCCCTACCCTAATTCGAAAACCTCATCGCGTCTCGACCGACGTCAGTCACCTCCGAAGAACAGCAGCTCTCGCCAAGCTTCCCTCGTCAACGCACCATCCCCCCTTGATGCCTAAAGGAGGTGGCAAGAGGATGGCAGGACTCAATCCGACCTGAGAAAGGCACCGTCTTGGATTCACCACCGACGACCGTACATTGCGCCGGAGAAGAACGAACTAGGGTAGCGGCAAACACCGGTGGAGCGCAACATAGGACCTCCAAACCATGTCTCCTGGCACAATGCTCCCAACAGAGAGGCGACATCGAAGACGCCGCCGTCGTGCCGATCCCACACCGAATCAAGGCTTTCGCCCGGAGACAACGACCAACACCAAGAAGACAAGGAAAATGGCGACACACTCGGCGACGCCTCCAGGGAGGGGAACGACACCCACAGGTGCCATCGCCGCCGGCCCGGCCAGAACCGGACAGGATTTTCATCCGTAATGTCACTCATCGCCACACCTCAAGGTTTGGGGAGGCACTGTCCATGAATCCTTGCATCGCCATCACCGCAGCAAACTGCCAACGAAGCTGCACAGTCGTGATCCTCCAACACCAGCACCGCCGAGAGAACACGCCACCAACAATCCAGATGAGGAGCCGTCGCATCCTACCACGCCGTGCAAGGACCTACTCCACCACGTCGGCCTTCACCCGCACCAGGGACTGCCAGGCGATGGAGACAACACCAAAGACCCAGATCGAATCTGAGACGATTCAGATCCGTCCCGCACCTCCATCCACAATCCAGCGCCCGCGCCTCCGAGAGCACCACCGCAAGCCCCTCACGAGGAGGCAGCCAGCCGCCCGCAGGATCTCCTTCCTGGCTGGGCCTCCTCAGCGCTGCCGCCTCCATGGCTGAGCTCGCGCCGCCGCCACCATCAGCGCCCGCGCACCACCAACCTCCACCACTCTGCAGTAGCTCTCCTGGATCCGCCTCTCCGTCGCGCTCTCCGCCGTGCGCCGACGACCATCGTCGCGAATCGGGCCGCCGGCCACCCCACCACCATGGCCGTCCCAGAGACGTCCCGCTCCGCGCGAAGGGGATCCGTCGGGGGAGGGGGGGGGGTGCCGCCAGCACCCGCCGCCTTCGGCAGCCGGGCGCGGCCGGCACCGCCGGCGGCAGCGGCCGGAGGAGGCGGTCTGAGGGCTTGGCTGTTCTAGGGTTGGGGGAGCCTCCAGAGCCGCACACGCGTGTGACCCGGGAGGCGAGGGGAAAGTTGTTGTTGACCCATTTTCAAAGTGACCATAAAATGGACAAAAAAAATACCTTGAGTTGTTGATCCACTTTTTGGCCCCCGTCGTCCTCGGTAACCAAAATGAAAAATGTTATGGATTTTCAATGTGACCTTAAATGAATTTGGCATGTCATCATAAATGAATTTGCCATGTTATGAAGAAAAAACTGTAGAAAAAGGAAAATGTTACAAATGTGCCATGCGACAATAATAGAATTTGCAGTGTGAACAAAATGAATTTGCCATGTGAAAATAATAGAATTTTCTTTAGAAGCAAAAAAATGCCGTTGTTCAATTTTTTTCCAAAGGTACAAAAAGAAAAAAGTCATGGCAATCACATCTGTACATAGTCGCAAATATTATGTGCATGATGGCAACAAAAAATGTGTATTCATGAAGAAAAATGTTCTTGGCAATTTTGCATTTATACCATGATGACAAGAAATATGGAATGAAAATTTATATGCTATCTTTTCTATGTAAATCAAGAGACAAAAATGTGGATTAAAAAATTGCCGTGCATGTAAAGTATTGTTGCCATGGCAAAATAAAAGTAAAACTTCCCATGCTCCCTAGAAGTAATTTTTTCATGAGTGACAAAGAGTAAAAATTGCCATGTATGTTAAATAAAAATTGCCATGGCAACAAAAGGTTAATTTTTCCATGCCAACAAAAGGTTAATTTTGCCATGCCAAATAAAGGTTCATTGTGCCATGGTAATTTTTTCCATGTATGTTAAAGTAAACTTGCCATGTATTTAAAAGTAAAGTAAAATTTTGACATGATAAAATAGAGTAAAATTTGCCATTTTTGTAATAGTAAATTTACCAACTATTTAAAGGTAAAATTTCCATGGCAAAAATAAAGGAAAAAGTTGACATGGAAAAATAGAGTAAAATTTGCCATGTACTCCCCCCGTCCCAAAATAAGTGACTCAACTTTATACTAACATTGTACTAAAGTTAGTGCGAAGTCGAGTCACTTAATTTGGGACGGAGGGAGTATGTAATAGTAAATTTGCCAAGCAGTTAAAAGTAAATTTGCCATGGCAATGAAGGTAAAAAATTGCAATGGAGAACTAAAGTAAAAGTTGACATGGCAATGTAGAAAGTTTCATTTGCCATGCACCATGAATTGTCCTTTAGTTTTCTATGGTCGAAAAAGTGCTTAAAATTTTCCATGGCCAATTTATAAAATTTGCCATCCTCGGCAAACTAAATTTGCCATGGTCGATTACTAAAACTTGCCATGGTCCAAAAAGTGCTTAAAATTTTCCATGGCCAATTTATAAAATTTGCCATCGTTAGTAAACTAAATTTACCATGGTCAATTACTAAAACTTGCCATGGTCGAAAAGTACATAAAATTTGCCATGGTTGATTACTAAAACTTGCCATGGTCAAAAAGTACTTAAAACTTGGCATGGTCGATTACTAAAATTTGCCATGGTCGAAAAAGTGCGATGGTCAATAAACTAAAATTGTCATGCTCAAATACTAGAATTTGCCATGACTGAAAAAGTACTTAGAATTTGCCATTGTAAATAAACTAAATTTGCCATGGTCAATTACTAAAATTTGCCATGGTCAAAGAAGTACTTAAAATTGGCAATTTCCTAAATATTGCTAGGGTAGAAAAACTAAACAAATTGCAATGAACATTTTTGCGTGGCAAAAAAGGATTTTATGGTACCATATCATTTTGGCAACAATTTTATTTTGCACATGGAAAAAAACTAGAGAACACAAAATTTTAGTCCATCCAAATTTTATTTTACACCTAAAAATTGCCATGAGATGAGTCCATCCATTTTACACAAAATTGCCATGGAAAATATAAATTTGCATTGGTGGTATGTGTGAACTTGCCATGGCAACATGTTGAAAAGTTAGAACACAAAACTTAATTTGACACGGCGACAAAAAGTTGGCTTGGAAAGGAAACATGTTACATTATTTTTGCCATGATTAAGAAATAGTGTGACTTGCCATAAGAACAAAAAATGTTAAGTTCCAAAATAAATATATAAAGGATTTGTCATGGAAAATATTGAGACATGGCAAATTTTTAGAGATGAAAAATGTTGAGACATGGAATCTGTTCAAAAAATGACAAAAAATAACTAAAAATGTTTATTCCCTAAAATGAATGAAAAATTTGCCATGAAAAATTCTAGACAGCCCCTAAAATTGTCATGTGATCAGTCCATTCATTTTACACAAATTGCCATGTGCTATATATGAAAAATTCCTAAATTTGCCATGTAACTATTGCCAAACTTTTTTCTAACCCCCCCTAAGGCCTTGTTCATTTACTCCCTCCCCCCCGAGGTTTGCGGCCCAACCCCCGTGGATCCATGGGGATCGCCCCCGCCTGGGTGTGACCCCGGCCCATCTGTTAATGCATATTCGGTTAAGCCTGGAGTGGGTTCGTTCCCCGACTGAAACCTCTCCGGTCTTCGCGAACGCACGGGGAAAAATCATCGTCTCCCCACCCGCAGAAAGAAACTCCGAGCGACCTGAGGGGAACTCTCGCTTGCGGCGCAGCCCAAAGCGAACTCGTTCTGTGCCTGCTCAGGGGATAACCGAACATGATCTGTTGAGGGACGAATTTAGGAGATATGAGGCTTAATCCGTGCAGGGATTGGGTGACGGTGTAGGGATCACCCGATCCCTGGGTGGATTGGATCTGCTAGGGGGTTGGTCCTCTGCCTACTGAACAAGGTCTAAAGGATTTGTTATGAGCTAACTTGGGGATTTACCATGGGAAAAAGAAATTGCCATGGGAAAAAAGAGTAGTCGTGCTATGAGCTAACTTGAGTATTTGCCATGGGTTGTATTCCCCTCATGGTAAAAAATAGAAAGTTGCCATGACAAAATCATGAAAAATGTTACGCGGACGTAACAGGACTTGGCGACTCGTTTTCACAATCTTGTGTGCGACTAGTTTCAGCTAGATTATTAGTGCAAGTGTAACAATTTTGGGCATAGAAAGTAGGATGATTTGCACAGATTTTACAAAAAAAACTTACCCAGTTCAATCCAACAACGGTAAGCTTACATAGAGTTTTAGTAAAAATCTTACATAAACAAATATGAGTTTTAGTAGCAGGATATCTTGGGCCACCTTAACCCGAGAGTCCGAACCAAGGGTTGTGGGCGCGGGAAGGAGGCACAGAGGAAGTAGTAAATCTAAAATTGAAGGGTTATGGGGCGAGAGGGGAGGCATAAAGAAAGTAGTAAATTTCTTCACGGGTATAGAAAATCAATTGTTAGTGCTCTACTCTTCTACTTCCTCCGTTCCTAAATATAAGTCTTTAAAGATTCCTTAAAAAATTATTTTTAAAGATTTCAATATGGACTACATACATATGTATATAGACGTATTTTAGAGTGTAGATTCACTCATTTTGCTTCGTATATAGTCTATATTGCGATCTCTAAAAATACTTATATTTAGGAACGGAGGGAGTATATAAGGATGAAGGAAATATGCCCTAGAGGCAATAATAAAGTTATTATTTATTTTCTTATATCATGATAAATGTTTATTATTCATGCTAGAATTGTATTAACTAGAAACTTAATACATGTGTGAATACATAGACAAATAGAGTGTCACTAGTATGCCTCTACTTGACTAGCTCGTTGAATCAAAGATGGTTAAGTTTCCTAGCCTTAGACATGAGTTGTCATTTGATTAACGGGATCACATCATTAGAGAATGATGTGATTGACTTGACCCATTCTGTTAGCTTAGCACAATGATCGTTTAGTTTGTTGCTACTGCTTTCTTCATGACTTATACATGTTCCTCTGACTATGAGATTATGCAACTCCCGAATACCGGAGGAACACTTTGTGTGCTACCAAACGTCACAACGTAACTGGGTGATTATAAAGGTGCTCTACAGGTGTCTCCGATGGTACTTGTTGAGTTGGCATAGATCGAGATTAGGATTTGTCACTCCGATTGTTGGAGAGGTATCTCTGGGCCCTCTCGGTAATGCACATCACTATAAGCCTTGCAAGCAATGTGACTAATGAGTTAGTTACGGTATGATGTATTACGGAACGAGTAAAGAGACTTTCCGGTAATGAGATTGAACTAGGTATTGAGATACCGACGATCGAATCTTAGGCAAGTAACATACCGATGACAAAGGGAACAACGTATGCTGTTATGTGGTTTGACCGATAAAGATCTTCGTAGAATATGTAGGAACCAATATGAGTATCTAGGTTCTGCTATTGGTTATTGACCGGAGACGAGTCTCGGTCATGTCTACATAGTTCTCGAACCCGTAAGGTACGCACGCTTAAAGTTCGGTGACGATCGATAATATGTGTTTATGTGTTTTGATGTACCGAAGGTAGTTCGGAGTCCTGGATATGATCACGGACATGACGAGGAGTCTCGAAATGGTCGAGACATAAAGATTGATATATTGGAAGCCTATATTTGGACATCAGAATGGTTCCGGGTGAAATCGAGAT
>NC_041388.1:240734577-240743075 GCF_002162155.2 Triticum dicoccoides
GGGTTAATGGGCCTTGTTGTTCCCTAGTGGAGAGAGAGGGGACGGCCAGGGCAGGGCCGCGTGCCCACCCTTGAGTCCGAATAGGACAAGGAGGGGGGGGGGCGCCCCCCTTGCCTTTCCCCTCTCCCACTCCTTCCTTCCCCCTCCTAGTGGGACTAGGAAAGGGGAGTCCTACTCCCACTAGGAGGAGGACTCCTCCTCCTGTCGCGCCCTGCTAGAGCTGGCCGCCCCCTTACTCCTTTATATACGGGGGCAGGGGGCACCCCAAGACACAGAAGTTGATCAGTTGATGTTTTAGCCATGTGCAGTGCCCCCTCCACCATAATCCACCTCGATCATATCGTAGCGGTGTTTAGGCGAAGCCCTGCGTCGGTAGCATCATCATCACTGTCATTACGCCATCGTGCTGATGGAACTCTCTCTCGAAGCTCTGCTGGATCGGAGTTCGTGGGCCGTCACCGAGCTGAACGTGTGCTGAAGTCGGAGGTGCCGTACGTTCGGTACTTGGATCGGTCGGATCGTGAAGACGTACGACTACATCAACCGCGTTCTCATAATGCTTCCGCTTACAGTCTACGAGGGTACGTGGATGAAACTCTTCCCTCTCATTGCTATGCATCACCATGATCTTGCGTGTGCGTAGGAACTTTTTTGAAATTAGTACGTTCCCCAACAGTGGCATCAGAGCCAGGTTTATGCGTAGGTGTTATATGCACGAGTAGAACACAAAGGAGTTGTGGGCGTGGATATATACATATTGCTTGCCATCACTAGTTGATTCTTGATTCGGCGGCATTGTTGGATGAAGCGGCCCAGACCGACATTACGTGTACGCTTACACGAGACTGGTTCTACCGACGTGCTTCGCACACAGGTGGCTAGTGGGTGTCTGTTTCTCCAGCTTTAGTTGAATCGTATTCAATGAACAGGGTTCTTTCTGAAGATCAAAAAGCAATCACTATACTGCGTTATGGTTTTTGATGCGTAGGTAAGAACAGTTCTTGCTCACCCCGTAGCAGCCACGTAAAACTTGCAACAAAAAAGTAGATGACGTATAACTTGTTTTTGCAGGGCATGTTGTGATGTGATATGGTCAAGACATGATGCTAAATTTTATTGTATGAGATGATCATGTTTTGTAACACAGTTATCGGCAACTGGCAGGAGCCATATGGTTGTCCTTTATTGTATGAAATGCAATCGCCATGTAATTGCTTTACTTTATCACTAAGCGGTAGCGATAGTCGTGGAGGCAATAGTTGGCGTGACGACAACGATGCTTCGATGGAGATCAAGGTGTCAAGCCGGTGACGATGGTGATCATGACGGTGCTTTGGAGATGGAGATCACAGGCACAAGATGATGATGGCCATATCATATCACTTATATTGATTGCATGTGATGTTTATCCTTTATGCATCTTATTTTGCTTAGATCGACGGTAGCATTATGAAGGAAATATGCCCTAGAGGCAATAATGAAGTTATTATTTATTTCCTTATTTCATGATAAATGTTTATTATTCATGCTAGAATTGTATTAAACGGAAACATAATACTTGTGTGAATACATAGACAAACCAAACGTCACTAGTATGCCTCTACTTAACTAGCTCATTAATCAAAGATGGTTATGTTTCCTAACCATATACATGTGTTGTCATTTGATTAACGGGATCACATTATTAGGAGAATGATGTGATTGACATGACCCATTCCATTAGCTTAGCACCCGATCGTTTAGTATGTTGCTATTGCTTTCTTCATGACTTATACATGTTCCTATGACTATGAGATTATGCAACTCCCGTTTGCCGGGGGAACACTTTGTGTGTTACCAAACGTCACAACGTAACTGGGTGATTATAAAGGAGCTCTACAGGTGTCTCCAAAGGTAGATGTTGGGTTGGCGTATTTCGAGATTAGGATTTGTCACTCCGATTGTCGGAGAGGTATCTCTGGGCCCTCTCGGTAATGCACATCACATAAGCCTTGCAAGCATTGCAACTAATGAGTTAGTTGCGAGATGATGTATTACGAAACGAGTAAAGAGACTTGCCGGTAACGAGATTGAACTAGGTATTAAGATACCGACGATCGAATCTCGGGCAAGTAACATACCGATGACAAAGGGAACAACGTATGTTGTTATGCGGTCTGACCGATAAAGATCTTCGTAGAATATGTGGGAGCCAATATGAGCATCCAGGTTCCGCTATTGGTTATTGACTGGAGACATGTCTCGGTCATGTCTACATTGTTCTCGAACCCGTAGGGTCCGCACGCTTAAGGTTTCGATGACAGTTATATTATGAGTTTATGAGTTTTGATGTACCGAAGGAGTTAGGAGTCCCGGATGAGATCGGGGACACGACGAGGAGTCTCGAAATGGTCGAGACGTAAAGATCGATATATTGGACGACTATATTCGGACATCGCAAAGGTTCCGAGTGATTCAGGTATTTTCGGAGGTACCGGGGAGTTACGGGAATACGAGGAAGAAGCAATGGGCCTTAATGGGCCTTAGTGGGAAGGACCAGGAGGTGGCGCGCGCCCCTCCCAAGCCCAGTCCGAATTGGACAAGGGATTTGGGGCGCGGCCCCTCTCTCCCTTCCTTCCCCTCTTCCCCCCTTTCCCCCCTTCTCCTAGTTGGACTAGGAAAGGTGGAAACCTACTCCAACTAGGAGTAGGAATCCTACTCCTCCTTGGCGCGCCCACAAGGGCTGGCCGGCCTCCCCCTTGCTCCTTTATATACGGGGGCAGGGGGCACCCCATAGACACACAAGTTGATCCACGTGATCATATTCTTAGCCGTGTGCGGTGCCCCCTTCCACCATAATCCTCGATAATATTGTAGCGGTGCTTAGGCGAAGCCCTGCGACGGTAGTACATCAAGATCGTCACCACGCTGTCGTGCTGACGGAACTCTTCCCCGACACTTTGGTGGATCGGAGTCCGGGGATCGTCATCGAGCTGAACGTGTGCTAGAACTCGGAGGTGCCGTAGTTTCGGTGCTTGATCGGTCGGGCTGTGAAGACGTACGACTACATCAACCGTGTTGTGCTAACGCTTCCCCTGTCGATCTACAAGGGTACGTAGATCACACTCTCCCCTCTCGTTGCTATGCATCACCATGATCTTGCGTGTGCGTAGGAATTTTTTTGAAATTACTACGTTCCCCTACACATTATAAGATGACCCCTCACTAAATTTCAAGGTATAAGTGTTCTCCTTGAGTATGCACCGTTGCGACAGTTCGTCGTGCCGAGACACCACGTGATGATCGGGTGTGATAAGCTCTACGTTCACATACAACGGGTGCAAGCCAGTTTTGCACACATGGAATACTCGGGTTAAACTTGACGAGCCTAGCATATGCAGATATGGCCTCGGAACACTAGAGACCCTAAGGTCGAGCGTGAATCATATAGTAGATATGATCAACATAGTGATGTTCATCATTGAAAACTACTCCATCTCATGTGATGATCGGACATGGTTTAGTTGATTTGGATCACGTGATCATTTAGATGACTAGAGGGATGTCTATCTAAGTGGGAGTTCTTAAGTAATATGATTAATTGAACTTTAATTTATCATGAACTTAGTCCTGATAGTATTTGCATATCTATGTTGTAGATCAATAGCTTGCGATGTACCTCCCCGTTTATTTTTTATATGTTCCTAGAGAAAAACTGTGTTGAAAGATGAAAGTAGCAATGATGCGGACTAGGTCCGTGATCTGGGGATTATCCTCATTGCTGCATAGAAGAATTATGTCCTTGATGCACCGCTAGGTGACGGACCTATTGCAGGAGCAGATACAGACATTATGAACATTTGGTAAAGCTTGGTATGATGACTACTTGATAGTTTAGTGCACCATGCTTTACGGCTTAGAACCGGGACTTCAAAAACGTTTTGAATGCCACAGAGCATATAAGATGTTCCAAGAGTTGAAATTGGTATTTCATACTCATGCCCGTGTCGAGAGGTAGAAGACCTCTGACAGTACTTTGCCTACAATATGGAGGAGAATAGCTCAACTAGTGAGCACGTGCTCAGATTGTCTGGGTACTACAATTGCTTGAATCAAGTGGGAGTCAATCTTCCAGATAAGATAGTAATTGACAAAGTTCTCTAGTCACTATCACCAAGTTACTAGAACTTAGTGATGGACTATAATATGCAAGGGATAACAAAATTAATTCCCAAGCTCTTCGCGATGCTGAAATCGGCGAAGGTAGAAATCAAGAAATAGCATCAAGTGTTGATGGTTAACAAGACCACTAGTTTCAAGAAAAGGGAAAAGGGAAAGAAAGAGGAACTTCAAAGAAGAATAGCAAGCAAGTTGCTGCTCCCATGAAGAAGCTCAAAGCTAGACCCAAACCTGAAACTGAGTGCTTCTACTGCAAAGGAAATGGTCACTGGAAGTGGAACTGCCCTAGATACTTGGTGGATAAGAAGGATGTCAAAGTGAACAAAGGTATATTTGATATACATGTTACTGATGTGTACTTTACTAGTGTTTATAGCAACCCCTCAGTATTTGATACTAGTTCAGTTGCTAAGATTAGTAACTCGGAACGGGAGTTGCAGAATGAACAGAGACTAGTTAAGGGTGAAGTGACGATGTGTGTTGGAAGTGGTTCCAAGATTGATATGATCATCATCACACACTCCCTATACTTTTGAGATTAGTGTTGAACCTAAATAAATGTTATTTGGTGTTTGCGTTAAGCATGAATATGATTTGATCATGTTTATTGCAATACGGTTATTCATTTAAAGTCAGAGAATAATTGTTGTTTTGTTTACATGAATAAAACCTTCAATGGTCATACACCCAAGGTGAATGGTTTATTGAATCTCAATCATAGTGATACACATATTCATAATATTGAAGCCAAAAGATGCAAAGTTAATAATGATAGTGCAACTTATTTGTGGCACTGCCGTTTAGGTCATATTGGTGTAAAGCGCATGAAGAAAATCCATGTTGATGGGTTTTTGGAATCACTTGATTATGAATCATTTGATGCTTGCGAACCATGCCTCATGGGCAAGATGACTAAGACTCCATTCTTCGGAACAATGGAGCGAGCAACAGACTTGTTGGAAATAATACATACTGATGTATGCAGTCCGATGAGTGTTGAGGCTCGTGGCAGGTATCGTTATTTTTTGACCTTCACAAATGATTTGAGCAGATATGGGTATATCTACTTGATGAAACATAAATCTGAAACATTTGAAAATTTCAAATAATTTTAAAGTGAAGTGGAAAATCATCGTAACAATAAAATAAAGTTTCTACGATCTGATCATGGAGGAGAATATTTTGAGTTACGAGTTTGGTCTTCATTTGAAACAATGCGGAATAGTTTCGCAACTCACGCCACCTGGAACACCACAGCGTAATGGTGTGTCCGAACGTCATAACTGTACTTTATTAGATTTGGTGCAATCTATGATGTCTCTTACCGATTTATCACTATAGTTTTGGGGTTATGCATTAGAGACAACTGCATTCACATTAAATAAGGCACCATCTAAATCTGTTGAGATGACACCATATGAACTGTGGTTTAGCAAGAAACCTAAGCTGTCGTTTCTTTAGAGTTTGGGGCTATGATGCTTATGTGAAAAAGTTTCGACCTGATAAGCTCGAACCCAAATTGGAGAAATGCATCTTCATAAGATACCAAAAGGAAACTGTTGGGTACACCTTCTATCACAAATCCGAAGGCAAGATATTAGTTGCTAAGAATGGATCCTTTCTAAAGAAGAAGTTTCTCTCAAAAGAAGTGATTGGGAGGAAAGTAGAACTTGATGAGGTAATTGTACCTTCTCCCGAATTGGAAAGTAGTTCATCACAGAAATCAGTTCCAGTGATTCTGACACTAATTAGTGAGGAAGCTAATGATGATGATCATGAAACTTCAGATCAAGTTACTACCAGACCTCGTAGGTCAACCAGAGTAAGGTCCGCACCATAGTTGTACGGTAATCCTGTTCTAGAAGTCATGTTACTAGACCATGACGAACCTACGAACTATGAGGAAGCGATGATGAGCCCAGATTCCGCAAAATGGCTTGAGGCCATGAAATCTGAGATGGGATCCATGTATGAGAACAAAGTATGGACTTTGATTGACTTGCCCGATGATCGGTGAGTCATTGAGAATAAATGGATCTTCAAGAGAAAGACGGATGCTGATAGTAGTGTTACTATCTACAAAGCTCAAATTGTCGCAAAATGTTTTCAACAAGATCAAGGTGTTGACTACGATGAGATTTTCTCACTCGTATCGATGCTGAAAAGTCTGTCCGAATCATGTTAGCAGTTGCCGCATTTTATGAAATCTAGCAAATGGATGTCAAAACTGCATTCCTTAATGGATTTCTTAAAGAAGAGTTGTATATGATGCAACCAGAAGGTTTTGTCAATCGTAAAGGTGCTAACAAAGTGAGCAAGCTCCAGCGATCCATCTATGGACTGGTGCAAGCATCTCGGAGTTGGAATATATGCTTTGATAAAGTGATCAAAGCATATGGTTTTATACAGACTTGTGGTGAAGCCTGTATCTACAAGAAAGTGAGTGGGAGCACTACAACATTCCTGATAAGTATATGTGAATGATATATTATTGATCGAAAATAATGTAGAATTTTTTTGGAAAGCATAAAGGAGTGTTTGAAAAGAGTTTTTCAATGAAAGACCTCGATGAAACTACTTACATATTGAGCATCAAGATCTATAGAGATAGATCAAGACGCTTGATATATTTCCAATGAGTACATACCTTGACAAGATTTTGAAGTAGTTCAAAATAGAACAGTCAAAGAAGGAGTTCTTACCTGTGTTGCAAGGTGTGAAGTTGAGTTAAGACTCAAAATCCGACCACGGCAGAAAATAGAAAGAGAATGAAAAGTCATTCCCTATGCCTCAGTCATAGGTTCTATAAAATATGCTATGCTGTGTACCAGATCTATTGTGTACCTCACCATAAGTTTGGCAAGGGAGTACAATAGTGATCTAGGAGTAGATCACTGGACAACGGTCAAAATTATCCTTAGATGACTAAGGAAATATTTCTCGGCTATGGAGGTGATAAAAGAGTTCATCGTAAAGAGTTACGTCGATGCAAGATTTTTACATCGATCTAGATGACTCTAAGTCTCGATCTAGATACATATTGAAAGTGGGAGCAATTAGCTGGAGTAGCTCCGTGCAGAGCATTGTAAACATAGAAATTTGTGAAATACATACGGATCTGAATGTTGCAGACCCGTAGACTAAATTTCTCTCACAAGCAAAACATGATCACTCTTTGGGTGTTAATCACATAGCGATGTGAGCTAGATTATTGACTCTAGTAAACCCTTTGGGTATTAGTCACATGGAGATGTGAACTAATCACATAAAGATGTGAACTGGATTATTGACTCTAGTGCAAGTGGGAGATTGAAGGAAATATGCCCTAGAGGCAATAATAAAGTTATTATTTATTTCCTTATATCATGATAAATGTTTATTATTCATGCTAGAATTGTATTAACTGGAAACTTAGTACATGTGTGAATACATAGACAAACAGAGTGTCACTAGTATGCCTCTACTTGACTAGCTCATTGAATCAAAGATGGTTAAGTTTCCTAGCCTTAGACATGAGTTATCATTTGATTAATGGGATCACATCATTAGGGAATGATGTGATTGACTTGACCCATTCCGTTAGCTTAGCACGATGATCGTGTAGTTTGTTGCTACTGCTTTCTTCATGACTTATACATGTTCCTCTGACTATGGGATTATGCAACTCCCGAATACCAGAGGAACACTTTGTGTGCTACCAAACATCACAACGTAACTGGGTGATTATAAAGGTGATCTACAGGTGTCTCCGATGGTACTTGTTGAGTTGGCATAGATCGAGATTAGGATTTGTCACTCAGATTATCGGAGAGGTATCTCTGGGCCCTCTTGGTAATGCACATCTCTATAGGCCTTGCAAGCAATGCGACTAATGAGTTAGTTACGGGATGATGCATTACGGAACGAGTAAAGAGACTTGCCGGTAATGAGATTGAACTAGGTATTGAGATACTAACGATTGAATCTCGGGCAAGTAACATACCGACGACAAAGGGAACAACGTATGTTGTTATGTGGTTTGACCGATAAAGATCTTCGTAGAATATGTAGGAACCAATATGAGCATCCAGGTTCCGCTATTGGTTATTGACCGGAGACGAGTCTCGGTCATGTCTACATAGTTCTTGAACCCATAGGGTCAGCACGCTTAAAGGTCGATGACGATCGGTAATATGTGTTTATGTGTTTTGATGTACCGAAGGTAGTTTGGAGTCCCGGATATGATCACGGACATGACTTGGAGTCTCAAAATGGTCGGGACATAAAGACTGATATATTGGAAGCCTACATTTGGACATTGAAATGGTTCCGGGTGAAATCGGGATTTTACCGGAGTGCCG
>NC_041388.1:240743488-240751785 GCF_002162155.2 Triticum dicoccoides
CGGAACCCCCCTGGGGTTAATGGGCCTTGTTGGGCCATAGTGGAGAGAGAGAGGGGGGACGGCCAGGGCAGGGCCGCGCCCCCCTCCCCTTGAGTCCGAATAGGACAAGGATGGGGGGCGCCCCCCTTGCCTTTCCCCTCTCCCACTCCTTCCTTCCCCCTCCTAGTGGGACTAGGAAAGGGGAGTCCTACTCCCACTAGGAGGAGGACTCCTCCTCCTGGCGCGCCCTTCTAGGGCCGGCTGGCCTCCCCCTTGCTCCTTTATATACGGGGGCAGGGGGGCACCCTAAGACACAGAAGTTGATTAGTTGATCTTTTAGCCGTGTGTGGTGCCCCCCTCCACCATAATCCGCCTCGGTCATATCGTAGCGGTGCTTAGGCGAAGCCCTGCTTCGGTAGCATCATCATCACCGTCATCACACCGCCGTGCAGACAGAACTCTCCCTCGAAGCTCTGCTGGATCGGAGTTCGTGGGACGTCACCGAGCTGAACGTGTGCTGAACTCGGAGGTGTCGTACGTTCGGTACTTGGATCGGTTGGATCGTGAAGACATACGACTACATCAACCACGTTCTCATAACGCTTCCGCTTATGGTCTACGAGGGTGCATGGATGAAACTCTCCCCTCTCGTTGCTATGCATCACCATGATCTTGCGTGTGCATATGATTTTTTTGAAATTACTACGTTCCCCAACAAAGGACTACACTAACAACCAACTATTATGTTTTCAAGCATAACTATTGAACCACTCTCTTTTGTGTTGTCGTGTGACGGAGGAAACCCTTTTTCGGATTTCGAGGGTGGCGCAGTGACACAGATGTAAACATCGGAGAAGTTCATCGAGCACACCAGATGTTTACCTAGGTTCGGGCCACATGGTAGTGTAATATTCTACTCCTGGTGGGTTTGCTTAATGTCAGATGAAGATTACATGATTTGTGGGAAGGGAATGAGAGGGCTATCTGCTAGTGTCTAATCCCTCAGGATCCAACCCATGATTCCGTAGCCTAGGACTCGTTTTATAGTGTAAGGGGTTGTCCATGGCTAGGAATTGTATAGATAATAATGTATATGCACAATGAAATACCTACCACATACCTACCGCATTAAATGCGGGGGCATGTGTCATCTTCTCCTGAGCCAAGGAACAAATGCATGTCCCATCACTGCCACCATGTGTAACCGCCTCTTATTACCGCGCCACGCACCATAACAGGTGTCAGGAGCGCGGTAAAAAGGGGTTAAGCTCTCCACATGTCACGACTGCTTAATGGGAGATGACCTCAGCGTGCGGCGAAAAAGGTATGTGGGTTGCACCGCTGTTGAACCAGGCCATTGTAGCCCTGATATGTTGTCCCCTTGGTGGGTCGGATCTGGCCCGCAGTGGAGAGGGTTGATGTGAGTCGTTCCCAGGAGGATGGTTCCTTTGCGGGAGCCCATGCCTTGGGCGTTCCAGGAACGAATGCTGAAGTTCATATTTAGATTCTTCTACGGTTTCATATTCATATTCATCCTCTCGGGCCCTGTATTCATCTTCTAGGGTCTCATATTCCTCTTCTGAGTCTTCCACTTGAGTCCTATATTCTCTTTCTAGGGTCCTTCTCGATGATCTATCTCGATATCTTCTAGCCTTGCATCACTATAACTTCGTAGAGGAAATGTAGATAAGCCTTGTCAGAATGATACTTCATTGTTCTCCCAGTAAGGCCCTCCCCAATGCTCCACCTTGTATAGGTGCTAAGGCTGCCATGTAGGCAAAAAAATCTGATGTGGCAAGGTAATAAAGAGGAGAGGTGTGAGTTTGGTGACCCTAGGAAGAACCAATGCCAAGCACGTGAACCTAGGCAAAAGCAATTAAATGAAAGAAACCCACGGATGCATGGAATAGTTTAGTTGCTAAAGCATTAAATGAGGGGAGCTTAGCACCAACAAGTGAAGCACCTAGGCATTGTGGACATTAGTTGCTAAACTTTTTAATATGCTTAGCACCTTATCTAAGCACCTATGCATTGGAAGTGGCCTAAGGGGCCACGGTTGATCACACGCAAATGGGTTAGTGGTTACCCGCTAGCCATGACAAAGATAGTAGCCCCCGGGCCTGGGCCTGACATGCGCTCTCCTGGTAGCCAGGGTTTGACCCAATGAATGCACGAGGCAGAACATGTGGCAAAAATGACCCTTCATATGTCGATGTCATTTTAATTGCTTGTGAAAAATTGATCTTCTACCGCCAGAGACCTACACTCCTGAGCGAAAGGGCACGTGGCACCTGAATTCTGAAGGGCGCAGGAATCAAATCGCTCGCATGATACACATCATTTTTTAAAAGATGTGGGGCTCCATGCATCGCCAAATCAATGTAAAGTCATTTCGGTCTTCGTGCGCACCAGAAATTGTCATATGATTTAGCCATTAAAACCTGCCACCCAGTTAAGCATCTCCAAGGCGAACCCGTAAACCTCCTGCAACCATCCGGACCGCAGAAGCCATCCAATGCCGACATGTATCGGTCCGCGGGGTGGTCCGGACGCGATTTCTCCCGCAAATTAGAGACAAAAGTGGGGGAGGTTTCTGGGAGTCTAGACTGCTCCCAAGCCCGCTTCTAACCGCCCTAGCCCACCAAAAACCCGTCACACGCCCGTCCCACGCTTTCCTTCTGATGCACCACGCCGCATTCATGCCGACCCAGAGCACGCGGAGGCCGGCATTGATGCTGCGATATGACCGGAGGGAGGGCGGCGCTGACCGACGCGACCTCTCGGTAGCCGCCACTTCAATGTAGACGTAGGTTCCCAAGGAACCAACTCCGACCGTTGTGCCACATTGCAGCAGTTGACCGACCCTTCGCCTGGCCCGGGCATGACTATTTTAAGCCGTGCGCTGGAGTTGCACAAAGATGCACCACCCCCTCCCCGAGCACCGCCCCCCTCCCTCCCCCGTTTCTGTTTCCGTGCCCTGAGCCCCTGCCTCCCCTCTTTGACCCAAGCTGTGGCAATGCTGAAGTCGTGGTGCTCCGCGCCGGCAGGCGGAGTAGGTGGAAGCTCCTCCTCCGACGCTTCTTGGCGCCGCCGCAGACGCTCTCTGGGACCATCAGCATCCACGGCGGTCGGCTCCTCCACCAAGGAGGAGATCGTCATCTCCTCTAGTGACAAGGAGGAGCAGGCACCGCTGCAGCAGCCGCATGAGCCACCGCAGCAGCCGCCCCGACTCCTCAAGGAGGCCACTCTAACGGACAAAGATTTCGTCCGTCAGATCAAGTTAATGACGGAGCGGTCACTCCATGACATGGGGCTGTCTCTGCCATCGCCAACGCACGTGAAGGAGGAGCCAGCCTCCCCGTCAAGACCGAGCAGACATCAACATTCCTACCGGTGAAGGAGTCGGCCTTGCTCCGACAGAACCGTGGCGTCCAGATCAGACACCATGTTAAGGAGGAGCCAGCCCCGCCCCCACAACACCGCGGCATCTAGAGCAGACGCAGCGTCAAGGATGATCCTGTGTCCCTACCACGCAGCCGCTACTGCCGCATCGACGCGCCCTTCTCGTTGCTGCACCGCCACCACCTCACCGTCAAGGAGGAGCTTCCGCCCGCGATCAAGAATGCATGGGGCCGCCTCGTCCACTACCTCGGCGGTCCCTCGGGCTTGAGGGCTGTCATCTTTGAGGCGGAGGGCGCGGCTCGGTAGAAGGAGCGGTACGACTGACGCAATGCCAGTCGCCGTTCCGCGTTCGCCAAGAGCGACGTGGCGCCGGACTGGGAACCGCAACGACCCAGGCCTTGCCGCTGCGTGGGCGCTCGACCGCTCCATGACCACCGTGGAGACAGCCGCCAGGCGTCGCCGCCGCCTTCATGGCGAGCTCACCAAGATCAGCAAGGAGTGCTCTCTTAGCGACTGCTCTGCAAATGCCGGCCGCGGCAAGGCCATCGCCAGGGCTCCGAAGGCCACGTTGGCAGTGGCCGCGGTGGCACTCTGCACGACGCAGCAGGAGGTGGAGCAGCTCCTCCGTGAGCGCCAAGCAGCCGTTGGACAAGGCTACCGTAGCCCTCCAGCGTTGTATCGCCGTTGGAGGGACGACGCCGACGACACCGACGGGGATGGCGGGCGGCAGGATAGGGCGGCCACGCGTATGAGGTGGTTGTCCCGTATATGGTTTAGGTTTTTTTAGTTTTTTTAGTTAAATGGTCAAAATATTGGCCTTTTATATAAATTTTATCCGAACTTGAATGAAATCCGTCGAATTTGGCTCGGTTGGTTTGAATTGTTGACCGGATGTATGCGGATAGCGTTGGATGGCTGCCTCCCACATCCATCTCCATGCACTGCCCCCCTGTCCGTGGATGAATGCGGGGGGAAATTTGCGGGTTGCCATTGGAGATGCCCTTATGTGATAAGGCGTCGCTTGAGTTTGCATGGGGAAACCAAAAGGCCAATTTACCGTCGACTAGGGATGAGGAGCAGGTTCATCGCTGGCAATGGCCTACAAAAGGTGAAGCTTAGTTTTCCTTTTCCCCACCTAATTGCTTCTTCTTCCCTGCCCCTCGCCCTGCCGCAACTCGCATTTCTCCGTCTTCGCTGCATTCCACCTCCCTTCTTCCTAGTCCGTACCATCTGTGTTGCCATGGCATCAAAAGAGCTCTCAGACTTAAAAGTGAAGCATCTGAGGGAGTAGTTCGCGGCCAAGGAGGCTGAGGCACGCGAACTCCGCGGGGTGCTAGATAATAGCGTTTCCATCCTCAGGGCAAAAATGATGAACTGCGGGGGTGGCCCATGTCCACGAAGGAGTTGTAGGAAGCAAAGGAGCTGATGAGCCGGACCGTGGTCCGGTTTGATAGAAGGTGGATGTGCTAGCCCATTGGCTGGACGACGAACACACCCATTGGAACATGGTGGAGGACTGCATCGGCCGCACCCTCCTCGGCCTCTATGCACCGGTGGATCTGTTGCATGATGTTTATCAGCAGGCGAGTGTTGTCTTGCCCGCCATTGAGCTTGTCCCATATGCGCTGCTGATACGTCTCCGTCGTATCTATAATTTTTGATTGTTCCATGCCAATATTCTACAACTTTCATATACTTTTGGCAACTATTTATACTATTTTTGGGACTAACATATTAATCTAGTGCCTAGTGCCAGTTCCTGTTTGTTGCATGTTTTTTGTTTTGCAGAATATCCATATCAAACGGAGTCCAAACGGGATAAAAACTGACGGAGATTCTTTTTGGAATATATATGATCTTTGGGAAGAAAAATCCACGCGAGACGATGCCCGAGGGGGCCACGAGGCAGGGGGCGCGCCCCTGACCCTCGTGGCCACCCCGTAAGGTGGTTGATGCCCTTCTTTCGCCGCAAGAAAGCTAATATCCGTATAGAGATCGTGTTAAAATTTCAGCCCAATCGGAGTTACGGATCTCCGAGAATATAAGAAACGGTGAAAGGGAAGAATCTGAGAACGCAGAAACAGAGAGAGACAGAGAGACAGATCCAATCTCGGAGGGGCTCTCGCACCTCCTACGCCATGGAGGCCATGGACCAAAGGGGAAATCCTTCTCCCATCTATGGAGGAGGTCAAGGAAGAAGAAGAAGGATGGGGGCTCTCTCCCCCTCGCTTCCGGTGGCACTGGAGTGCCACCGGGGGCCATCATCATCACCGCAATCTTCGCCAACAACTTCACCGCCATCATCACCAACTCTTCCCCCCTCTATGAAGCGGTGTAATCTCTCTCTTACCCACTGTAATCTCTACTTAAACATGGTGCTCAACGCTATATATTATTTCCCAATGATGTATGGCTATCCTATGATGTTTGAGTAGATCCGTTTTGTCCTATGGGTTATTTGATGATCAAGATTGGTTTGAGTTGCATGTTTTATTATTGGTGCTGTCCTATGGTGCTCTCCGTGTCGCGCAAGCGTGAGGGATCCCCACTGTAGGGTGTTGCAATACGTTCATGATTCGCTTATAGTGGGTTGCGTGAGTGACTGAAACACAAACCCGAGTAAGGGGGTTGTTGCGTATGGGATAAAGAGGACTTGATGCCTTGATGCTATGGTTGGGTTTTACCTTAATGATCTTTAATAGTTGCGGATGCTTGCTAGAGTTCCAATCATAAGTGCATATGATCCAAGCAGAGAAAGTATGTTAGCTAATGCCTCTCCCTCATATAAAATTGCAATAATGATTACCGGTCTAGTTATCAATTGCCTAGGGACAAATAACTTTCTCGTAACAAAAAGCTCTTTACTAAAACTAACTTAGTTGTGTCTTCTAGCGACCCGACCCGAATGGATCAAGTGCTTCTGTGCTCAGGTGTATCCCTGGATCAGTAATGCTGACACCACACAGTACATCGAAGGATTTATAGCAGAGTGGCAATCACACACTTATTACATCGTTGTCTCAAAGAGACTTATTACAATAAAATGGCTTAAGGCCATCTAGTGACGTTAACAGCAGAAGACTTGGAAGATAAATGGGTCCATCAACTCCAACGGCATCACTGAGTATAGGGCCACGACCTAAAAGCACTTTACTCGTCGTCTGAAAAGTCTGCAACATGAGAAGTTGCAGCCCGAAAACGGGTCAGCACATGGAATATGCTGGCAATGTAACACATAGAGAGTAATGGAATGAAACAGCTATACTATATGCATATATGGCTGGTGGAAAGCTCTATGGTTACAGTTTTGCGTAAAGCCAATTTTTCCCTACTGCAAAGGAATAAATTTATTTAACTATCATGGTGGTTGTGAAACATTGAGAATGGTTGACAGCATTCTCAATCCCAATTAAAATAATTAAACCCAACAACATTAATTAGAAGTAACATGATGAGATTCACATGATATTCAAGTACTAGATACTCAAGTTGTCCATAACCAGGGACACGGCTAATCATGATTAGTTTGTACACTCTGCAGAGGTTTGCGCACTTTTCCCCACATGATTCGATCGCCTCCGTTTGGTTTCTCACACTACATGGTGTTTGAGATACGGATGACCGAGACATAGTCTTTCAGAAGCGCTAGCACCTTACATGTGGGGTAGACCGTACCACCTATAACCCCTACATCTGCTAGTCCACCCCGTAAGAGTTCGCACAACTTAGTCAACTATGCCAGAGCCCATAGTAGCATGTGGCTGCACACGGAAGTTTCTAGCATGAAAGATATTATGATCCCTTTGAGCCTGGGTGGCGGTCCAAAAAAAATAGGCAAGTCCTGATAGACATCAGGTGCCTCAATCCACCCAGATGTGTGTTTAAGTTGCCACCTTAGATAAACCATTAAAATTATCAACTCACATCTTTCATGGATTTCACTCACCCAATCCACGTCTACTAGCATAGCATGGCATAAGAAGCAAACGTAGAAGTAACTCCCAAAGGTTTCATAATAATACAGGTAATAGGTACTACCTCATCTACTTCCCATCCCACAATTTAATTAGATCCTAATCATGCAATGTGAGAGGATTGATCTAATGCAATAAAACATGGGTTGTAGAAAAGGTATGATCAAAGTGTTACTTGCCTTGCTGATGATCCGCGAGACCTAGGGTTTCGAAGTAACAAGCGGCGCAATCCGGGTGATCTATCGCAGACAAACAACAAGCATACAATAAGTACTCATCTAATGCACAGGTAAAACTCGAACAAGAGAACGAACCAGAAAGTTCAATTTAAGAACTCCGGTTGCAAAGGAAGAAAGAACCGAACAGACGACGGAAAAACAAACGGCGGAAGAAAACAACTCGGTTCTAGCAAGTTGAAACTAGGTCAAATTTTACCGGAGCAAAAACTTGTTTAAGTTGATTAGACGGAACGGCGGTTTCGCAATGAAACTCCAGGCGCTTGAATCACCTGATTCCGATAAACGAGCGAGAAGAAAGACTAGAACGAAGATCGGATCTGAGATCACGATCGCGGAATAAATCCGACGAAAAGAAAAAGAAGAACAGTTAAACGAACGGGCATCGTTAACCAGGGAAAAATCGGTGATCACGTTCGTTGAGACGAACGGTCCGAAAGAAGAACAAAAACCGATCTAGGGTTTTCGGAAAAGAAACCGAAAAGAAAAACCGATCTAGAAACCGGAACGGTTTAGAAAAGAACCAAAAAGAAAACAAATCGGAAGAGAAGAAAAGAATCAGAACGATTAGAAGAAAACGATCCGAGGAAAAGAGACGCGGGGCAACCTCCGGTGAGGTCTCCGGCGAACGGCGGCGTTGGGCGGCGGCGGCGATGCACAAGGGCGGCGACGGGTGGTGTGGGGCTTGGGGAGGAGAAGGGCTTTT
>NC_041388.1:240752108-240856519 GCF_002162155.2 Triticum dicoccoides
TGTGGGGGTATTTATATAGGTGAGGGGAGAGGAGACTTGGGGTAAGGGACAAGAAATAGACTAGGAAAGAAAAAGAGGAAACGGAGTAGGACTAAAGTCCTACTAGGAAACAAAAAGGGCAGCGGCGGCGGCTGGCTCCTGCGCCTGGCGCGCGCGGCGCTAGCGAGGCTGGCTGCCTGCGCTGGGGAGGCGGTGGCTGGCCTGGGCCTTGGCCCGGCTGGCCTGCTGGAGTTTTTTTTAAACGGTTTCGCGCGCAGAGAAACACAGAAAAGAAAATCTAAACGAGCTCCAAAAATTCTAAAGTAAATTTTCTCCGACTCCTAAAAATGAGCCGAACAAAATGAACTTTTCTCCGGGCCTAAAATGCAATTTTCGAAAACGCGCATTTTCCCTATCCAAATAAAATTCAAACAAACACGGGAAAACAAAATTTGATATATTTATTAAATCTTCATTTTTCCTCAATTTGGGAAAGTCATATTATTCCCTCTCTTATATTTTTTTGACACCGGAAAAATAATTGAAGATAAAATAAATAAATCAAATGATCCTCTTTTCAAAATTTGAGAAAACTCAAATATGAAAATATCAAAATCTCCAACTCTCTCCGAGGGTCCTTGAGTTGCGTGAAATTTCTAGGATCAACCAAAATGCAAGAAAATATGATATGCATATGATCTAGTGTATAACATACCAAATTGAAAATTTGGGATGTTACAAACCTACCCCCCTTAAGATGAATCTCGCCCTCGAGATTCGGGTTGGCTAGAAAATAGGTGAGGGTGGTCCTTGAGTAAATCTTCTTCTCTTTCCCAGGTGGCTTCATCCTCTGAGTGGTGGTTCCACTGAACTTTGCAAAACTTGATAACCTTGCTGCGAGTAACTCTGCTGGCATAATCGAGAATCTTGACTGGCTTCTCCTCATACGTTAAATCATCCTTCAACTGAATCGCTCCGAATGGCACGGTATCTCTTAGCGGTACCTCCGCCATCTCGGCATGACATTTCTTCAGCTGAGAAACATGGAATACATCATGAACTCCTGACAGTCCCTCTGGTAATTCCAACTTATAAGCGACTTCTCCCATACGTTGCAAGATCTTGTACGGTCCAACGAAACGCGGTGCTAACTTTCCCTTAACTCCAAAGCGCTTAACTCCTCGAAGTGGGGATACTCGAAGATAAACTCTGTCTCCGGTTTCGTAAACTGTCTCCTTGCGTTTAGAATCTGCGTACCTCTTCTGCCTGGACTGGGCTACCTTGAGCCTATCGCGAATCAACTTAACTTTCCGTTCAGACTCCTTAATCAAATCTGGTCCAAAGAATTGATGGTCTCCAACTTCGTCCCATGACAACGGTGTCCTGCACCTCCTTCCGTATAAAGCTTCGAAAGGTGCCATTTTTAAA
This sequence comes from Triticum dicoccoides, assembly GCF_002162155.2. Taxonomy (NCBI): domain Eukaryota; kingdom Viridiplantae; phylum Streptophyta; class Magnoliopsida; order Poales; family Poaceae; genus Triticum; species Triticum dicoccoides. The sequence continues at coordinate 240,753,516 of NC_041388.1, forward strand.
CTGGTTTGGTAACTATTGTTATAAGAAAACTCCGCATACGGCAAGTTATCGTCCCAACTAGATCCATAATATAGCGCAGAAGCTCTCAGCATATCTTCCAAAATCTGATTGACTCTCTCGGTCTGTCCATCTGTCCGCGGATGAAAAGCTGTGCTGAACTCTAGTCTGGTTCCTAAAGTTTCATGCAACTGATTCCAAAACTTTAAGGTAAATTGGGTTCCTCTATCTGATACGATACTCCTCGGAACTCCATGCAAACAAATGATCCTAGTCATGTATATCTTCACCAACTTAGCACTGGTGTAAGTGGTCTTAACTGGAATGAAATGTGCTACCTTCGTAAAACGATCAACTACTACCCATATCGAGTCATAGCCTGCTTTCGTCCTGGGTAGTCCTGTGATAAAATCCATGCCTATTTTATCCCACTTCCATTCGGGTATCAGCAATGGTTGTAACAATCCTGCTGGCTTCTGATGCTTTGCCTTTACTCTCTGACATACATCACAAACTGCTACATATGCTGCAATATGCTTCTTCATTCCGGTCCACCAGAATGTTTCCTTCAAATCCAAATACATCTTGGTATTCCCTGGGTGAATCGAATACGGTGAATCATGTGCCTCTTGCAAAATCAACTTCCTGATCTCCGGGTCATTGGGCACATAAACACGGTCCTCAAACCATAGGGTATCGTGCTCATCTTCACGAAATCCTTTTGCTTTTCCTTTGCTCATTCTCTCTTTTATAGCAGCAATCTCCTTGTCAGATTTCTGAGCTTCTCTGATTTTATCCATCAATGTTGACTGAATCTCCAATGCTGCTACATATCCTCTGGGAACTATTTCCAAACATAGTTCACGAAGGTTTTCTGCTAACTCCTTGGGTATTTTCTCTGTCACTAGGGTATTGACATGGCTCTTACGGCTCAATGCGTCAGCTACTACATTAGCTTTTCCGGGATGGTAATGCAATCTCATGTCATAATCCTTGATGAGTTCCAACCATCTCCTTTGTCTGAGGTTCAACTCATTCCGCGTGAAAATGTACTTCAAACTCTTGTGATCCGTGTACACCTCACAATGATTTCCAATGAGGAAATGTCTCCATGTTTTCAATGCATGCACTACGGCTGCTAACTCCAAATCATGCTGGCATAATTCAATTCATGAGGTTTCAGTTGTCGTGAAGCATACGAGACAACTCTTCCTTCCTACATAAGCACTGCTCCAAGTCCTCGACGTGAAGCGTTGCAATACACCTCATAATCCTTGGTTTGATCTGGCAAAATCAACACTGGTGAGGTAACAAACGTTTCTTCAACTCCTAGAAACTAGCCTCACATTCCTCAGTCCATTTGAACTTAGTATCCTTCTTCAACAATTCAGTCATAGGCTTTGCAATCTTTGAAAAGTTCTCAATGAATCTCCGGTAGTATCCTGCGAGTCCAAGAAAACTCCGGATCTCTCCAACTGTTGTTGGTGATTCCCATTCGGTTACGGTCTCAACCTTAGTGGGGTCAACTGCTATACCTTTTCCGGATATAACATGTCCGAGGAATCCAACTTCCTTTAACCAAAACTCACATTTGCTGAATTTAGCGTATAACTGGTGTTCCCTTAGTTTCTCCAAAACCAAGCGCAAATGTTCCTTATGCTCCTCTTCATTCTTTGAATAAACCAGGATGTCATCAATGAACACTACGACGAACTTATCCAAAAACTCCATAAACACTTTGTTCATCAGGTTCATGAAATAGGCAGGTGCATTAGTCAATCCAAATGACATCACGGTATACTCATACAGTCCATATCTCGTGGTGAACACTGTCTTAGGTATGTCCTGCTCTCGAATCTTCAATTGATGGCACCCTGATCGCAAATCGATCTTGGAAAACACTTTAGCTCCTTGCAACTGATCAAACAGATCATTGATCATTGGCAGTGGGTACCTATTATTGATGGTTACTTCATTCAATCCCCGATAATCTACAACCATCCTTAATGATCCATCCTTCTTTTCCACTAGAAGTACGGGTGATCCCCAAGGCGAAGAACTTGGGCGAATGTAACCCTTATCCAATAACTCCTTAATCTGATTCTTAATTTCCACCAAATCCTTTGCTGGCATCCTATATGGTCTCTTCGATATAGGCCCAGTACCCGGCATTAACTCAATCAAAAACTCAATATCTCTATCCGGTGGCATGCATGGTAATTCCTCAGGAAATACATCAGGAAAATCCTTCACCACTGGTACTTCCTCTTGCACAACTCCTGTTAGGCAGTTTACTTGTGTCCTGTTTGGCATATGCCGGGATACATACTTGATCCGTCTTCCTTCTGGTGTGGTAAGCAAAATTGACTTACTAGCACACTCAATATTCCCTTTATACTTTGATAACCAATCCATGCCTAATATTACATCCAATCCTTGAGATTCCAATACTATTAGGTCTGAGGGAAACACATAGTTACCAATCCTTAATGGTAACCGATCACACCATCGTCTAGCCATAAACTCCGCTCCTGGTGAGCTTACTAACATGGGTGACCTAAGGGCTTGGGTTGGCAGGTTATATTTATCCACAAATCCCCTTGATATGTATGAATGCGATGCTCTAGTATCAAAAAGAACGAGTGCAGTAAATGACTTAACCAAAAACTTACCTATTACTGCATCGGGCTGATCTTCAACCTCCTCCACATTAAGGTGGTTCACCTGTCCCCTATTGAAAGGGTTCAGCTTCTTCCCAGAGCTTCCATTGCCATTTCCATTCTGGCCTTCGGGACATTCATTGGCATAATGTCCGGTCTTGGAACACTTGAAACAAGTGACTTGACTCAGGTCTCTCTTGGTTGGGGTCGATGGGGTGGTCCGGTTCTGGCCGTTGCTTCCTCCATTCCCATTACCATTCTTGTGGCCATTATGGTTGTGCGAACTACCTCCTCCATGGGTATGCTGAAACTTGGATCCCGGTTTAGGGGTAAAACGGGGCTTCTGCTGGGCTCCAGAGTTATACTTCCCCTGTCCATACTTCCTCTTGCAGTTCTCAATCTGCTGTTGCTTTCTTTCAATCATGATGGCACGATCTACCAACTCCTGGTAGTTGTTGAAACTCGCTACCATCAACTTCATGCTCAACTCATCATTCAGTCCTTCCAGAAACTTCTCCTGCTTAGCTGCATCCGTAGCAACGTCATCTGGGGCATAATGTGCTAACTTGCTGAAGTCGTCAATGTACTGGCCAACTGTCCTTCCTCCTTGGCGTAAGTTGCGAAACTCACGCTTCTTTATGGCCATAGCTCCTGCTGAAACATGGGCAGTGCGGAAAGCTTGCTGAAACTGATCCCATGTGACAGTGTCTACTGGGTAGGTGGCTGTGAAATTCTCCCACCATGCTGCCGCGGGTCCGTCAAGTTGGTGAGCGGCAAACTTCACTTTCTCACCATCCGTGCATCCTGCAGTGGTCAACTCCCTTCCTATCTTACGGAGCCAATCATCTGCTACAATCGGCTCGGTGCTACTAGAAAACACCGGCGGATTCAGCCTAAGGAAACAGGCTAAGTGGTCAATAGGTGGTGGTGGTGGTGGGTTGTTGTTGTTGTTCTGCTGGTTTTGGACTAACATCTGCATCAATTGATTCTTCTGTTGGATCAACTGAGTGATCTCCGGTGGAAATCCATTGTCACGTCTCGGAGGCATCTGAGGGTTTAGAAAAGACGAGATTTAAGAATAGAGTGAGGTCTAAAGGGAAAACACTACCCCAATGCACATGAGCAAATGCACACAAAAATCACTTCATTCAATCAAACAAGGGCTTACAAACGGTCTAACTATCACAAAAGTGCTTGAACTATTGTGTTTACATGGGGGGAATACTACTACTATCTGGTGGTCATCTAGAAATTTGAACCGGTGGAAGACTCCATGATATCTGCTCCAGCTTCGTCTTCAAAGTCGGATTCACTTGGATCCGAATCGGTGTCGTCGATGATGATGTAGTTGTCCGGACATGCGACGTACTCGTCTTCCTCCTGGGATCCTAACTTCTTCTTGAGTTCTTCAATCTCCTGCTTAAGATCGACATTGTGTCTCGCTAGAGCTACGATCTCGTCCATGTAGTCCTTGCGTGTAGACTTTAGTTCTCCTTCTAGCTCGATGATCCTTGCCTTCGCATTCTTCAACTCTATCATATCATTGCACATCTGGTTCTCGTGGCGTCGAATGTGCTGGTTTAACTCTTGGATGAAAGATGCAATGGATCTATCCTTCTTGGTGCTGACTAACTCCCATTGTTCATCTCGGCGTCCGCAAATCTGGTAGATAGTGTCCTTAAGGTCTTCTTGGTAAACTTCTCCAATGCGTCCTATGGTGATATGAGCTGCCATGCTCCTTCCTAGACTCCAGGTTGGTGCATTGAAAACACTATTTATAGGCTTCGTGGTTGGTGCGAATGTCCTTCCCGGAACGTGAGCTTGAATCTTCTAGCGCTCCTCTTCAGGCAGAGTGGCGTTGAAGGTTCCCGTGAAACTTGGTAATCCAATGTTCAGGTACTTGGTGACTTCCTTCAGGTGAAATCCAAAAGGTGTGCCTTCATCCGGTTGAGCGTACTTAATCTTCGCGTTCGTCATCCTAATAGAGTAGAAAATATGAGGAGTTAGAAAATGAGAAGAGAGTGATGTTCTATGGCTTTAACTTAGTGATCGTGTCCTACAGTCAGCGTGTGCTCTAATACCATTCTCTAGCGACCCGACCCGAATGGATCAAGTGCTTCTGTGCTCAGGTGTCATCCCTGGATCAGTAATGCTGACACCACACAGTACATCGAAGGATTTATAGCAGAGTGGCAATCACACACTTATTACATCGTTGTCTCAAAGAGACTTATTACAATAAAATGGCTTAAGGCCATCTAGTGACGTTAACAGCAGAAGACTTGGAAGATAAATGGGTCCATCAACTCCAACGGCATCACTGAGTATAGGGCCACGACCTAAAAGCACTTTACTCGTTGTCTGAAAAGTCTGCAACATGAGAAGTTGCAGCCCGAAAACGGGTCAGCACATGGAATATGCTGGCAATGTAACACATAGAGAGTAATGGAATGAAACAGCTATACTATATGCATATATGGCTGGTGGAAAGCTCTATGGTTACAGTTTTGCGTAAAGCCAATTTTTCCCTACTGCAAAGGAATAAATTTATTTAACTATCATGGTGGTTGTGAAACATTGAGAATGGTTGACAGCATTCTCAATCCCAATTAAAATAATTAAACCCAACAACATTAATTAGAAGTAACATGATGAGATTCACATGATATTCAAGTACTAGATACTCAAGTTGTCCATAACCGGGGACACGGCTAATCATGATTAGTTTGTACACTCTGCAGAGGTTTGCGCACTTTTCCCCACATTACTCGATCGCCTCCGTTTGGTTTCTCGCACTACATGGTGTTTGAGATACGGATGACCGAGGCATAGTCTTTCAGAAGCGCTAGCACCTTACATGTGGGGTAGACCGTACCACCTATAACCCCTACATCTGCTAGTCCACCCCGTAAGAGTTCGCACAACTTAGTCAACTATGCCAGAGCCCATAGTAGCATGTGGCTGCACACGGAAGTTTCTAGCATGAAAGATCTTATGATCCCTTTGAGCCTGGGTGGCGGTCCAAAAAAAACAGGCAAGTCCTGATAGACATCAGGTGCCTCAATCCACCCAGATGTGTGTTTAAGTTGCCACCTTAGATAAACCATTAAAATTATCAACTCACATCTTTCATGGATTTCACTCACCCAATCCACGTCTACTAGCATAGCATGGCATAATAAGCAAACGTAGAAGTAACTCCCAAAGGTTTCATAATAATACAGGTAATAGGTACTACCTCATCTACTTCCCATCCCACAATTTAATTAGATCCTAATCATGCAATGTGAGAGGATTGATCTAATGCAATAAAACATGGGTTGTAGAAAAGGTATGATCAAAGTGTTACTTGCCTTGCTGATGATCCGCGAGACCTAGGGTTTCGAAGTAACAAGCGGCGCAATCCGGGTGATCTATCGCAGACAAACAACAAGCATGCAATAAGTACTCATCTAATGCACAGGTAAAACTCGAACAAGAGAACGAACCAAAAAGTTCAATTTAAGAACTCCGGTTGCAAAGGAAGAAAGAACCGAACAGACGACGGAAAAACAAACAGCGGAAGAAAACAACTCGGTTCTAGCAAGTTGAAACTAGGTCAAATTTTACCGGAGCAAAAACTTGTTTAAGTTGATTAGACGGAACGGCGGTTTCGCAATGAAACTCCAGGCGCTTGAATCACCTGATTCCGATAAACGAGCGAGAAGAAAGACTAGAACGAAGATCGGATCTGAGATCACGATCGCGGAATAAATCCGACGAAAAGAAAAAGAAGAACGGTTAAACGAACGGGCGTCGTTAACCGGGGAAAAATCGGTGATCACGTTCGTTGAGACGAATGGTCCGAAAGAAGAATGAAAACCGATCTAGGGTTTTCGGAAAAGAAACCGAAAAGAAAAACCGATCTAGAAACCGGAACGGTTTAGAAAAGAACCGAAAAGAAAACGAATCGGAAGAGAAGAAAAGAATCGGAACGATTAAAATAAAATGATCCGAGGAAAAGAGACGCGAGGCAACCTCCGGCGAGGTCTCCGGCGAACGGCGGCGTTGGGCGGCGGCGGCGATGCACAAGGGCGGCGGCGGGTGGTGTGGGGCTTGGGGACGAGAGGGGCTTTTGATTTGATGTGTTTAGAGGGGGGGGTGTGGGGGTATTTATATAGGTGAGGGGAGAGGAGACTTGGGGTAAGGGACAAGAAATAGACTAGGAAAGAAAAAGAGGAAACGGAGTAGGACTAAAGTCCTACTAGGAAACAAAAAGGGCAGCGGCGGCGGCTGGCTCGTGCGCCTGGCGCGCGCGGCGCTAGCGAGGCTGGCTGCCTGCGCTGGGGAGGCGGTGGCTGGCCTGGGCCTTGGCCCGGCTGGCCTGCTGGAGTTTTTTTTAAAACGGTTTCGCGCGCAGAGAAACACAGAAAAGAAAATCTAAACGAGCTCCAAAAATTCTAAAGTAAATTTTCTCCGACTCCTAAAAATGAGCCGAACAAAATGAACTTTTCTCCGGGCCTAAAATGCAATTTTCGAAAACACGCATTTTTCCCTATCCAAATAAAATTCAAACAAACACCAGAAAACAAAATTTGATCTATTTATTAAATCTTCATTTTTCCTCAATTTGGGAAAGTCATATTATTCCCTCTCTTATATTTTTTGACACCGGAAAAATAATTGAAGATAAAATAAATAAATCAAATGATCCTCTTTTCAAAATTTGAGAAAACTCAAATATGAAAATATCGAAATCTCCAACTCTCTCCGAGGGTCCTTGAGTTGCGTGAAATTTCTAGGATCAACCAAAATGCAAGAAAATATGATATGCATATGATCTAGTGTATAACATTCCAAATTGAAAATTTGGGATGTTACATGTCTTTATCTAAACAGCCCCTACTTTTTATTTACTTGCTCTTTATTATCTTGCAAACCTATCCAAAAACACCTACAAAGTACTTCTAGTTTCATACTTGTTCTAGGTAAAGCGAACGTTAAGCGTACGTAGAGTTGTATCGGTGGTCGACAGAACTTGAGGGAATATTTGTTCTGCCTTTAGCTCCTCGTTGGGTTCGACACTCCTACTTATCGAAAACTGTTGCGATCCCCTATACTTGTGGGTTATCAAGACCTTTTTCTGGCGCCGTTGCCGGGGAGCAATAGCATGGGGTGAATATTCTCGTGTGTGCTTGTTTGCTTTATCACTAAGTAATTTTTTTTGCTGTTCTTAGTTGTTCTCTATCTTTAGTTATGGATATGGAACACAAAATACCAAAAAAATTAGGTGTACCTGCTACTCATGGAGATGGGGAACCTCCTAAAACCCTCGATGCTCAATATGTGAAAATATTATGTACCACTTTGATAATCCTGAGAAAACCTCATTCAATCTGGTAATGGGAGTAACGTTGGATCAACGTGAATACTTTAGGGATTATTGCTTGACACAAAAAGGGAAACTATTATGGGATCAAATTTATATATTGTATTGGTATGCTAGGCAACTATGCTTGAGATATGATTATACTTGTTGCTCTAGGATGAAGGCTCCACACCTTCCCTTTTCATGTGAACTTAATGATAATGAAACCTTAGCCTCTTATGCTAATGGTATATATGATTACTATGATGTGGAACAAATAGAAGAATTTGTTGCCTTTAAGGGTGCTTATGAAATTGAATCTTTGTTTGAAAAGTATGAAGCTTTTGATGATGATGTTTATATGCCTGAAAATTTAGCTATCCTAAAATATTGCTATTATAATTATGAATATAATTCCTATACTAATGCGCTTATTAAGAAAGTCTCCGCTGTCCAAGAAGAGACTAATATTTTGCAGGAATCTATGGAAGATGAAATTGATGAAACTGTGAGCTCATTGGATGAAAAAGATGAGGAGGAGAGCGAAGAACAAAAGGAGGAAGAGCGGATTGATCACCCGTGCCCACCTTCTAATGAGAGTAACTCTTCAACTCATACATTGTTTAATTCCCCTTCATGCTTACCGAAGGATGAATGCTATGATAATTGCTATGATCCCATTGATTCTTTTGAAATATCCCTGTTTGATGATGCTTGCTATGCTTGTGGCCAAGATGCGAATATGAATTATGCTTATGGAGATGAACTTGCTATAGTTCCTTATGTTAAACATGAAATTGTTGCTATTGCACCCACGTATGATAGTCCTATTATCTTTTTGAATTCTCCCAACTACACTATATCGGAGAAGTTTACCCTTATTAAGGATTATATTGACGGGTTGCCTTATACCGTTGCACATGATGATTTTGATGAATATAATATGCATGTGCTTGCTGCTTCTACTTGCAATTATTATGAGAGAGGAACTATATCTCCACCTCTCTATGTTTCCAATACGATAAAATTGCAAGAAACTATTTATACTATGCATTGGCCTTTACTATGTGTGCATGAATTGTTCTTTTATGACATGCCGATGCATAGGAAGAGAGTTAGACTTCGTCATTACATGATATATGTTGCTTTGTGCTCACTACTAAATTACAAATCATCGTTAATTAAAATTGGCTTTGATATACCTTGGGATCCGGGTGGATTCACTACTTGAGCACTATATGCCTAGCTTAATGGCTTTAAAGAAAGCGCTGCCAGGGAGACAACCCGGAAGTTTTAGGGAGTCATTTATTTCTGTTGAGTGCTTTCATATAGCTTAAAAACAACAAAAATAAAGAGGGGAACCCAAAACTTTTTCAAAAAGGAAAGTGAAAGTGAGAAAGACAAGCATTGTTGAAGTGGGAGAGCTCCTTGAACTTTGTTCATGCTCACGGCAACTTTGTGAATCTTGATTACAGAAACTTTTCAACAAAAATAATTATCCCCTTGTACAATTCCATTGTATCATAAAAATAATGTGCCAAGGTTTGCCTTTAGGATGCTTACATTTGCTTGATGGTTTGTACGGTGCAGGACAGAAACTTTGGCTATAGTGCGCAATTTTACATTTTTAGCTGGAACGTCAAATGGTTCTGATTATTTTTGCACTGTCTTCCTATACAAATTGTTTATTTTTCCTAATTTTCGTAGAATTTTTCAAGTATCAGAAGTATGGTGAATGTTCAAATTGTTATAGACTGTTCTGTTTTAGACAGATTCTGTTTTTGATGCATAGTTTGCTTGTTTTGATGAAACTAACGATTTATATCAGTGGTTTAAGCCATGGAAAAGTTATATTACAGTAGACACAATGCAAAAACAAAATATGAATTGATTTTCAACAGTACTTAGAGTAGTGATTTGCTTTATTATACTAACGGATCTTACTGAGTTTTCTGTTGAAGTTTTGTGTGGATGAAGTATTCGATGATCAAGAAGGTCTCGATGTGAGAAGAAGGAAGAGAGGCAAGAGCTCAAGCTTGGGGATGCCTGAGGCACCCCAAGTAAATATTCAAGGAGACTCAAGCGTCTAAGTTTGGGGATGCCCCGGAAGGCATCCCCTCTTTCTTCAACAAGTATCGGTATGTTTTCGGATTCATTTCGTTCATGCGAGATGTGCAATCTTGGAGCATCTTTTGCATTTAGTTTTCATCTTTTATTTATGCACCATGCTGGTATGAGATAGTCCTTGGTTGATTTATAGAATGCTCTATGCACTTCACTTATATCTTTTGAGTATGGCTTTATAGAATGCTTCATGTGCTTCACTTATATCATTTGAAGTTTGGATTGCCTGTTTCTCTTTACATAGAAAACCGCCATTTGTATAATGCTCTTTTGCTTCACTTATATTTGTTAGAGCGTGGGCATATCTTTTGTAGAAAGAATTAAACTCTCTTGCTCCACTTATATCTATTTAGAGAGATTACATGAACTGGTCATTCACACGGTTAGTCATAAAATCCTACATAAAACTTGTAGATCACTGAATATGATATGTTTGATTCCTTGCAATAGTTTTTCGATATAAAGATGGTGATATTAGAGTCATGCTAGTGGGTAGTTGTGGATTAAGAGAAATACTTGTGTTGAGGTTTGTGATTCCCGTAGCATGCACGTATGGTGAACCGTTATGTAACGAAGTCGGAGCATGAGGTATTTATTGATTGTCTTCCTTATGAGTGGCGGTCGGGGACGAGCGATGGTCTTTTCCTACCAATCTATCCCCCTAGGGGCATGCGTAGTAGTACTTTGCTTCGAGGGCTAATAAACTTTTGCAATAAGTATGTGAGTTCATTATGACTAATGTTGAGTCCATGGCTTATACACACTCTCACCCTTCCACCATTGCTAGCCTCTCTAGTATCCCGCAACTTTCGCCAGTACCATAAAACCACCATATACCTTCCTCAAAACAGCCACCATACCTACCTATTATGGCATTTCCATAGCCACTCTGAGATATATTGCCATGCAACTTCCATCATCATCATATACATGACTTGAGCATTCATTGTCATATTGCTTTGCATGATCGTAAGATAGCTAGCATGATGTTTTCATGGCTTGTCCGTTTTTTGATGTCATTGCTATGCTAGATCATTGCACATCCCGGTACAATGCCGGAGGCATTCATATAGAGTCATATCTTTGTTCTAGTATCGAGTTCTAATATTGGGTTGTAAGTAAATAAAAGTGTGATGATCATCATTAAGAGAGCATTGTCCCCAAAAAAAGAGAAAGGCCAAAAAAAGAAAGGCCAAATAAAAAAGAAAGGCCAAATGAAAAAAGAAAGGCCAGATAAAAAAATAAAAATAAATAAATAAGGGGCAATGTTACTATCCTTTTACCACACTTGTGCTCCAAAGTAGCACCATGTTCTTCATATAGAGAGTCTCTTGAGTTATCACTTTCATATACTAGTGGGAATTTTCATTATAGAACTTGGCTTGTATATTCCGATGACGGGCTTCCTCAAACGCACGAGGTCTTCATGAGCAAGCAAGTTGGATTCACACCCACTTAGTTTCATTTTGAGCTTTTATACACTTATAGCTCTTAGTGTATCCGTTGCATGGCAATCCCTACTCACTCACATTGATATCTATTGATGGGCATATCCATAGCCCGTTGATACGCCTAGTTGATGTGAGACTATCTTCTCCTTTTTGTCTTCTCCACAACCACCATTCTATTCCACCTGTAGTGCTATATCCATGGCTCATGCTCATGTATTGCGTGAGGGTCGAAAATGCTGAAGCGCGTTAAAAAGTATGAACCAATTTCCCGGCTTGTCATCGGGGTTGTGCATGATGTGAATATTTTGTGTGGTGAAGATGGAGCATAGCCAGACTATATGATTTTGTAGGGATAACTTTCTTTGGCCTTGTTATTTTGAAAAGACATGATTGCTTTATTAGTGGACTTGAAGTATTATTGTTTTTATGTCAAATGATAGACTATTGCTTTGAATCACTTGTGTCTTAATATTCATGCCATGATTAGACATATGATCAAGATTATGCTAGGTAGCATTCCACATCAAAAATTATCTTTTTTATCATTTACCTACTCGAGGACGAGCAGGAATTAAGCTTGGGGATGCTGATACGTCTCCGTCGTATCTATAATTTTTGATTGTTCCATGCCAATATTCTACAACTTTCATATACTTTTGGCGACTATTTATACTATTTTTGGGACTAACATATTGATCCAGTGCCCAGTGCCAGTTCCTGTTTGTTGCATGTTTTTTATTTTGCAGAATATCCATATGAAACGGAGTCTAAACGGGATAAAAACTGACGGAGATTTTTTTTGGAATATATATGATTTTTGGGAAGAAAAATCCACGCGAGACGATGCCCGAGGGGGCCACGAGGCAGGGGGCGCACCGCTGATCCTCGTGGCCACCCCGTATGGCGGTTGATGCCCTTCTTTCGCCGCAAGAAAGCTAATATCCGGATAGAGATCGTGTTAAAATTTCAGCCCAATCGGAGTTACGGATCTCCGGGAATATAAGAAACGGTGAAAGGGAAGAATCTGAGAACACAGAAACAGAGAGAGAGACAGAGAGACAGATCCAATCTCGGAGGGGCTCTCGCCCCTCCCACGCCATGGAGGCCATGGACCAGAGGGGAAACCCTTCTCCCATCTAGGGAGGAGGTCAAGGAAGAATAAGAAGAAGGAGGGCTCTCTCCCCCTCGCTTCCGGTGGCACCGGAGTGCCACCGGGGCCATCATCATCACCGCAATCTTCACCAACAACTTCACCGCCATCATCACCAACTCCCCCCCTCTATGCAGCGGTGTAACCTCTCTCTTACCCACTGTAATCTCTACTTAAACATGGTGCTCAACACTATATATTATTTCCCAATGATGTATGGCTATCCTATGATGTTTGAGTAGATCCGTTTTGTCCTATGGGTTATTTGATGATCGAGATTGGTTTGAGTTGCATGTTTTATTATTGGTGTTGTCCTATGGTGCTCTCCATGTCCGCAAGCATGAGGGATCCCCGCTGTAGGGTGTTGCAGTACGTTCATGATTCGCTTATAGTGGGTTGCGTGAGTGACTGAAACACAAACCCGAGTAAGGGGGTTGTTGCGTATGTGATAAAGAGGACTTGATGCCTTAATGCTATGGTTGGGTTTTACCTTAATGATCTTTAGTAGTTGCAGATGCTTGCTAGAGTTCCAATCATAAGTGCATATGATCCAAGTAGAGAAAGTATGTTAGCTTATGCCTCTCCCTCATATAAAATTGCAATAATGATTACCAGTCTAGCTATCGATTGCCTAGGGACAAATAACTTTATCGTAACAAAAAGCTCTTTACTAAAACTAACTTAGTTGTGTCTTTATCTAAACAACCCCTACTTTTTATTTACTAGCTCTTTATTATCTTGCAAACATATCCAAAACACCTACAAAGTACTTCTAGTTTCATACTTGTTCTAGGTAAAGCGAACGTTAAGCGTACGTAGAGTTGTATCGGTGGTCGATAGAACTTGAGGGAATATTTGTTCTGCCTTTAGCTCCTCATTGGGTTCGACACTCTTACTTATCGAAAACTGTTGCGATCCCCTATACTTGTGGGTTATCAGCTGCAAGGCATATTATTTGAACGAAAGCTGGTGCACTTCGTGCCCTTCTTTCGCCACCTTGCCGAGGAGCTCACCCATATCCGTGTTGGGATGAAAGGTGCACTAGAGAAGGAAGGTGTGTATCATTGCCATCGTTGCACTCATCTCGTTGGGTAACGTTGCATGGAAAACAAAAATAATTCTATGCACACGCTAGATCTATCCATGGAGATGTATAGCTACGAGAGGGGAGAGTATGTTTACGTACCCTTATAGACTGTTAACCAGAAGCGTTTATCAACGCGGTTGATCTAGTCGTACACCTTCACGACCCGTCCCGATCAAGTACCGAACGTACGACACCTCCGCGTTCAGCACATGTTTAGCTCTCTGACATCCTCACCATCTTGATCCAGCAAGAGAGGCGAAGTAGTAGATGAGTTCCGGCAGCATGATGGTGTGATGACTGTGGTGGTGTACTTGTTCCCGCAGGGCTTCGCCGTGCACTGCGAAGAAACTGGACGGAGGATGAAACCAGGGAGAGGGGCGTCGCACAGGGCTTGGGGATTGTCATGGGTGTGTGGCACCCCTCCCTCTCATGTATATATAGGTGGGGGAGGGGAGGCGACCAGGGTGCACCCCAAGGGTGGCAGCCGGCCCCCTTGGGCGCCTGCCCTATGGCGTGCCCCCTTCCTTATTTTCTCTTGGGGGGAGGAAAGGGAAGGCAAGGGGAGGCCAACTCCCCTCCTTCCTTTTTCCCCAAGGCCTGCGGCCAGAGGAGGGGCGCGCCAGCCCCTTGTGGGCTGGTGTGCTCCCCTCGTTTGGCCCATATGGCCCAATAACCTCTTGGGACCTCCCGGAACCCCATCCGGTGATCCGATGATTACCCGGTACATTTCGAAACCTTTCCGGTGACCAAATAGCATCGTCCTATATATCAATCTTTACCTCCGGACCATTCTAGAGCTCCTCGTCATGTCTGTGATCTCATCCAGGAATCTGAACAACATTCGGTCCCCAACTCACATATAACTCATATAATACTATATCATCAAAGAACATTAAGCGTGCGGACCCTACGGGTTCGAGAATGATGTAGACATGACCGAGATGCCTCTCTAGTCAATAACCAATAGCGGGACTTGGATGCCCATATTGGTTCCTACATATTCTACGAAGATCTTTATAGGTCAAACGTTTATGACAACATACGTAATTCCCTTTGTCTGTCGGTATGTTACTTGCCCGAGATTCGATCGTCGGTATCTCCATACCTAGTTTAGTCTCATTACTGTCAAGTCTCTTTACTCGTTCCATAATACATCATCTTGTAACTAACTCCTTAGTCACTTTATTTGCAAGCTTCTTGTGATGTTGTATTATGGAGAGGGCCCAGAGATACCTCTCTGATACACGGTGTGACAAATCCCGATCTCGATCCATGCCAACTCAACAGACACCTTCTTAGATACCCGTAGAGCATCTTTATGATCACCCAGTTACATTGTGACGTTTGATATCACATAAGGTATTCCTCCGGTATCCAGGAGTTGCATGATCTCATGGTCGAAGGAATATGTTTTTGACATTAAGAAAGCGGTAGCAATAAACTGAATGATCATATGCTATGCTAATGGATGGGTCTTGTCCATCACATCATTCTCCTAATGACGTGATCCCATTATCAAGTGACAACACATGTCTATTGTTAGGAAACCTTAACCATCTCTTGATCAACGAGCTAGTCTAGTAGAGGCTTACTAGGGACACAATATTTGTTTATGTATCCACACATGTATTTAAGTTTCCGGTCAATCAATTCTAGCATGAATAATAAACCTTTATCATGATTAAGGAAATATAATAATAACCACTTTATTATTGCCTCTAGGTCATATTTCCAACAGTCTCCCACTTGCACTAGAGTCAATAATCTAGATTACATAGTAATGAATCTAACACCCATGGAGTCTTGGTGCTGATCATGTTTTGCCCGCGGAAGAGGTTTAGTCAACGGATCTGCCACATTTAGATCCATATGTATTTTGCAAATTTATATGTCTCCATCACTACTACAGGATGCTGCTAACGCGACACTACGATCAGAGACCCTTTGACGAAATTGTGTGCAATGCATTAATTGCAAATGGTGATGTAACAAAACCGTTAAAAAGATGAAAAATGTTTGCGATGAAGGATACATCAAACACGGTTCAGATTTTAGTTGCGTGTGCGATGCGGGGCATACAGTTGATCCATATGAACTGTTTGCGATGAGACAGAACAACAGAAACGGGTAGCCATATCAAGGTATGTGCGATATACGACATACAATTCACTCCGATGAACCATTTCCGATGATCGAGTTGAACACAGACGATTCGGCGTAACAAGATGTGTGTGATATCCGGCAAATAGGTCAGTAATCAGAATTCTGTGCGATCATTATAGACAGCCCATACGGTCTTTTTTGTGAATTGTGTGCTCGTTAGGGCACACAATTCAAGAAACTAACCTGTGGGCGATAATGTAAAAGATCTATGTTGAATACGTATTACTAACCGTCTGCAATGAGATTGACAGGGGAAACAAAGATAACACATTAATATGAGCGAATGGAAACAGAGATATATACAGTCTGCTTAATTTAGTCCTTCTTGTTGTTGTTGTTGTTGTTGTTGTTGGATGGCCCCGCGCCATCGTCTTGGCGAGGATGCTTCTTGCTGCTGACCGTTGGCTTTTCATTGCCGCCGCCGTTGTCATCATTGTTGATGTCATCGTCGTCCTCCTTGTTCGACCATTCCTCCTCCTCATCAGCGTCACCCTCTTCTTCGTCCTCCGACGGCTGCTTGTCCATCTGGTTGTTGTCTGACGACTCCGGAGGCGGCGTCCCTTCCATGATCCAGATATAATCGAGGTCTGGGCTCGATGCCGGACTCATGGAAGATGAGCGGGATGATTCTGATGTTGACCTGTCATCGGGTGCCAGACTGCTGGCCGAACTATCGTCCTTGCTGTTGTGGTCGTATAAAAACCACAATAAAGCGAGATTGCAGAGTGTGTGCTAGTGCGTAGCGCGGCGGCCGGGGACGATGAAGATGGTGGACACTTAAGTGGGGTATGCAGAGAAGAGGAATGCCAATTGAAGCGGGAGTTGATGTATTATCTAACCGCTGATATAATCAACCGCAATTATTTGTACCCAGTCGCTCCAAATTCCCGGGGTTGCACAATTCTCAATGTGACAATTAATTACGCACACGCGTTGAAGCGTCCAAATATGGAACAAGCATTTTCCATACTACTCCCTCTGTACTGGCGACCTAGGTGGGGGGAAACGAGAGAACTTGATGATTATTTGGTAATCAATACCATTGCATGCAGAGAATTGACCATTGCATGCATGTTATTCTTAGTATGAAGTCATTGAATGCATACTAGCCGCATGACTCATATTGGCTGATTTCTTTTTTCAGGACAAAAACAAGAATGAGTTTTGGGATTATTTGGTTTTCGCAATGTGACTTATGCACCGGTATGAACGGAGTAGGACAGTTGGCAAGCAATACATTGAGCTCTTCTTATTGATGAAGCCAGTAATAATCAAACTACAAAGGAAAAGAAAAAAGGACAAAGGAGAATATCTGCATGAATCTAGATGTGCTTTAGCAATACAATCAAACAAAACCCCTAATCATCATTGCAAACAACGCATAGAACATGGCTAATGCGACAATCACAACTACACATGCTAGTTCCTTCTTGTCTCTTGCTTTCATCTTTTGCCTTTGATTGATTCTTTCTCACTTTATCGCACTGATTGTACATTCCAGATCAGCCAGTTTCTTCTTCAGCTTTACGTTATCTTTTGCGAGCTTGGTGATAACACTCTGTTACCTCTTGAGCATGCGTTGGTTTTCCCTTGAAGAGGAAAAGGTGATGCAGCAAAGTAGCATAAGTATTTCCCTCAGTTTTTGAGAACCAAGGTATCAATCCAGTAGGAGATTACATGCAAGTCCCTCGTACCTGCACAAACAAACAAGAACCTCGCAACCAACGCGATAAAGGGGTTGTCAATCCCTTCACGGTCACTTACGAAAGTGAGATCTGATAGAGATAATAAGATAAATATTTTTGGTATTTTTATTGTATAGACTGGAAAATAAAGATTGTAAAATAAACAATGATAGAAATAGCAAGTAGATAGGAAAATAATATGATGGAAGATAGACCCGGGGGCCATAGGTTTCACTAGTGGCTTCTCTCAAGATAGCAAATTCTACGGTGGGTGAACAAATTACTGTCGAGCAATTGATAGAAAAGCGCATAGTTATGAGAATATCTAGGCATGATCATGTACAGTGGCGAAGCCATGCATGAGCTGTGTAGTCAAATGACTACACATTTTTTGGCAAAAACGTCACACAGTACGTAGATGTCATGCAGAAAAATCATAAATAAATACATATGACTACACAATTTTGAACTGACTACACATGGATGAATTCCTGGCACCGCCACTGATCATGTATATAGGCATCACATCCGCGACAAGTAGACCGAAACGATTCTGCATCTACTACTATTACTCCACGCATCGACCTCTATTCAACATGCATCTAGAGTATTAAGTTCATAAGAACAGAGTAACACATTAGGCAAGATGACATGATGTAGAGGGATAAACTCAAGCAATATGATATAAACCCCATCTTTTTATCCTCGATGGCAACAATACAATACGTGCCTTGCTGCCCCTGCTGTCACTTGGAAAGGACACCGCAAGATTGAACCCAAAGCTAAGCACTTCTCCCATTGCAAGAAAGATCAATCTAGTAGGCCAAACCAAACTGATAATTCGAAGAGACTTGCAAAGATATTAAATCATGCATAAAATAATTCAGAGAAGAATCAAATATTGTTCATAGATAATCTTGACCATAAACCCACAAAACTATAGATACGGTGGAGACGTATCAAGCATCCCCAAGCTTAATTCCTGCTCGTCCTTGAGTAGGTAAAGGATAAACACAGAATTTTTGATGTGGAATGCTACCTAGCATAATTCTCAATGTAATTTTCTTTATTGTGGCATGGATGTTCAGATCCGAAAGATTCAAGACAAAAGTTTAATATTGACATAAAAATAATAATACTTCAAGCATACTAACAAAGAAATCATGTCTTCTCAAAATAACATTGCCAAAGAAAGTTTATCCCTACAAAATCATATAGTCTGGCTATGCTCTATCTTAACCACACAAAATATTTAAATCATGCACAACCCCTATGACAAGCCAAACAATTCTTTCATACTTTTGATGTTCTCAAACTTTTTCAATCTTCATGCAATACATGAGCGTGAGCCATGGATATAACACTATGGGTGGAATAGAATGGTGGTTGTGGAGAAGACAAAAAGGAGAAGATAGTCTCACATTAACTAGGTGTATCAACGGGCTATGGAGATGCCCATCAATAGATATCCATGTGAGTGAGTAGGGATTGCCATGCAACGGATGCACTAGAGCTATAAGTGTATGCAAGCTCAACAAAAGAAACTAAGTGGGTGTGAATCCAACTCGCTTGCTCACGAAGACCTAGGGCATTTTTAGGAAGCCCATCATTGGAATATACAAGCCAAGTTCTATAATGTAAAATTCCCACTAGTATATGAAAGTGACAACATAGGGGACTCTCCATCATGAAGATCATGGTGCTACTTTGAAGCACAAGTGTGGTAAAAGGATAGTAACATTGTCTCTTCTCTCTTTTTCTCTCTTTTTTTATTGGACTGTTATATCTTCCAAACGTTCGGATTATATGTATAGATCCGAACGATCCCAATTGTATGCAAGCTCTCTAACAAACTGCATGCAAGATGCGTTAAATGTGTTTTTATTACCAAATGAGTTCATCGTAACCCATTGCATGCAAATAAGAACAAAATTGATGATGTGATAAAAGTTTCATTTAAACTCAAAATTCAAAATGTTTTGTAGCTCAAACCGTTGCTCGGATTGAAAAACCGCTCTCACATAAAAAATTTATCTCGGCGAGACCTACGAAACTAGAACCCATGTTGATATGTTTCGACAAATTTTTTTGAGTAAAAGGTTACCACACCTAGGGTATGCAAGTTATCACGTCTGTGCTATATAAGTTACCACAATGTTTACATAGGCAAATTTCGGGCATAACAATGACTTATTCCAACTTTCTCCCATGTGAAAATGCACAAAAAGTGCAGGCAAACAAATGACACCGTAGATTCTCTTTATTTTGAAAATTTAAAATGTTTTTAGCTCAAACCGCCTGTTCGATCCAAAATTTGTTTGCACAAAAAAACCCGCTGCAACAAGACATTCAAAACTAGATACCATGTTGGCATGTTTCAAATACTTTTTTTCTGGGTCAAAAGTTATCATGCCTGGGCTAAATAAGTTACCTGTTCTGCTATGCGTTTTACCATTTATTTACACACATCATACCGAAGTATGTTTCAACAAGTTTTTTCATGGGTCAAAGTTATCGTGGTGTTTGTATCCAAGTTATCAGGACCAGGAGCCTATATTATCATGCTATTTACACAAAAAGTTATCACAGTATATTTTCAACAACTTTTTTTCACGGGGCAAAGTTATCGTGGTGTTTGTACCTAAGTTATCAGGTCCAGGGAGTCTATATTACCATGTTATTTATATGAATGTTACCGGAGTATGTTTGCAAACAATTTTTTTACATGGGTCAAATTTATCGTGATGTTTGTACTTAAGTTATCATATCCGGGAGCGTATATTATCATGTTATTTACACAAGAAGTTATCAGTGGTATGTTTTCAACATTTTTTCATGGGTCAAAGTTATCGTTGTGTTTGTGCCCAAATTATCAGGACCGGGAGCCTATATTATCATGCTATTTACACAAAAAGTTATTAGAGTATGTTTTTAACAACTTTTTTTCATGGGTCAAAGTTATCGTGGTATTGTTGCCTAAGTTATCAGGTCTGGGAGCCTATATTACCATGTTATTTACACAGATGTTACCAGAGTATATTTTCAACAACTTTTTTTAGGGTCAAAGTTATCGTGGTGTTTATAACTAAGTTGTCAAGTCTGGGTGTGTATATTATAATGCTATTTGCAAAGAAGTTACCGGTTAAATGTATCAAAATGCAATGCTAACCTAGTTACCGAAAAGAGACATAAAAATATATGAATGTAGGTCTCTAGCCGTACAGTGATAAAGAAAACCAGAGAAAAAAAATCACAAGGGCCATGTGATGGAAATTAGAGCAATCATTAGGCACAAATTTTACGAAGAATAGCAACGAGCCCATGGGCTAGTGGTTAATTTGCTAGCTGAGGTATTGAAGCACCAGGGATCGAATCACGCACTTTATTTTTCTCAAAAAAATCCACGCACTTTATTTTTCTGAACCTTGTGAGGGATTGGACCCATAGGAATTGGCCAGCCAGCGGCACAAATCAAGCGGCCCATACGCGCACCAGAAGGCCAACTACCCCACCATGCCTGGCGTGAGACTCGTCGCTAGCATTAACTAACCATGATTTAAAAATGCACCGTCAGATCAGCAAAACGGATGGAGATCTGATCGTTCGGACCTGTTGTGATAATCAGAACATTTGGTAATTACAAATTTCATTTTTTTATTTGGGCCTTTTCTCTCTTCTTTTTTATGGCCTCTTTTTTTATTTTTTTATTTTTTGTCCGGAGTCCCATCCCGACTTGTGGGGGAATCATAGTTTCCATCATCCTTTCCTCACTTGGGACAATGCTCTAATAATGATGATCATCACACTTTTATTTACTTACAACTCAGAAATTACAACTCGATACTTAGAACAAATTATGACTCTATGTGAATGCCTCCAGCGGTGTACTGGGATATGCAATGAATCAAGAGTGACATGTATGAACGAATTATAAAGGTGGCTTTGCCACAAATACGATGTCAACTACATGATCATGCAAAGCAATATGACAATGATGAAGCGTGTCATAACAAACGGAACGATGGTAAGTTGCATGGCAAGATATCTCGGAATGGCTATGGAAATGCCATAATAGGTAGGTATGGTGGTTGTTTTGAGGAAGGTATATGGTGGGTGTATGGTACTGGCGAAAGTTGCGCGGTACTAGAGAGGCTAGCAATGGTGGAAGGGTGAGAGTGCGTTTAATCTATGGACTCAACATTAGTCATAAAGAACTCACATACTTATTGCAAAAATCTATTAGTTATCGAAACAAAGTACTACACGCATGCTCCTAGGGGGAGAGATTGGTAGGAAAAGACCATCACTCGTCCCCGACCGCCACTCATAAGGAAGGCAGTCAATAAATTAATCATGCTGCGACTTCATCACATAACGGTTCACCATACGTGCATGCTACGGGAATCACAAACTTTAGAACAAGTATTTCTCAAATTCACAACTACTCAACAAGCATGACTCTAATATCACCATCTTCATATCTCCAAACAATCATCAAGTATCAAACTTCTCATAGTATTCAATGCACTTTTTATGAAAGTTTTTATTATACCCATCTTGGATGCCTATCATATTAGGACTAATTTTAAGCAAATTACCATGTTGTTCTAAAAGAATCTCAAAATAATATAAGTGAAGCATGAGAGATCAATAATTTCTATAAAATAAAACCACCACCGTGCTCTTAAAGATATAAGTGAAGCACTAGAGCAAAATTATCTAGCTCAAAAGATATCAGTGAAGCACATAGAGTATTCTAATAAATTCCGATTCATGTGTGTCTCTCCAAAAGGTGTGTACAGCAAGGATGATTGTGGTAAACTAAAAAGCGAAGACTCAAATCATACAAGATGCTCCAAGAAAAACACATATCACGTGGTGAATAAAAATATAGCCTCAAGTAAAGTTACCGATGGACGAAGACGAAAGAGGGGATGCCTTCCGGGGCATCCCCAAGCTTAGGATTTTGGTTGTCCTTTAATTTTACCTTGGGGTGCCTTGGGAATCCCCAATCTTAGGCTCTTGCCACTCCTTATTCCAAAATCCATTAAATCTTTACCCAAAACTTGAAAACTTCACAACACAAAACTCAACAGAAAATCTCATGAGATCCGTTAGTATAAGAAAACAAACCACCACTTCAAGTTACTGTAATGAACTCATTATTTATTTATATTGGTGTTAAACCTACTGTATTCCAACTTCTCTATGGTTCATACCCCCCCGATACTAGCCATAGATTCATCAAAATAAGCAAACAACACACGAAAAACAGAATCTGTCAAAAACAGAACAATCTGTAGTAATCTGTAGGTTTCGAATACTTATGTAACCCCCAAAATTCTGAAATAAATTGATGGACGTGAGGAATTTGTCTATTAATCATCTGCAAAAATAATCAACCTAATCTCACTCTCCGGTAAAAAATGGCAGCTAATCTCGTGAGCGCTAAAGTTTCTGTTGTTTACAACAAGATCGGAAAGACTTCCCCCAAGTCTTCCCAAAGGTTCTACTTGGCACAAACACTAATTAAAAACATAAAACCACATCTAAACAGAAGGTAGATGAATTATTTATTACTAAACAGGAACAAAAAACAAGAAACAAAAATAAAATTGGGTTGCCTCCCAACAAGCGCTATTGTTTAACGCCCCTAGCTAGGCATAAAAACAAGAATAGATATAGGTATTGTCGTCTTTGGTAGGTATTGTTGGAAATATGCCCTAGAGGCAATAATAAATTGGTTATTATTATATTTCCTTGTTCATGATAATCGTTTATTATCCATGCTAGAATTGTATTGATAGGAAACTCAGATACATGTGTGGATACATAGACAACACCATGTCCCTAGTAAGCCTCTAGTTGACTGGCTCGTTGATCAATAGATGGTTACGGTTTCCTGACCATGGACATTGGATGTCATTGATAACGGGATCACATCATTAGGAGAATGATGTGATGGACAAGACCCAATCCTAAGCCTAGCACAAAGATCGTGTAGTTCGTATGCTAAAGCTTTTCAAATGTCAAGTATCATTTCCTTAGACCATGAGATTGTGCAACTCCCGGATACCGTAGGAATACTTTGGGTGTGCCAAACGTCACAACGTAACTGGGTGGCTATAAAGGTACACTACAGGTATCTCCGAAAGTGTCTGTTGGGTTGGCACGAATCGAGACTGGGATTTGTCACTCCGTGTAAACGGAGAGGTATCTCTGGGCCCACTCCGTAGGACATCATCATAATGTGCACAATGTGACCAAGGAGTTGACCACGTGATGATGTGTTACGGAACGAGTAAAGAGACTTGCCGGTAATGAGATTGAACAAGGTATCGGGATACCGACGATCGAATCTCGGGCAAGTATCGTACCACTAGACAAAGGGAATTGTATACGGGATTGATCGAATCCTCGACATCGTGGTTCATCCGATGAGATCATCGTGGAACATGCGGGAACCAACATGGGTATCCAGATCCCTCTGTTGGTTATTGACTGGAGAACGTCTCGGTCATGTCTGCATGGTTCCCGGACCCGTAGGGTCTACACACTTAAGGTTCGATGACGCTAGGGTTATAGGGAATAGATATACGTGATTACCGAATGTTGTTCGGAGTCCCGGATGAGATCCCGGACGTCACGAGGAGTTCCAGAATGGTCCGGAGGTAAAGATTAATATATAGGAAGTATGGTTTTGGCCACCGGAAGTGTTCCGGGCATCACCAGTAGTGTACCGGGACCATCGGAGGGGTCCGGGGGTCCACCAGGTGGGGCCACCAGCCCCGGAGGCCTACATGGGCCAATAGTGGGAAGGGACCAGCCCCTAAGTGGGATGGGGCGCCTCCCCACCAAGGCCCATGCGCCTAAGGGGAAGAGGGGGCAAACCCTAAGGGCAGATGGGCCTTAAGGCCCATGCCTGGTGCGCCTCCCTCTCCCCCTCCACTTGGCCGCCACCCTAGATGGGATTGGGGCTGGCCGCCGCCCCTAGGGTGGAACCCTAGGTGGGGCGCACCCCTCCCTCTACCCTATATATACTTGAGGACTTGGGGCTGCCAACAGATGAGTTCCTCTCCTTCTTGGCGCAGCCCTACCCCTCTCCCTCCTCGTCTCTTGCGGTGCTTGGCGAAGCCCTGCTGGAGTACCACGCTCCTCCACCACCACCACGCCGTCGTGCTGCTGCTGGATGGAGTCTTCCCCAACCTCTCCTTCTCCCCTTGCTGGATCAAGGCGTAGGAGACGTCACCGGGTTGTACGTGTGTTGAACACGGAGGTGCCGTCCGTTCGGCACTAGGATCATCGGTGATTTGGATCACGACGAGTACGACTCCATCAACCCCGTTCTCTTGAACGCTTCCGTGTAGCGATCTACAAGGGTATGTAGATGCACTCTCCTTCCCTCGTTGGTAGACTTCTCCATAGATTGATCTTGGTGATGCATAGAAAATTTTGAATTTCTGCTACGTTCCCCAACAGTGGTATCAGAGCTAGGTCTATGTGTAGTTTCTATGCACGAGTAGAACACAAAGTAGTTGTGGGCGTTGATTTTGTTCAATATGCTTAACGTTACTAGTCCAATCTTGATTCGGCGGCATTGTGGGATGAAGCGGCCCGGACCGACCTTACACGTACTCTTACGTGAGACTGGTTCCACCGACTGACATGCACTAGTTGCATAAGGTGGCTAGCGGGTGTCTGTCTCTCCCACTTTAGTCGGACCGGATTCGATGAAAAGGGTCCTTATGAAGGGTAAATAGCAATTGGCATATCACGTTGTGGTTTTTGCGTAGGTAAGAAACGTTCTTGCTAGAAACCCATAGCAGCCACGTAAAACATGCAAACAACAATTAGAGGGCGTTTAACTTGTTTTTGCAGGGTATGCTATGTGATGTGATATGGCCAAGAAGAATGTGATAAATGATATGTGATGTATGAGATTGATCATGTTCTTGTAATAGGAATCACGACTTGCGTGTCGATGAGTATGACAACCTGCAGGAGCCATAGGAGTTGTCTTTATTTATTGTATGACCTGCGTGTCATTGAACAACGCCATGTAATTACTTTACTTTATTGCTAACTGGTAGCCATAGTAGTAGAAGTAATAAGTTGACGAGACAACTTCATGGAGACACAATGATGGAGATCATGGTGTCATGCCGGTGACGATGATGATCATGGAGCCCCGAAGATGGAGATCAAAAGGAGCAATATGATATTGGCCATATCATGTCACTATTTGATTGAATGTGATGTTTATCATGTTTATACATCTTATTTGATTAGAACGACGGTAGCTTAAATAAGATGATCCCTCACTAAAATTTCAAGAGAAGTGTTCTCCCTAACTGTGCACCGTTGCGAAAGTTCGTCGTTTCGAAGCACCACGTGATGATCAGGTGTGATAGATTCTTACGTTCGAATACAACGGGTGTTGACGAGCCTAGCATGTACAGACATGGCCTCGGAACACATGCGAAACACTTAGGTTAACTTGACGAGCCTAGCATGTACAGACATGGCCTCGGAACACGGAGGACCGAAAGGTCGAACATGAGTCGTATAGAAGATGCGATCAACATGAGATGTTCACCGATGATGACTAGTCCGTCTCAGTGATGATCGGACACGGCCTAGTTGATTCGGATCATGTATCACTTACATGACTAGAGGGATGTCTATCTGAGTGGGAGTTCATAAGATGAACTTAATTATCTTGAACATAGTCAAAAGGTCTTCGCAAATTATGTCGTAGCTCGCGCTTCAGTTCTACTTTTTAGATATGTTCCTAGAGAAAAATTAGTTGAAAGTTGATAGTAGCATTTATGCAGACAGTAGAAGGCTTATGTCCTTAATGCACCGCTCAGTGTGCTGAACCTCGAACGTCGTCTGTGGATGTTGCGAACATCTGACATACACGTTTTGATGACTACATGATAGTTCAGTGCATAATGCTAAATGGTTTAGAATTGAGGCACCAAAGACGTTTTTGAAACATCACAGAACATATGAGATGTTCCAAGGACTGAAATTGGGATTTCAGGCTCGTGCCCACGTCAAGAGGTATAAGACCTCCGACGATTTTCTTAGCCTGCATAATAAGGGAGAAAAGCTCAATCTTGAGCTTGTGCTCAGATTGTCTGAGTACAACAATCGCTTGAATCGAGTGGGAGTTGATCTTCCAGATGAAATAGTGATGGTTCTCCAAAGTCACTGCCACCAAGCTACTAGAGCTTCGTGATGAACTATAACATATCAGGGATAGATATGATACTTGAGCTATTCAGGACACCGCGAAAAGTAGAAATCAAAAGGGAGCATCAATCGTTGATGGTTAGTAAAACCACTATTTTCAAGAAGGGCAAGGGCAAGAAAGGGATACTTCATGGAACAACAAATCAGTTGCTGTTCTAGTGAAGAAACCCAAAGTTGAACCCAAGCCCGAGACTAAGTGCTTCTGTAATAAGGGGAACAGTCACTGAAGCAGAACCACCCTAGATACTTGGTAGATGAGAAGGCTGGCAAGGTCGATAGAAGTATATTGGATATGCATTATAATGTGTACTTTACTAGTACTCCTAGTAGCATCAGGGTATTAGATACCGGTTCGGTTGCTAAGTGTTAGTAACTCGAAACAAAAGGCTACGGAATAAACGGAGACTAGCTAAAAGGTGAGATGACGATATGTGTTGGAAGTATTTCCAAGGTTGATCAAATATCGTACGCTCCCTCTGCCATCGAGATTGGTATTAAAACCTAAATAATTGTTATTTGGTGTTTGCGTTGAGCATAGACATGATTGGATTATGTCTATCGCGATACGGTTATTCATTTAAGGAGAATAATGGTTACTCTGTTTATTTGAATAATACCATCCCGATCGTAGTGATACACATTTTCATGCCAAAGGTATAAGATAGTAATGATAGTACCACACAAATGTGGCACTGCAATTTGAGTCATATTGGTATAAAACACATGAAGAAGCTCCATGTTGATGGATCTTTGGACTCACTCTTTTTTGAAAGGATTGAGACATGCGAACCATGTTTGTTGGTAGATATGCATGAAGAAACTCTATACAGATGGATCGTTTGGACTCACTTGATTTTGAATCACTTGAGACATGCAAATCATACCACATGGGAAAGATGACTGAAAGCCTCATTTTCAGTAAAATGGAACAAGAAAGCAACTTGTTGGAAGTAATACATCTTGATGTGCGCAGTCCAATGAGTGCTGAGGCATGTAGTGGATATCATTATGTTCTTACTTCACAGATGATATGAGTAGATACTGAGTATATTTACTTGATGAAACATAAGTCTGAATTATTGAAAGGTTCAAGTAATTTCAGAGTGAAGTTGAACATCGTCGTGACAAGAGGATAAAATGTCTATGATATGATCGTAGAGATGAATATCTGAATTACGAGTTTGGCATAGAATTAAGACATTGTGGACATTGTTTCACAACCAATACAGCCTGGAACACCATAGTGTGATGGTGTGTCCGAATATCATAACTGCACCCTATTGGATATGATGCATACCATGATGTCTCTTATCGAATTACCACAATAGTTTATGGGTTAGGCATTAGAGACAACCACATTCACTTTAAATAGGGCACCACGTAATTCCGATGAGATGACACCGTATGAACTATGGTCTAGAGAAACCTAAGCTGTCATTTCTTAAAAGTTTGGGGCTGCGACGCTTATGTGAAAAAGTTTCAGGCTGATAAGCTCGAACCCAAAGCGGATAAATGCATCTTCATAGGACACCCAAAACAGTTGGGTATACCTCCTGTCTCAGATCCGAAAGCAATAAGGGATTTTTTCTAGAATCGGGTCCTTTCTCGAGGAAAAGTTTCTCTCGAAAGAATTGAGTGGGAGGATGGGGGAGACTTGATGAGGTTATTAAACTGTCTCTTCAACTAGTGTGTGGCAGGGCACAGGGAGTTGTTCCTGTGGCACCTACACCAATTGAAGTGGAAGCTTATGATAGTGATCATGAAACTTCAGATCAAGTCACTACCAAACCTCGTGGGATGACAAGGATGCGTACTACTTCAGAGTGGTACGTAATCCTGTCTTGGAAGTCATGTTGCTAGACAACAATGAACCTACGAGCTATGGAGAAGCGATGGTGGGCCTGGATTCCAAAATGGCTCGAGGCCATATAATCCGAGAGAGGATCCATATATGAAAACAAAGTGTAGACTTTGGAAGAACTACTTGATGGTCATAAGGCTGTTAGGTACATATGGATTTTAAAAGGAAGACGGACAATGATGGTAAGTATCACCATTAAGAAAGCTCGACTTGTCGTTAAGATGTTTTCCGACAAGTTCAAGGAGTTGACTACGATGAGACTTTCTCACTCGTAGCGATGCTAAGAGTCCGTTGGAATTATATTAGCAGTCACTGCATTATTTATGAAATCTTGCAGATAGGATGTCAAAAAAAACATTGTTTCCTCGACGATTTTCTTGAGGAAAGGTTGTATGTGATACAACCGGAAGGTTTTGTCAATCCTGAAAGATGCTAATAAGTATGCAAAGCTCCAGCAATCCTTCTAAGGACTGGAGTAAGCATCTCGGAGTTGGAATGTATGCTTTGATGAGATGATCAAAGTTTTTGGGCGTATACAAAGTTTATGAGAAACTTGTATTTCCAAAGAAGTGAGTGGGAGCACTATAGAATTTCTGATGAGTATATGTTGTTGACATATTGTTGATCAGAAATGACGTAGAATTTCTGGAAAGCATATAGGGTTATTTGGAAAGTGTTTTTCAATGGAAAGCCTGGATTAAGCTACTTGAACATTGAGCATCAAGATCTATATGGATAGATCAAAACGCTTAATGGTACTTTCAAATGAGCACATACCTTGACATGATCTTGAAGGTGTTCAAGATGGATCAGTCAAAGAAGGAGTTCTTGCCTGAGTTGTAAGGTATGAAGTTAAGACTTAAAGCTCGACTACGGCAGAAGAAAGAGGAAGGACGAAGGTCGTCCCCTATGCTTTTGTCATAGGCTCCATACGGTATGCCATGCTGAGTACCACACCTGATGTGTGCCTTGCCACATATTTGGCAAGAGGGTACAAAGATGATCTAGGAGTAGATCACCAGATAACGGTCTAAATTATCCTTAGAGGAATAAGGATATGTTTCTCGGTTATGGAGGTGATAAAGAGTTCGACGTAAAGAGTTACGTCGATGCAAGCTTAACACCTATCCGGATAGCTCTGAGTAGAGATACCGGATACGTATAATGGAGCAACAATTTAGAATAGCTCCAAGTAGAACAGTTATTTGAAATGGCTCCAAATGTAGCGTAGTAGTTGCATCTACAAGATGACATAGAAATTTGCGAAGTACATACGGATCTGAATGCTGCAGACCCGTTGACTCAAACCTCTCTCACAAGCATAACATGATCAAATCCAGAACTCTTTGGGTGTTAGTCACATGGGGATGTGACCTTGAGTGTTAATCACATATCGATGTGAATTGGATTATTGACTCTAGTGCAAGTGGGAGACTGTTGGAAATATGCCCTAGAGGCAATAATAAATTGGTTATTATTATATTTCCTTGTTCATGATAATCGTTTATTATCCATGCTAGAATTGTATTGATAGGAAACTCAGATACATGTGTGGATACATAGACAACACCGTGTCCCTAGTAAGCCTCTAGTTGACTGGCTCATTGATCAATAGATGGTTACGGTTTCCTGACCATGGACATTGGATGTCGTTGATAATGGGATCACATCATTAGGAGAATGATGTGATGGACAAGACCCAATCCTAAGCCTAGCACAAAGATCGTGTAGTTCGTATGCTAAAGCTTTTCAAATGTCAAGTATCATTTCCTTAGACCATGAGATTGTGCAACTCCCGGATACCGTAGGAATACTTTGGGTGTGCCAAACGTCACAATGTAACTGGGTGGCTATAAAGGTACACTACAGGTATCTCCGGAAGTGTCTGTTGGGTTGGCATGAATCGAGACTGGGATTTGTCACTCCGTGTAAACGGAGAGGTATCTCTGGGCCCACTCGATAGGACATCATCATAATGTGCACAATGTGACCAAGGAGTTGATCACGGGATGATGTGTTATGGAACGAGTAAAGAGACTTGCCGGTAACGAGATTGAACAAGGTATCGGGATACCGACGATCGAATCTCGGGCAAGTATCGTACCACTAGACAAAGGGAATTGTATACGGGATTGATCGAATCCTCGACATCGTGGTTCATCCGATGAGATCATCGTGGAACATGTGGGAACCAACATGGGTATCCAGATCCCGCTGTTGGTTATTGACCGGAGAACGTCTCGGTCATGTCTGCATGGTTCCCAAACCCGTAGGGTCTACACACTTAAGGTTCGATGACGCTAGGGTTATAGGGAATAGATATACATGGTTACCGAATGTTGTTCGGAGTCCCAGATGAGATCCTGGACGTCACGAGGAGTTCTGGAATGGTCCGGAGGTAAAGATTAATATATAGGAAGTATGGATTGGCCACCGGAAGTGTTTCGGGCATCACCAGTAGTGTACCGGGACCACCGGAGGGGTCCGGGGGTCCACCAGGTGGGGCCACCAGCCCCGTAGGCCTACATGGGCCAATAGTGGGAAGGGACCAGCCCCTAAGTGGGCTGGGGCGCCTCCCCACCAAGGCCCATGCACCTAAGGGGAAGAGGGGGCAAACCCTAAGGGCAGATGGGCCTTAAGGCCCATGCCTGGTGCGCCTCCCTCTCCCCTCCACTTGGCCGCCACCCTAGATGGGATTGGGGCTGGCCGCCGCCCCTAGGGTGGAACCCTAGGTGGGGTGCACCCCTCCCTCTCCCCTATATATACTTGAGGACTTGGGGCTGCCAACAGATGAGTTCCTCTCCTTCTTGGCGCAGCCCTACCCCTCTCCCTCCTCGTCTCTTGCGGTGCTTGGCGAAGCCCTGCTGGAGTACCACGCTCCTCCACCACCACCACGCCGTCGTGCTGCTGCTGGATGGAGTCTTCCCCAACCTCTCCTTCTCCCCTTGCTGGATCAAGGCGTAGGAGACGTCACCGGGCTGTACGTGTGTTGAACACGGAGGTGCCGTCCGTTCGGCACTAGGATCATCGGTGATTTGGATCACGACGAGTACGACTCCATCAACCCCGTTCTCTTGAACGCTTCCGCGTAGGGATCTACAAGGGTATGTAGATGCACTCTCCTTCCCTCGTTGGTAGACTTCTCCATAGATTGATCGTGGTGATGCGTAGAAAATTTTGAATTTCTGCTACGTTCCGCAATAGGTATTTCTTCAAAATAACACTTATATACCTTAGGAGTTTCCTTCTTTTTATTAATGATCAAACTCCTAGGAAAGAAATCAAGAAATTCATTTGTAGCAAAAGGTTCCTTAATGATAGCGAAAAAGTTGGGGTGAACACTTATTGATTTGAGATCCGCATTTTCCTTACTAGGAGATTCACCTTTATTTTTAGGCACATACATAAACTTGGCAACTCTAGTAGTAGGAGGATTTGGAGTATTTTTCACGTAAGAAAAGGCAGATCCTAAGTTGGTAATAGTATCCTCAAGTTTATCGATTCTTGTGGAATCTTGATCTATCTTTTCGTTAACTAAGGGTTCTTTTTCTTTAAAAAATTTCAGAGTAACTCCTACCTTAGATCCATATTGCATAATTTGGTTGTGGATCTTTTTATCCAAATTTTCAATCAACTCTATAGTGGAAACTTTATTTTCAATAATTTCAAGCCTTTGCATCACATGTTCCAAAGTTAAAATAGTTTCATTAACCAAAAGAGGTGGCGGGCCAAACAACTCTAACATAGAATTATAAGAATCAAAAGTATGGCTACCCAAGAAATTCCCTCCGGTAATGGTATCAAGAATATATCTGTTCCAAGGAGTGATGCCTACATAAAAATTGCGAAGAAGAACGAAAGTAAATTGCTTCTTAGTAGATCTATTTTGAGCGTTGCAAATTTTATGCCAAGCATCTTTTAGATTTTCTCCCTCCCTTTGTTTAAAATTAAGAACTTCATGATCGGGAGTACTAACAATGATAGAAGGACTAGCCATGACAGCAAAACCAATGATCTAACACACAGACACACAAGAAGCAAGCAAAAGGAGGCGGACAGAAAAGAAGGCAAATAAAACGGCAAGGGTGAAGTGGGGGAGAGGAAAACGAGAGACAAATGGCAAATAATGTAATGCGAGGGATAAGAGTTTGTGATGGGTACTTGGTATGTCTTGACTTGTGCGTAGATCTCCCCGGCAATGGCGCCAGAAATCCTTCTTGCTACTCTTGAGCATGCATTGGTTTTCCCTTGAAGAGGAAAGGGTGATGCAGCAAAGTAGCGTAAGTATTTCCCTCAGTTTTTGAGAACCAAGGTATCAATCCAGTAGGAGATTACACTCAAGTCCCTCGTACCTGCACAAACAAACAAGAACCGCGCAACCAACGCGATAAAGGGGTTGTCAATCCCTTCACGGTCACTTACGAAAGTGAGATCTGATAGAGATAATAAGATAAATATTTTTGGTATTTTTATTGTATAGGTTGGAAAATAAAGATTGCAAAATAAACAATGATAGAAATAGCAAGTAGATAAGAAAATAATATGATGGAAGATAGACCCGGGGGCCATAGGTTTCACTAGTGGCTTCTCTCAAGATAGCAAATTCTACGGTGGGTGAACAAATTACTGTCGAGCAATTGATAGAATAGCGCATAGTTATGAGAATATCTAGGCATGATCATGTATATAGGCATCACGTCCGCGACAAGTAGACCAAAACGATTCTGCATCTACTACTATTACTCCACACATCGACCGATATCCAGCATGCATCTAGAGTATTAAGTTGATAAGAACAGAGTAACACATTAGGCAAGATGACATGATGTAGAGGGATAAACTCAAGCAATATGATATAAACCCCATCTTTTTATCCCCGATGGCAACAATACAATACGTGCCTTGCTGCCCCTGCTGTCACTGGGAAAGGACACCGCAAGATTGAACCCAAAGCTAAGCACTTCTCCCATTGCAAGAAAGATCAATCTAGTAGGCCAAACCAAACTGATAATTCGAAGAGACTTGCAAAGATATTAAATCATGTATAAAATAATTCAGAGAAGAATCAAATATTGTTCATAGATAATCTTGATCATAAACCCACAATTCATCGGATCTCGACAAACACACCGCAAAAAGAATTACATCGAATAGATTTCCAAGAGAATTGAGGAGAACTTTGTATTGAGATCCAAAGAGAGAGAAGAAGCCATCTAGCTAATAACTATGGACTCGAAGGTCTGTGGTAAACTAGTCACACATCATCGGAGAGGCTATGGTGTTGATGTAGAAGCCGTCTGTGATCGATTCCCCCTCCGATGGAGCGCCAGAAAAGGCCCCAAGATGGGATCTCACAGGTAAAGAAGGTTGTGGCGGTGGAAATAGGGTTTCGTGGTGCTCCTGGACGTTTTCAGGGTATATGGGTATATGTAGGAGGAAGAAGTAGGTCGGTGGTGCTGCAAGGGGCCCATGAGGGTGGGGGGCTCGCCTACCCCCCTGGGTGCACCCTCCTGCCTCGTGGCCTCCTCGCTTCTTTCTTGACGTCCACTACAAGTCTCCTGGATCACGTTTGTTCCAAAAATAACTCTCCCGAAGGTTTCATTCCGTTTGGATTCCGTTTGATATTCCTTTTCTGCAAAACACTGAAAGAGGCAAAAAACAGCAATTTGCACTGGGCCTTTGGTTAGTAGGTTAGTCCCAAAAATAATATAAAAAGGTATATTAAAGCCCATTAAACATCCAAAACAGATAATGTAATAGCATGGAACAATCAAAAATTATAGATACGTTGGAGACGTATCACTCTCCAAGCCTTACCATGCCATTCTTCATCCAGCCAGTTAACAAAGGCACAAGCCTCATATCTCTACCAATGTTAAATAGTATTCAGGATGAGCGGTGGCATTAACTCAAGTAAAGTGATGAACTTAGCACTAACTTCTAAGGGGCAACTGAGAAACCGCATGCCAATGTCGAATCCCCCCGTGCATACACGTCGAGCAGGAGTGTGCGTGTAAACACAACTCAGCTTTTGGTACTTCTCGGTGGCGCAAAACTCAGAGTTGAACTCGTGTTACAGGAATCTGGAGTCATGCTCTAGATCCGGCGGCAGATCGCTTTCCTGGAGGGGGGGTCATTTAGGACGGATTCAGCAGGGAGCTACTTTGGACATGCTAAAAAAGATCAGGATAGATTGGAACCTGACAAGACGATTCGGATCTGTAGTACACCTGCCTTCTGATGACCTTAGTCAAGTGCTCGACGGTGACCGCCGTCATGGCAGCGCTGCCGAGAGCGGCGATACGAGCAGGAGCAGCTGCACCGAAATCATCAGCACCACTCGTCCGCATTCCCCCAATGTCAGCGCTACGCGAGGGAATTTGGAGGCTATCTAGGGATTTGGGGGAAATGGTGAAACTGTGGGGATAAGCTAACGGCCGGGAACTACTTACCACACTATATGTTGTTTACAGACACTATTTATACATGTCATTTGTGTTAGGTATTACAACTTCACACACGATTTCCGCACCAAACCATGTGAGAAGACAACGTAGGTGAGACACGGTTGCCGTGACATAACCGTATGTGATGTACTACCCTATATATATAATCAAGTTACAGTGATACCGTGTAACCAAGTGCTCTGCGGATATCCGTCAAAAAGTAAAACAGCCGCTCTACAGATAGAGATGGCGGCGGTGGCGACCGAGGCAGCGGCTACCAGATAAGAGGTCAATCCTCAGTCGGTGGGCGGTGGCGGCGTCATAGGAGGTCAATCCTTGGTCTGCGACGGGAGATAGGAGGAGCTCAACCATCGAGGTCGGTGGTGGCGTGATTGGAGCACATCCAACGCGGTCGATGGTGGGATAGTGGAGGTCGAACTTCAGGCAGTAACCGCACTAAGCTTTGCTCCTTGACCTTGCTGTCTTGGTGTGCCACCGCAGCGCGCTTCTCTATCTGCTGGGTGGAGGTCGCCACGGCTAATTAATTAAGGTATTCTTTTCGTGAGTGGCTTAATTAAGGTATTCAATTCCTAAGGGTAGTATTGTAGTACTCTGCGTGTAAATTGACTGGCCATTAATTTTTGTCATTGCACGCTTGGATAACAATATGAAGCGCCCTCAGTAACTATGCAAATAAAACCTTGTGATTTATGCACGCATCTTTGGGCATCAGTTAATCCGTGTATTAGTGTTGTTGTTTTGTTTTTAATTACCCTCCGTGTGGTGCAGATGGAACGATCTGAATGGATGAAGAATCAGAGAAGCTCAGATTTTATGAGTGGCGTGGCGGAGTTCATGAATTTGGCTGAAAGTACAAAGAAGAGAATTTGTGATGAGGATTACATCCTGTGTCCATGTAGTCATTGTGGCAATACAGAGTCACATGAAGTTGCAGATGTCGAGTGGCACTTACTCTCGTGGGGATTCATGGATGTATATACACGTTGGACCAGACACGGTGAAGAGCAGGTCATGGATGAATATACCCAGGGCTGCGAGATGCCAAACCCCGGTCAGTGTCACATGGATGTTGAATCTAACATTAGGGCAAAGGCGTCAAGCTACCAATGGAACACTGGAAAGCCGAAATGCCCACTAGGATACCAGGACGGTTACGCAGACAACAATGATCTTGATATGCCAGATTTTTCTGCTATGATTGCAGATTTCAAGGGCCCAAAAAAGGATATGATTGGGTACAAGAATCTGTCAACCGTTGCTGCGGACTCCAAGAAAGAATTGTATCCAGGTTGCAAAAAGAAGTATTCCAAGTTGATTGCTACCCTGGCGCTTCTTAGATTTAAAGAAGCAACCGGTCTATCAAACAAGGGCTTCACAGAGTTGTTAGGTCTTTTCAAAGAAATTCTTCCAGAAGGTAATGTGCTCCCGAGAAGCATGAACGAAGCGAAGAAAATTGTTTGCCCATTGGAACTTGAAGTACAGAAGACACACGCTTGCGTGATTGATTGTATATTGTATCATGGTGAGTACCAAGATTCGCATGCATGTCCCATATGCAAGCATGCACGATACAAGCGCAGGAGAGCAAAGGACAAGTACAAATTGGATGATGAGATCAAGACAAGAATCCCGTTCAAGGTTGTTTGGTACTTGCCTTTAATTCCAAGGTTGAGGCGTTTGTTTGCAAATCCTAGAGAGGCAAAGAGGTTGTGGTGGCATCATGATGAGCGAACTGCGGATAAAATTCCGAGGCACCCAAAAGATGGGGCTCAGTGGGAATTAATCGACAACAAGTTTAAATACTTTGCCAAGGATCCTAGAAGTATAAGGCTCGGGGAGTGTACTGATAGGATGAATCCTTTTGGCAATATGAGCACCAAACACAAGACATGGCCGATGCTCTGTGCATATATAACCTATCTCCTTGGTTGTGTATGAAGAAAAAAATACATTATGATGTCAATGATTATCCAAGGCCCGAAGCAAGCTAGAAATGACATCGACATTTACTTTTAGCTACTGGTAGAAGAACTACTGACAGTGTGGGTAGAAGGGCCTGCTATAAATTTTTATGATGCTTACAAAAATGAGATTTTTGATCTAAATGCGATGATGCAGCACACCATTCAAGATATGCTGGCATTAGGCAACACATCCGGGCATAAAACAAAGGGAGATGTAGGGTGTGCCACATGCATGGATAGGATAGCTAGCAGATTTCTACTCAACTCACGCAAAACCGTGTATTTGCGTCATCGTAGGTTCTTACGAAGAAATCACCCATATCGAAAGATGAAAGATGAATTTGATGTTACGAAAGAGCTAGGTTTGGGCCCAAGACCTTATGCTGGGGAGGTGGTCCACAACATGGCTAAACAAATTAATGTTGTGCTTGGCAAGAAGAACGCTTTGAAGGTGAAACAAACACGCAGGAATCAAGTGTTTAAGAAGAAATTGGTATTCTGGAAATTACCTTACTGGGATATTCTACGTGTACATCACTACATCGATGTCATGGACATAGAGAAGAATGTATGTGAAAGCATCCTTGGTACTCTACTCAATATTAAAGGTAAAACAAAGGATGGTGATGGTGCACGGCTCGATATGCTTGCTGATCAATCAAAATGCAAGAGTGAAGCAGAAGATGATAACAAATTCATCTAGGCTCACTAGAGTTACAATTTCAGTACAAAAGAAGAACAGAGTTCTTCACCTATTTGTTGTCAGTTAAGGCACCCTCTTCCTACTCCGCAAACATCAAAAGTCTTGTGGATGTGAGCTCAGGTAAAATGAAGTTGGGACACATGAAGTCACATGATTGCCACATAATGTTGACACAAATTCTCCTGGTGGCCATCAGGAATCTGATGGACAAAGATATAAGAAACACACTCATTGAGCTCTTTGATTTCTTCAACAAACTATGGCAGAAAGTTGTAGATCTTGAAGTGTTGGATCATATGCAAGAGGATATTGCAAGAATATTGTCCAACCTAGAGATGTTTTTCCACTGTTATTCTTTGATGTCATGGTCCATCTCACTGTGCACCTTGTCAACGAGATAAAGTATTGTGGCCCTATGTTTGTTCACAACATGTATACCTTCGAGCGGTTCATGGGAATACTAAAGCACTACTATCGAACCAAAACCATCAAGAGGCAATCATCCTACAAGGTTATACCGCAGAGGAGGTGGTTGAGTTTTGCACCGAATACATGAAACAAAGACCTATAGGTTTGCCCTTATCTAGCCACGAGGGAAGGCTGGAAGATAAGCCGGTCCTTGCTGGCACGCAAAAGGCTGCGCCCGGAGAATTGGCAGTGTTGTGGTGTAACACATCCATCTATGGGACCATCGACCCCTTGTGGTTCGGCAAGGGGGAAGAACACATTGCACAAAGAGCGGAGAGCATAGAGCAGCACGACGGTGATGACACGGGCAACTTTTACCCAGGTTCGGGTCACCGCGAGGCGTAAAACTGTACTCCTGCTTTGGTGGATTGATGAGAGGACCATGGTGGAGACGCAACGCTCTTGCCCGGCAAGGTTGCCTCGGGACAAGAGCGGCTACACGCGTATGAGTGTACAAAGGTCCTAATCCTTTCTAAGGTTGCCACGACCCTCCTTTTATAGGTCAAGGGGTTACCACAATGGAAAATCAGTCATTACGTACTGATTAGATAGCAAAAGTGCTATCGTACCTAACTCTGCAGATAGGACAAGGCGCATTAAATGCGTCGCTTAGTGTCATGTCACGGGAGTAGCCCGACAAGCCCTGCCGTGCCACTTTAGCTGTCTCTCGCCCTGTCTGTCTGACACGCCTCTGGACGGGTGTCATGCAAAGTGGATCTTCCCTTCGAATGGTGGCCACATGCCAGGAGGCAGCAACCTAGTCACTTGGGGGTTCGACACCACACTGATAAGTGACTTGAGTCACTGTGCGGTGGACGGTGGAGCCTTGGCTGGGCGACCCGCCCTCGGTGTCCCCGACAAGCTTGTGGGGGGTGTCTTGAGACTTGTCTTCTGGGCGACCTCGACCTTGCCAGGCTCGCCTACCCGGCAAGGGAGGTTTTTCCTTAGTGATATCTTACTCTTTTGGTTAGTCTTGGTCTTCTTGATCCGCCCTTTGATTTCTCAAAGGGCTATCTATTCTGCTTGGCCTTGCCTTGCATGCCACAATCTTGCTCTTGAGCCTGTGTACAGTTCGGGCAACATACGCCAAGGTTTGTTGCACCGACAGGCAGAGACAGCCCATTTGACGGTATTGCTTAACAACCCAGTTCTCAACGCTTATGCTGACGAACACTTGGCGGAGATACACCAAAGCTTCTTACCAATGGTGTATCCATTAGATGTGGAGATGAAGGAGCACACTAAGAACTATGCCGCATGTCTGAAGAATCATTTGACACAAGGATCCATGGATGACACAAGGTGGTTGGCACAAAAGCCATCACCTACGGTGTTGACGTACCAAGCATATGACATAAATGGCTACACATTCTACACCGACAAACGTGATGAGAAGACCTGATATCAGAACAACTCTGTTCGAATAGAATGCATGACTATAGATGAAGCTGATAAAAGGGTATACTATGGAACCATCAAAGAGATTTGGGAGCTTAACTATGTGAAAGTTAAGGTGGCATTATTCGGGTGCACATGGATCCCTCTTAGTCAGGTAAAGGTTGATGATTACTGGAAGACCTGTGTTAACATGACAACGATGGCATATATGTTGGGAAATGTTGCATGGAAAACAAAAAAAATCTACGCACACGCAAGATCTATCCATGGAGATGCATAGCAACGAGAGGGGAGAGTGTGTCTACGTACCTCATAGACCATAAGCGGAAGCGTTTGTTAACGAGATTGATGTAGTCGAACTTCTTTACGATCCAACCAATCAAGTACCGAATGTACAACACCTCCGCGTTCAGCACACGTTCAGCTCGGTGACGTCCTCGCCTTCTTGATCCAGCAAGACGATGAAGTAGTGGATGAGTTCTGGCAGCATGACGGTGTGGTGATGGTGGTGGTGATGCTATCTCCGCAGGGCTTCGCCTAAGCACTACTAAAATATGACCGACAAACGAAACTATGGAGGGGGGCGCCACACACGGCTAAGAGATTGTCCTAGTTATGTGTGGCACCCCCTCCCACATATATATAGGTGGGGGGGGGGGAGGGAGCAGCCAAGGAGGCACCCCAAGTAGACCGAATCCTACTTGGGGTCTCCCCCAAGCCGCGCCCCCTTCCCTTTTTAGGTGAGCAGGGAAAGGCAGGGGAGGGAGCCCCCCTTTCCTTTCTCCCATGAGAAGGGGAAGTCAGGAGGGGATAGCCCTCCCCCTTTCCTTCCCTAGGGCTGGCATCTAGGGAGAGGGGCGCACTAGCCCCCTTATGGGCTGGTCTGTCCCCCTACATTGGCCCATTAGGCCCATATACCTACCGGGGGTGTCCGGAACCCCTTCCGGTGACCCGATGACTACCCGGTGCACTCCGAAAC
This sequence comes from Triticum dicoccoides, assembly GCF_002162155.2. Taxonomy (NCBI): domain Eukaryota; kingdom Viridiplantae; phylum Streptophyta; class Magnoliopsida; order Poales; family Poaceae; genus Triticum; species Triticum dicoccoides. The sequence continues at coordinate 240,794,278 of NC_041388.1, forward strand.
ACTTCCAGTGTCTGAATACCATCGTCCTATATATCAATATTTACCTCTGGACTATTTTGGAGCTCCTCTACTTGGGGTGCCTCCTTGGCTACTCCCTCCTCTCCCCCACCTATATATATGTGGGAGGGGGCACCACACATAACTAGGACAATCTCTTAGCCGGGTGCGGCGCCCCCTCCATAGTTTCGTCCGTCGGTCATATTTTAGTAGTGCTTAGGCGAAGCCCTGCGGAGATAGCATCACCACCACCGTCACCACACCGTCATGCTGCCAGACTCTGAAAAACATTCCGTGATCTCATCCAGGACTCTGAACAACATTCGGTCACCAAATCCATATAACTCATATAACACTATTTCGTCGACGAACATTAAGCGTGCGGACCCTACAGGTCCGGGAACTATGTAGACATGACCGAGACACCTCTTCGGTTAATAACCAATAGCGGAACCTGGATGCCCATATTGGCTCCTACATATTCTACGAAGATCTTTATCGGTCAAACCTTATGACAACATATGTAATTCCCTTTGTTCATCGGTATGTTACTTGCCCGAGATTCGATCATCGGTATCTTCATACCTAGTTCAATCTCATTACTGGCAAGTCTCTTTACCCGTTCCGTAATACATCATCTTGCAACTAACTCCTTAGTCACTTTGCTTGCAAGGCTTCTTATGATGTGTATTACTGAGAGGGCCCAGAGATACCTCCCTGATACTCGGAGTGACAATCCTAATCTTGATCTATGCCAATGCAATAAACACATTCGGAGATACCTGTAGAGCATCTTCATGATCACCCAGTTACATTGTGATGTTTGATAGCACACAAGGTATTCCTCCGGTATCCTTGAGATGCATAATCTCATAGTCGAAGGAATATGCATTTGATATTAAGAAAGCAATAACAATAAACTGAACGATCAATATGCTAAGCTAACGGATGGGTCTTGTCCATCACATCATTCGCCTAATGATGTGATCCCGTTATCAAACGACAACACATGTCTATGGTTAGGAAACCTTAACCATCTTTGATAACCGAGGTAGTCTAGTAGAGTCTTACTAGGGACACGGTATTTGTTTATGTATTCACACATGTATTTAAATTTCTGATCAATACAATTCTAGCATGAATAATAAACCTTTATCATGAATAAGGAAATATAAAATAACAACTTTATTATTGCCTCTAGGGCATATTTGCTTCAGCCTCCCACTTGCACTAGAGTCAATAATCTAGATTACATTGTAATGAATCTAACACCCATGGAGTCTTGGTGCTGATCATGTTTTGCTCGCGGAAGAGGCTTAGTCAACGGGTCTACTATATTTAGATCCATATGTATTTTGCAAACTTCTATGTCTCCATCCTTGACCTTTTCATGAATCAAGTTGAAGTGTCTCTTGCCGTGTTTAGTCCTCTTGTGAAACCTGGATTCCTTCACCAAGGCAATTGCTCCAGTGTTGTCACAAAACATTTTCATTGGACCCGATGCACTGGGTATTACACCCAGATCAGATATGAACTCCTTCATCTAGACTCCTTCATGTGTTGCTTCCTAAGCATCTATGTACTCTGCTTCACACATAGATCCCGCCACGACGCTCTGCTTGGAACTGCACCAACTGACAGCTCCACCATTCAATATAAATATGTCTCCGTTTTTTACTTAGAGTCATCCGGATCAGTGTCGAAGCTAGCATCAACGTAACCATTTACGGCGAGCTCTTCATCACCTCCATAAATGAGAAACATATCCTTGGTCCTTTTCAAGTACTTCAGGATGTTCTCGACCGCCGTCTAGTGATCCACTCCTAGATTACTTTGGTACCTCCCTACCAAATTTATGGCAAGGCACACATCAGGTCTGGTACACAACATAGCATACATGATAGAACCTATGGCTGAGGCATAGGGAATGACTTTCATTTTCTCTCTATCTTCTATGGTCGGGCTTTGAGTTTGACTCAATTTCACACCATGTAACACAGGCAAGAACCCTTTCTTTGACTAATCCATTTTGAACTTCTTCAAAACTTTATCAAGTCATGTGCTTTGTGAAAGTCCTATTAAGTGTCTCGATCTATCCCTATAGATCTTGAGGCCCAATATATAAGCAGCTTCCACTAGTACGCGTTGGTGCTATACAAACGGTTTTTAACCCCTTTCTGCGACGGCGTTCGGAACTATCGCCAAGTGAGTGAAGGCGATAGGGGGGTCCTTCCCACATGACTCAGAAACCGTCGAGGATAGGGATCCAAGATGCATATACAGTACTCCTACTCGTTTGTGTTGGCATTGCCATCATAGTCGGTATTCTGTGGTGCTACGTTTACGATGCGCGGCCCATGACAAACAGTTCACGATTATAGAACGTGTATGATAAGCAGACAATCACACACATTTACTTTTCCTCGACTGTATGCGAAAACTATATATGAAGCTTGAACATATCCCACACGATTCATCCGTCATACCCGCGTCAGATGAAGACCTATCGCACGCATTCTTCTATGACCAAACGATTGCGATGCACACATCATCATAAATAGTCCATAACTGTTCACTATTATAGAACATGTATGATAAGCATACAATCACACACATTCTCTTTTCCCAAGCCGTATGCGATAACTAATTAAGAAGATTAGCTAATCGTCGTACGAGTGTCAAACAGGATTACGAAACGTCAGACCATCGTAACATCATCATACATGACAACTATCGCACACGCTATTCTGTGGTGCAACGTTTACGATGCATACTTCATCAGAAATAGTTCATGATTGCGAATCATGTATGATAAGGAAACTACACAAACGTTTAGTTTGCCTGCACCGTTTGTGATATTGTTTGACATCGCACACACTTTTCAAATGGCAACTGTGTGCATGCTTGCACACATTTCCTCTCTATGATCCGTGTCGGATTATGGTATATATCGCAAATGTTTGTGTTTTACCAGTCGTGTGTGCCGTAACGACCTGGAGGGTGTAATTTACCCGTAATTTAATTGCCGCTATTTCAAATTGTACCGGATTTGGATTTGGATTTGAATGTATTATGTAGCTTTATTCATATCCACCAGGTTCAAACAACCAATGCATTATTTGATTCATAGGTACATATGTTCAAGAATTACATAAGAACCAAATAAAGAATGATGAACCACAGTTGTATACTTATACTGTTAAAGACGGTAAAGAAAGAGGCAAAATATATTCTGGTTGCTGAACAAGGTGAAGCGGAATGCCCATATTGTGCCCTCCTCCATGCAGAAGGCACACACGACTCTAGTCCAACCCCTTGTGATGGCCTACCGCCCATCCTTCACGGTCTTCATGAAAATATCTAGATAATCACTGTGTTCTGGTAGAAATACTTTAACCTTTGCATGCCCACCAGTCATGTAGTTTGAGAGGTAATCTTGAGTAAACTTCTTTGGCAACCACTACAAAGGAAAAAAGATTCAGACATTGTCATCTAACACAACTCATTATGGGCAGTAAAAAGAAGGCTGCAGAGTTCTTACTTACCATCCTGTAGTTCGCTGTTGTCTTAAATAAAGTGTAAACAAATAGTTTAATTGCCATCTTTGGACACATTTTACTAAAATCTTTATCGGCTTCCTCACTTGATGCTGGTTTATTGATATCTCATTGCCCCATACGCAGAAAGGGTCGAAGCGCGGATCTTTATCAATGACATATATACCTAAAAGCACCAAGTTAATATTAGAAGCTAAACAACAATTGCACAATGATGTAGTACAACACTCTTTTATAATATCTTATAACATCCAACATACTCACATATTATATGAATTAACATCTTATATTATGGGCCGAAAGGAGTTTATTGCATTCTTACAAATTATCGGCTGATTGACTGCTACTGTATCCATGGGTTACAGTTAGTTTGAGCTAGTTCGGGCTCAAATAGCCGTGAAGTATATCTAAACATGAGGGCTAGTTTGAGCTAGTTGCATCTATAACCCACCCAAAAAACTATCCAACCCAAGAGGTGCTAATTGGAGCTAGTTCTCCTAGTGCATTTATTGTCAATCTAATTAACCCTGCCATCCAAACAACTCTTTGGATGGAGTTAGTTCAGGGTTAGTCATGGGCTAGACACTAACTCTAACCTCTAGCTAAGTTGAGTATCCAAATAGGGCCGTGTTGTTGTTGTTGTTGTTGTTGTTGCTGCTGCTCTTCTATGTATATCTAGACATCATCAGAACATTAATGTAACACTCTTCCTTATTGCTATGTAGCCAAGGATTGCATATTTAGACATTAAGTACAGTGCATTTTGCTATGTAGCCTCAGATATATTACACATTGTCCTAGTTAACCTAACGATAAATGGGTTGCGGATATATTCAGTTAAAAGTCTGATTCATTGATTAGTCCCTTATCGGGCCCTGGCCTATATGGTACCAGCTACCGATATCCTGAACAGTGAGCATATATAAGCCATGGGATGAAACTAACCTCGATGGAAAGCAGCAGTCGTTCCGAAAATTGTCCTACGTAGGTACATTGAGAAGCATGTTAAGCACAATAGGCTAAACATCAACCAAAATTATCCATGGCAGACAAAATAATCTCCAAAAGATAGCTTCAGTGTGCAGGTTTAAGCACGCTAGTAAAGCAAAACAAGTGGAAATGTGTGTTAACTTCAACAGGCCTAACATTTAACAACAAGCAAACATAGTCATTCAAACTGGTATTGTGCCGGTCTAAGTACACTGGTTATTGTTAAATAAAAATGGAAAGGCGTGTTAACTACAAGATGCAACAACCAAATGTAGTCATTCATAGTGGTATTGTTGAAACTGGTACTGATGAAATTGAACTGCACAGTTCATACTTGCACATATAGAACATCATGTTGTGAATAACTGGAATAAACAAGGCATACTACGAACAACCAAAGATAGCATTTGAAACTGGACATATGGTAACTACAAACAACCGAACGTTAAAAAAACTTTAAAAGAGGCATATGCTAGCTATAACTTGCTTAACAGCAAGAAAATATATGCATTCCTATCGGTATGTTTAAAACTGGATTAATGAAATGTACTGCACAATAAATAATTGCACATATAGAGCATCACATTGTGAACAACTGAAATAAACAAGGCATACTGCAAACAACCAGATGTAGCAATTAAAACTGGACATATTCTCACTACACTACAAAAAGGGACTCAATAAAACAAATCATGGGTTTCCCCCTGTGAAGAGGCTCGGCAAAACAAATCATGGGTTTCCTCACTTTTCACAGATGGGCTCGTTCCCGTGGGAAGAGCACGGACCCTGGATGCGCTCCCTGTTGTCGCAGATGGGCTCCTTCCCCTTGGAAGAGCATGGCTGTAGGGTGCCCCCCTCGATGTCGTAGACGGGCTCTTTCCCCTTGGAAGAGAAGATGGGCTCTTTCCCCTTGGAAGAGCCGGAGAGGGTGCCCTCCTCGTGGTCTTCGCCGATGAGGTCTGACTTGGAAGCTGTGGATCCCAAGCCAGCGTCGCAGAAAATATCCTTCAGAAATGACAAAAGGGGCTCGACGGTGATGTAGGATGGCAAATTCTTGACAGCGAGCCAGAGGAGATCAGCGGTGGGGCGATGGATGAGATCGTCGGCAGTTGAACCCGAGGGGTTGGGGGTGGGCCACTTAACCTGTGACATAGCCCGCCTTAGGCCGTCGTTGTTGACGACCTCGATGTCGTAGCTGGCGTCCGCGGCATAACCGCATACTCTAGCCCGCTGATTGAGTGTCTGCAGCCAGTAATGGTCGTCAGCTTCCTCGGCGACATCGGGCGAAGAGACCGTGATACACCTATTTTGGGCCAGTCGCTCCTCGAGCTCCATGGGAAGCGCAGTCGGGCTTAGACGGTGACGCACTGGAGTGGGGGATGGGGATGGGGATCTGTGGGAAAGGGGCGTTTGGCAGGCGTCATCTAAGAAACTCAAGGCGGCCTGGGTATGGAGGTCGGTGGTTAAGTTTCATGGGCAAACCGGTAGATTTTGAGAATGGAGGCCTTGCGCCGGCGGCGACGGCAGGGGGGGGGACCTTGCTAGGGTTTCGAGCGAGGGAGGGTGTGTGTGTGTGCGCGCACGCCCGACGAGGTTTTGGTGTGTATGTGTGTGGAGGGGGGTGTGTGTTTGAGGAAATGATGCGGGTACTGAAATTTTTACTACAGGGAGACAAACGCGTGAGTGAAATGCCGGGGCTGTTGAAAATTTTGATGATGGTGCATCGCACATGGTCCGGAGATAACAACCTTGTGTTATGAAACTGAAAAACCCTCGCGGCGGGCAGATATTTTCCAGGGATGCAGGCGGGATTGGGAACAAGAAACATCACATACGGTCGAACACAATAACCGTGTGTTATCAAACAGAAAAAAATCTACATGCAGGTAGATATTTTTGAGAGGGGAACCCTTGTGGAGCCCTGATACGTCTCCAACGTATCTATAATTTTTGATTGCTCCATGCTATATTATCTACTCTTTTGGACATTGTTGGGCTTTATTATCCATTTTTATATTATTTTTGGGACTAACCTATAAACCGGAGGCCCAGCCCAGAATTGCTGTTTTTTTGCCTATTTCAGAGTTTCGCAGAAATGAATATCAAACAGAGTCCAAACAGAATGAAACCTTCGGGAACGTGATTTTCGGAACGAACATGATCCAGGAGACTTGGACCCTACGTCAACAAATAAAGGAGGAAGCCACGAGGTAGGGGGGCGGCCTACCCCCCCAGGCGCGCCCTCCACCCTCGTGGGCCCCTTGTTGCTCCATCGACGTACTCCTTCCTCCTATATATACCTACGTACCCCCAAACGACCAGAGATGGAGCCAAAAACCCTAATTCCACCGCCGCAACTTTCTGTATCCATGAGATCCCATCTTGGGGCCTGTTCCGGAGCTCCGCCGGAGGGGGCATCCATCACGGAGGGCTTCTACATCAACACCATAGCCTCTCTGATGAAGTGTGAGTAGTTTACCTCAGACCTTCGAGTCCATAGTTATTAGCTAGATGGCTTCTTCTCTCTTTTTGGATCTCAATACAATGTTCTCCCCCTCTCTTGTGGAGATCTATTCGATGTAATCTTCTTTTTGCGGTGTATTTGTTGAGACCGATGAATTGTGGGTTTATGTTCAAGATTATCTATGAACAATATTTGAATCTTCTCTGAATTCTTTTATGTATGATTGGTTATCTTTGCAAGTCTCTTCGAATTATTAGTTTGGGTTGGCCTACTAGATTGATCTTTCTTGCAATGGGAGAAGTGCTTAGCTTTGGGTTCAATCTTGTGGTGTCCTTTCCCAGTGACAGTAGGGGCAGCAAGGCACGTATTGTATTGTTGCCATCGAGGATAACAAGATGGGTTTTTTAATCATATTTCATGAATTTATCCCTCTACATCATGTCATCTTACTTAAGGCATTACTCTGTTTTCATGAACTTAATACTCTAGATGCATGTTGGATAGCGGTCGATGAGTGGAGTAATAGTAGTAGATGCTGGCAGGAGTCGGTCTACTTGTCTCGGACGTGATGCCTATATACATGATCATACCTAGATATTCTCACAACTATGCTCAACTCTGTCAATTCCTCAATAGTAATTCGTTCACCCACCGTAAAATACTTATGCTCTTGAGAGAAGACACTAGTGAAACCTATGGCCCCCGGGTCTATCTTCATCATATTAATCTTCCAATACTTAGTTATTTCCTTTGCTTTTTTACTTTGCTTTTATTTTACCTTGCATCTTTATAATACCAAGAATATTATTCTATTATATCTATCAGATCTCACTCTCGTAAGTGACTGTGAAGGGATTGACAACCCCTTATCGCGTTGGTTGCGAGGAGTTATTTGTTTTGTGCAGGTACGAGGGACTGGCGCATAGCCTCCTACTGGATTGATACCTTGGTTCTCAAAAACTGAGGGAAATACTTACGCTACTTTGCTGCATCATCCTTTCCTCTTCAAGGAAATCCAACGCAGTGCTCAAGAGGTAGCAAGAAGATTTCTGGCGCCGTTGTCGGGGAGGTTCGCGCAAGTCAAGATTTGACTCCCGACAATGAGCCATTTCTGGCACCGTTGCCGAGGAGTCTACGCAAAAGTCAACATAGCAAGTACCCATCAAAACTCTTATATCCCACATTACATTATTTGCCATTTCCCTCTCGTTTTCCTCTCCCCCACTTCACCCTTGCCGTTTTATTCGCCCCCCTCTCTCTATCCTCCCCCTCTTTCTCTATTTGCCTATTTTTACCCGTTTCTTGTTTGCTCATGTGTTGGATTGCTTGCTTGTCGTTATGGCTAGTCCTCTATCCTCTCCGTTGTCTCCCGATAATGAAGTCCTAAATTTTAAACAAAGGGAGGGAGAAAGTCTGAAAGATGCTTGGTATAGAATTTGCAATGCTCAAAATAGATCTACCAGGAAGCAATCTACTTCTGTTCTTCTCCGCAATCTTTATGTAGGTGCTTGATGTCTACTACACAACCTTCTTCTTATAGACGTTGTTGGGCCTCCAAGTGCAGAGGTTTGTAGGACAGTAGCAAATTTCCCTCAAGTGGATGACCTAAGGTTTATCAATCCGTAGGAGGCGTAGGATAAAGATGGTCTCTCTCAAGCAACCCTGCAACCAAATAACAAAGAGTGTCTTGTGTCCCCAACACACCCAATACAATGGTAAATTGTATAGGTGCACTAGTTAGGCAAAGAGATGGTGATACAAGTGCAATATGGATAGTAGATAAAGGTATTTGTAATCTGAAATAATAAAAACAGCAAGGTAGCAAGTGATAAAAGTGAGCGTAAACGGTATTGCAATGTGTTGAAACAAGGCCTAGGGTTCATACTTTCGCTAGTGTAAGTTCCCTCAACAATACTAACATAATTGCATCACATAACTATCCCTCAACATGCAACAAAGAGTCACTCTAAAGTCACTAATAGCGGAGAACGAACGAAGAGATTATGGTAGGGTACGAAACCACCTCAAAGTTATTCTTTCCAATCAATCCGTTGGGCTATTCCTATAGATGTCACAAACATCCCAAGAGATCGTACTAGAATAACACCTTAAGATACAAATCAACCAAAACCCTAATGTCACCTAGATACTCCAATGTCACCTCAAGTATCCGTGGGCATGATTATACGATATGCATCACACAATCTCAGATTCATCTATTCAACCAACACAAAGGACCTCAAAGAGTGCCCCAAAGTTTCTACCAGAGAATCACGGCGAAAACTTGTGCCAACCCCTATGCATAGGTTCCCAATGTCACGAAACCCGCAAGTTGATCACCAAGACAAACATTAAGTGTTCTCAAGTCTTTAAAGACTCAATCCGATAAGATAACTCCAAAGGGGAAACTCAATTCATCACAAGAGAGAAGAGGGGGAGGAGAAACATATGATCCAACTATAATAGCAAAGCTCGCGATACATCAAGATCATGCCAAATCAAGAACACGAGAGAGAGAGAGAGAGATCAAACACATAGCTACTGGTATAATAGCAAAGCTCGTCATGGAGAGCACCGGGATGATGAAGATGGCCACCGGTGAGGGTTCCCCCCTCTGGCAGGGTGCCGGAACAGGGTGCCGATTGACTTTTGGTGGCTACGGAGGCTTCTGGCGGCGGAACTCCCGATCTATGTTGCGTTATGGAAGTTTTAGGGTACGTGGATATATATGGGTGCATGGAGGACGTCGGAGGAGCCACGGGGGCCCCACGAGGCAGGGGGCGCGCCCTGGGGGGGGGGCACCCCCCACCCTCGTGAGCACCTCGTGCCTCCCCTGACGTGGGGTCCAAGTCCATCAGGTGTGTTTCCTTCCAAAATTAACTTCTCCAGTTGATTTCGTTCCGTTTTGACTCCGTGTGATATTCCTTTTCTTCGAAACACTGAAATAGGCATAAAACAGCAAATCTGGGCTGGGCCTCCGGTTAATAGGTTAGTCCCAAAAATAATATAAAAGTGGATAATAAAGCCCAATATTGCCCAAAACAGTAGATAATATAGCATGGAGCAATAAAAAATTATAGATATGTTGGAGACGTATCAAGCATCCCCAAGCTTAATTCCTGCTCGTCCTCGAGTAGGTAGATGATAAAAAAGATAATTTTTGATGTGGAATGCTAGTTGGCATAATTTCAATGTAATTCTTATTACTTGTGATATGAATATTCAGATCCGAAAGATTCAAGACAAAAGTTCATATTGACATAAAAATAATAATACTTCAAGCATACTAACTAAGCAATTATGTCTTCTCAAAATAACATGGCCAAAGAAAGTTCATCCCTACAAAATCATGTAGTTTAGTCATGTTTCATTTTCGTCACACAAGAATGCTCCCATCATGCACAACCCCGATGACAAGCCAAGCAATTGTTTCATACTTTAGTAATCTCAAACTCATAAACTTTCACGCAATATATGAGCGCGAGCCATGGACATAGCACTATGGGTGGAATAGAATATAATGAGGGAGGTTATGTGGGGGAGACAAAAAAGGAGAAAGTCTCACATTAACGAGGCTAATCGATGGACTATGGAGATGCCCACCGATTGTTGTTAATGTAAGGAGTAGGGATTGCCATGCAACGGATGCACTAGAGCTATAAATGTATGAAAGCTCAACAAAAGAAACTAGTGGGTGTGCATCCAACTTGCTTGCTCACGAAGACCTAGGGCACTTGAGTAGGCCCATTGTTGGAATATACAAGCCAAGTTCTATAATGAAAAATTCCCACTAGTATATGAAAGTGATAACATATGACTCTCTATCATAAAGATCATGGTGCTACTTTGAAGCACAAGTGTGGAAAAAGGATAGTAGCATTGTCCCTCTTTTTTATTTTTTTATTTGGCCTTTCTCTTTTTTTATTTGGCCTTTTGTTTATTTGGCCTTTTTTTATTTTGGGACAATGCTCTATTAATGATGATCATCACACTTCTATTTATTTACAACTCAATGATTACAACTCAATACTAGAACAAAGTATGACTCTATATGAATGCCTCCGGCGGTGTACCGGGATATCCAATGAATCAAGAGTGACAAGTATGAAAGAATTATGAACGGTGGCTTTGCCACAAATACTATGTCGACTACATGATCATGCTAAGCAATATGACAATGCTGAATGTGTCATGATGAACGGAATGGTGGAAAGTTGCATGGCAATATATCTCGGAATGGCTATGGAAATGCCATAATAGGTAGGTATGGTGGCTGTTTTGAGGAAGATATAAGGAGGTTTATGTGTGATAGAGCGTATCATATCACGGGGTTTGGATGCACCGGCGAAGTTTGCACCAACTCTCAATGTGAGAAAGGGCAATGCACGGTACCGAAGAGGCTAGCAAGGATGGAAGGGTGTGAGTGCATATAATCCATGGACTCAACACTAGTCATAAAAAACTCACATACTTATTGCAAAAATCTACAAGTCATCAAAAACCTCGGCACTACGCGCATGCTCCTAGGGGGATAGATTGGTAGGAAAAGACCATCCCTCATCCCCGACCGCCACTCATAAGGAAGACAATCAAATAACACCTCATGTTTCAAATTTGTTGCATAACGTTTACCATACGTGCATGCTACGGGACATGCAAACTTCAACACAAGCATTTCTCAATTTCACAACTACTCAACTAGCACGACTTTGATATTATTACCTCCATATCTCAAAACAATCATCAAGTATCAAACTTCTCTTAGTATTCAATACACCCATAAGAGAATTTTATTATAAATCTTGTATACCTAGCATATTAGGATTTTAAGAAAATTACCATGCTATTTAAGACTCTCAAAATAATATAAGTGAAGAATGAGAGTTCATATATTTCTTCAAAATAAAACTACCACCATGCTCTAAAAGGTATAAGTGAAGCACCAGAGCAAATGACAAACTACTCCGAAAGATATAAGTGAAGATCAATGAGTAGTTGAATAATTATGCAACTATGTGAAGACTCTCTAACATTTAATAATTTCAGATCTTGGTATTCTATTCAAACAGCAAGCAAAACTAAATAAAATAAAATGACGCTCCAAGCAAAACACATATCATGTGGTAAATAAAAATATAGCTCCAAGTAAAGTTACCGATGAACGAAGACGAAAGAGGGGATGCCTTCCGGGGCACCCCCAAGCTTAGGCTCTTGGATGTCCTTGAATATTACCTTGGGGTGCATTGTGAATCCCCAAGCTTAGGCTCTTGCCACTCCTTATTCCATAGTCCATCGAATCCTTACCCAAAACTTGAAAACTTCACAACACAAAACTTAACAGAAAACTCGTAAGCTCCTTTAGCGAAAGAAAACAAAACACTACTTCAAGGTACTGTAATGAACTCATTCTTTATTTATATTAGTGTTAAACCTACTGTATTCCAACTTATCTATGGTTTATAAACTATTTTACTAGCCATAGATTAATCAAAATAAGTAAACAACACATGAAAAACAGAATCTGTCAAAAACAGAACAGTCTGTAGTAATCTGGATCAAACGTATACTTCTGGAACTCATAAAATTCTCAAATAAATTGCTGGACCTGAGTAATTTATCTATTAACCATCTGAAAAAATAATTAACTAAATAGCACTCTTCAAATAAAAATGTCAGCAATTCTCGTGAGCGCTAAAGTTTCTGTTTTTTACAGCATGATCAACAAGACTTTCCCAAAGTCTTCCCAAAGGTTCTACTTGGCGCAAACACTAATTAAAGCATAAAACCACATCCAAACAGAGGCTAGATGAATTATTTATTACTAAACAGGAACAAAAAGCAAGGAACTAAAATATAATTGGGTTGCCTCCCAACAAGCGCTATCGTTTAACGCCCCTAGCTAGGCATGATGGTTTCAATGATGCTCACATAAAGGATAAGAATTGAAATTTAAAGAGAGCATCATGAAGAATATGACTAGAACATTTAAGTCTAACATACTTCCTATGCATAGGGATTTTGTGAGCAAACAACTTATGGGAACAATAATCAACTTGCATAGGAAGGTAAAACAAGCATAACTTCAAAATTTTAAGCACATAGAGAGGAAACTTGATATTATTGCAATTCCTACAAGCCTATGTTCCTCCCTCATAATAATTTTCAGTAGCATCATGAATGAATTCAATAATATAACCAGCACCTAAAGCATTCTTTTCATGATCTACAAGCATAGAAAATTTACTACTCTCCATATAAGCAAAATTATTCTCTTTCGGGATAGTGGGAGTATCATAAGAGACTTGAATATTATAAATTGTTTCCACATTAAAAGAGTAATGTTCAGAAAATGGGTAACCATAATCATGACAAGTTTTATAAAATAATCCTCACTACTTTTTATAGCATATGTATCATCACAATAATTATCATAAGTAGGAGGCATGCTATTATCATTACAAATTTGCATATCAAAACTTGGGAGACTAAAAATATCATCTTCATTAAGCATAGCATCCCCAAGCTTGGGACAAACATTAATTGCAGAAAATATATTCTCAAATATGTCATCCTCATCAAACATAGCTTCCCCAAGCTTGGGCCTTTTCATAACATAAGCATAATCACTCTCATCATTAATAGTATGGATAGCACCAATAGTATAGCAATTATCATATTCTTCCAAGCAAGTGCCAAAAAGATTTTCAAGATCATAAGAAGTATCATTATCTTCCACAATTATATTTTCATGAGGCACAATAGTAATGGGAGCAGCATTATTTGGGGGAGATATCTTTTTACCTCTCTTCCTTTTTCTTTTCTTCTTCTTCACCACATCATGTGTGGGTTCAATCCTCTTTTTGGAGCTCCTTATTAATGAGATTGGTTGAATAGGGGGCTCCTTCTCGTTACCTGATTCATCATAAGAGATAATAGGAGGATATTGGGAAGTCTCTTCCCTTTCATTAGTATTCTCTTCATCTTCTATTTGTTTTCTTTTCTTTATGTAATTGGCAATATAAGGATTTTCAATGCAATTCACCGCACAATACATATAAATATTCTCTAGATCAAAATCAAGAACTCTATCAAGATTAAACTTTGGAATACCCTCAGTTATACGTTTCATTTATTCATAACCGAAAAGAAGGCTAAGCTCTTTATGATGCTCAAGGGTAATCAAATTATCACAATGTTTGGACACGACTTGATCATGAAACAAATAGCATTGGAGCTTTAAATGACCATGTTCATTGCAAAGTTCACAAGGGGCATGATAAATATTGAATCTTTCAGCACATTCATCTAGCTCTTCTTGCAACAATTTAGTTTCTAAGTACTTATGCTTCTTGCAATATCTATCTTCCCTATTTGGTGTGTACTTGCAAACCCAGTCTACTCCACAAAAATTGACATGTTTATAGGAGACATTTTCATCATAACTAGTGCAATCATTATTAGTATCATGGAAATTCAAAGAATTCATACTAGCAACATTGCAATCATGCTCATCATTCAAATATTTAGTGCCAAACATTTTATATATTTCTTCTTCTAGTAATTGAGCACAATTATCCTTTCCATCATACTCATGAAAGATATTAAAAAGGTGAAGCGTATGAGACAAACTCAATTCCATTTTTTATAGTTTTCTTTTATAAACTAAACTAGTGATAAAACAAGAAACTAAAAGTCTCGATTGCAAGATCTAAAGATATACCTTCAAGCACTCACCTCCCCGGCAATGGCGCCAGAAAAGAGCTTGATGTCTACTACACAACCTTCTTCTTGTAGACGTTGTTGGGCCTCCAAGTGCAGAGGTTTGTAGGACAGTAGCAAATTTCCCTCAAGTGGATGACCTAAGGTTTATCAATCCGTAGGAGGCGTAGGATGAAGATGGTCTCTCTCAAGCAGCCCTGCAACCAAATAACAAAGAGTGTCTTGTGTCCCAACCACACCCAATACAATGGTAAATTGTATAGGTGCACTAGTTCGGCAAAGAGATGGTGAAACAAGTGCAATATGGATAGTAGATAAAGGTATCTGTAATCTGAAATAATAAAAACAACAAGGTAGCAAGTGATAAAAGTGAGCGTAAACGGTATTGCAATGTGTTGAAACAAGGCCTAGAGTTCATACTTTCGCTAGTGTAAGTTCCCTCAACAATACTAACATAATTGGATCACATAACTATCCCTCAACATGCAACAAAGAGTCACTCCAAAGTCACTTATAGCGGAGAACGAACAAAGAGATTATGGTAGGGTACGAAACCACCTCAAAGTTATTCTTTCCAATCAATCCTTTGGGCTATTCCTATAGATGTCACAAACATCCCTAGAGATCGTACTAGAATAACACCTTAAGATACAAATCAACCAAAACCCTAATGTCACCTAGATACTCCAATGTCACCTCAAGTATCCGTGTGCATGATTATACGATATGCATCACACAATCTCAGATTCATCTATTCAACCAACACAAAGGACCTCAAAGAGTGCCCCAAAGTTTCTACCGCAGAATCACGACGAAAACGTGTGCCAACCCCTATGCATAGGTTCCCAATGTCACGAAACCCGCAAGTTGATCACCAAGACAAACATCAAGTGTTCTCAAGTCTTTAAAGACTCAATCTGATAAGATAACTCCAAAGGGGAAACTCAATTCATCACAAGAGAGAAGAGGGGGAGGAGAAACATAGGATCCAACTATAATAGCAAAGCTCGCGATACATCAAGATCGTGCCAAATCAAGAACACGAGAGAGAGAGAGAGATCAAACACATAACTACTGGTACATACCCTCAGTCCCGAGGGAGAACTACTCCCTCCTCGTCATGGAGAGCACCGGGATGATGAAGATGGCCACCGGTGAGGGTTCCCCCCCTCCGGCAGGGTGCCGGAACAGGGTGCCGATTGACTTTTGGTTGCTACGGAGGCTTTTGGTGGCGGAACTCCCAATCTATGTTGCGTTTCGGAAGTTTTAGGGTACGTGGATATATATGGGTGCAGGGAGGACGTCGGAGGAGCCACGGGGGGCCCACGAGGCAGGGGGCGCGCCCTAGGGGGGCGCCCCCCAACCTCGTGAGCACCTCGTGCCTTCCCTGACGTGGGGTCCAAGTCCATTAGGTGTGTTTCCTTCCAAAAATAACTTCTCCAGTTGATTTCGTTCTGTTTCGACTCCGTCTGATATTCCTTTTCTTCGAAACACTGAAATAGGCATAAAACAGCAAATCTGGGCTGGGCCTCCGGTTAATAGGTTAGTCCCAAAAATAATATAAAAGTGGATAATAAAGCCCAATATTGCCCAAAACAGTAGATAATATAGCATGGAGCAATCAAAAATTATAGATACGTTGGAGACGTATCAGTGCTAATCCTTGGTATAGATATATCCTTGATACCATTATCGGAGGGAATTTCTTAGGTAGCCATACTTTTGATTCTTATAATGTTATGATAGATTTGTTTGGCTCACCCCTCTTTTGGTTAATGGATCTGTATTAACTTTGGAGCATGTAATGCAAAGGCTCGAAAGTATTGAAAATAAGGTTGCTACCGTAGAGTTAATTGAAAATTTGGATAAAAATATCCACAACTGAATCTCTCAATATGGATCTAAAGTAGGAGTCACTTTGAAAAATATTAAAGAGAAGGAACCCATAGTTAATGAGAAAATAAATCATGATTCCACTAGGATCGATAAACTTGAAGATATCATTACCAACTTGGGAACCACTTTTTCTTCCGTAAAGAATACTCCAAGTCCTCCTAATAAAATCGCCAAGCTTATGTATGTTCCTAAAAATAAGGGTGAATCCTCTAGTAAGGAAACTGCAGATCTCAAATCTATAAGTATTCATCCCAATCTTGTTGCTATCATTAAGGAACCATTTTTTACAAATGAATTTTTTGATCTTGTGCCTAAAAGTTTGATAATAACTAAAAATAAAGAAATTTCTAAGGATAATATATGTCTCATTTAAGAATTGCCTACCAAAGATGGCAATACCTAGATCTATCCTTGCTTTTTATGCCTAGCTAGGGGCGTTAAACGATAGCGCTTGTTGGGAGGCAACCCAATTTTATTTTTATTCCTTGCTTTTTTGCTCCTGTTTAGTAATAAATAATTTACCTAGCCTCTGTTTTGGTTGTATTTTTTTGTGTTTAATTAGTGTTTGTGCCAATTAGAGCCGTTGGGAAGACTTGGGGAAAGTCTTGTTATCTTGCTGTAAAAAACAGAAACTTTAGCGCTCACGAGAACTGCTGCCATTTTTATTTGTAAAGTGCTATTTAGTTAATTATTTTTTCAGATGATTAATAGATAAATTTCTCACGTCCAGCAATTTGTTTTAGAATTTTTGGGGTTCCAGATCTTGCGCTAGTTACAGATTACTACAGACTGTTCTGTTTTTGACAGATTCTGTTTTTCGTGTGTTGTTTGCTTATTTTGATGAATCTATGGCTAGTAAAATAGTTTATAAACCATAGAGAAGTTGGAATACAGTAGGTTTAAGACCAATATAAATAAATAATGAGTTCATTACAGTACCTTGAAGTGGTCTTTTGTTTTCTTTCGCTAACGGAGCTCATGAGATTTTCTACTTTAAGTTTTGTGTTGTGAAGTTTTCAAGTTTTGGGTAAAGATTTGATGGATTATGGAACAAGGAGTAGCAAGAGCCTAAGCTTGGGGATATCCATGGCACCCCCTAGATAATCTAAGGACACCTAAAATCCAAAGCTTGGGGATGCCCTGGAAGGCATCCCCTCTTTCGCCTACTTCCATCGGTAACTTTACTTGGAGCAATATTTTTATTCACCACATGATATGTGTTTTGCTTGGAGCGTCTTGTATGATTTGAGTCTTTCCTTTTTAGTTTACCACAATCATCCTTGATGTACACACCTTTTGAGAGATCCATACATGATTTTCAATTTGTTAGAATACTCTATGTGCTTCACTTATATCTTTTGAGTTATATAGTTTTGCTCTAGTACTTCACTTATATCTTTTAGAGCACGGTGGTGGATTTGTTTTATAGAAACTATTGATCTCTCATGCTTCACTTAGATTATTTTTAGAGTCTTAAATAGCATGGTAATTTGCTTAAATAACCCTAATATGCTAGGTATTCAAGATTAGTAAAAAATTCTTATGAGTGTTTTGAATACTGAGAGAAGTTTGATGCTTGATGATTGTTTTGAGATATGGATGTAATAATATGAAAGTCGTGCTAGTTGAGTAGTTGTGAATTTTAGAAATGCTTGTGTTGAAGTTTGCAAGTCTCGTAGCATGCACATATGGTAAACATTATGTAACAAATTTGAAACATGAGGTGTTCTTTGATTGTCCTCCTTATGAGTGGCGGTCGGGGACGAGCGATGGTCTTTTCCTACCAATCTATCCCCCTAGGAGCATGCGCGTAGTGCTTGGTTTTTGATGACTTGTAGATTTTTGCAATAAGTATGTGAGTTCTTTATGACTAATGTTGAGTCCATGGATTATACGCACTCTCACCCTTCCATCATTGCTAGCCTCTTCGGTACCGTGCATTGCCCTTTCTCACATTGAGAGTTGGTGCAAACTTCGCCGGTGCATCCAAACCCCGTGATATGATACGCTCTTTCACACATAAACCTCCTTATATCTTCCTCGAAACAGCCACCATACCTACCTATTATGGCATTTCCATAGCCATTCCGAGATATATTGCCATGCAACTTTCCACCTTTCCGTTTATCATGACACATTCATCATTGTCATATTGCTTAGCATGATCATGTAGTTGACATAGTATTTGTGTCAAAGCCACCATTCATAATTCTTTCATACTTGTCACTCTTTGTAGCGACCAGACCTCAAACAGTCTGATCTCTGTGCTCCGGTGTCATCCCTGGATCAGTAATGCTGACACCACACAGTACTCGGAGGATTTATAGCAGAGTAGCAATCACACACTTATTACATCGAGTGTCTCAAAAGAGAACTTATTACAATAAATATGGCTTAAGGCCATCTAATAACGATAACAGCGGAAGGCTTGGAAGATAAGTGAGTCCATCAACTCCAACGGCATCACTGAGTATAGAACCACGACCTAAAAACTCCTTAATCATCGTCTGAAAAGTCTGCAACATTAACGTTGCAGCCCGAAACGGGTCAGCACATGGAATATGCTGGCAAGGTAATACATAGAGAGTAATGGAATGAAACAATATGCTATATGCATATTTGGCTGGTGGAAAGCTCCATGGTTACAGTTTTGCATAAAGCCAGTTTTTCCCTACTTCAAAGGAATAAATTTAATTACTATCATGGTGGTTGTTAAACATTGAGAATGGTTAACAGCATTCTCAATCCCAATTAAGCATCATCATTAAACATAACCCAACAAAATTAATTTAGAGTAACATGTTGAGATTCACATGAAAATCCAGGTACTAGATACTCAAGATGTCCATAACCAGGGACACGGCTAATCATGATTAGTTTATTACACTCTGCAGAGGTTTGCGCACTTTTCCCCACAAGACTCGATCGCCTCCGTTTGGTTTCTCTCACTACATGGTGTTTGAGAAGACGGATGACCGAGACATAGTCTTTCAGAAGCGCTAGCACCTTACGATCGGGTAGACCGTACCACCTACATCCCCTACATCTGCTAGTCTACCACTGTAAGAGTTTGCACGACTTAGTCAACTATGCTAGAGCCCATAATAGCTTGTGGCTGCACACGGAAGTTTCTAGTATGAATAGTCTTATGATCCCTTTGAGCCTGGGTGGCGGTCCAAAAGAAAACAGGCAAGTCCTGGAATACCCAGGTGCCTGAATCCACCCAGATGTGTGTTTAAGTTGCCACCTTAGATAAACCATTAATTAACAATCTCACATCTGTCATGGATTTCACTCACCCAATCCACGTCTACTAGCATAGCATGGCATGATAAGCAAACGCAGAAGTAACTCCCAAAGGTTTGATAATAAACTGGTAATAGGTACTACCTCATCTACTTCCCATCCCACAATTTAATTAGATCCTAATCATGCAATGTGTGAGGTTTGATCTAATGCAATAAAACTTGGTAGTAGAAAAGGTATGATCAAAGTGTTACTTGCCTTGCTGATGATCCGGGAAACCTAGCGATTCGAAGTAACAGGCGGCGCACTCCGGATACTCTATCGCAAACAAACGGGCATACAATAAGTACTCATCTAATGCACAGGTAAAACTCAAATAAGAGATCTAACCAGAAAGTTCAACTTAAGAACTCTGTTTGGCAAAAAGAATCAAATCGAACAAAGCGACGAAAGTCAAACGGCGAAAGAAAACAACTTAGTTCTAGTAATCTGGATCTAGGGGAAATTTTACAGTAGCAAAATCTTGTTTAAGTTGGTTAAACGGATAGAGGGTTTCGAGATGAAACTCTAGGCGCTTGAATCGCCTGATTCCGATAAACGAGCGAAAAGTTATACTAAAACGAAAATCGGATCAGGAATCGCAATCAGAAAAATCGTGGATTTAATCCGAGAAAAAGAAAAACGACGAACGCTCGCTAAACTAAATAAACCGGAAAACCGATCTATTTAAAAAAACCGAATCTAATAAACCGGCGAAAACGACGAAAACTGATCTTTTTTTTAAAAGACGACACGGAAAACGAGGCGGCGGCGAACCTCGGCGGCGGCGACGGCGTCCGGCGGGCGGCGCGGCGGCGGCGTCGGGTGGCAGCGGGGCGGCGGCGGCGGCGGCGCGTGGCGGCGGCGGCGCATGGATCGAGGGCGGGCGGGGCTGGCGGCTAGGGTTTCCACCCGGGGGGCTGGGCCGGCTTATATTGCCTAGTTGGGCCAGAGTCCTAGTCGGACACGGCCCGTTAGGTCGGTTCTTTTTTTTTAAATTATTCCGCTCGGAAGAAAAAATAAAAAGAAATACTAAAAGGACTTTAAAAATTCCGAAATAAATTTTCACGGGCTTCTAAAATCAAGCCTCACAAGGTGAACATTTATTTGGGACCTAATTGCAATTTTGAAAAACACACTTTTTTCCTAAATTCAAATAAAACACCAAAAAACTCCGAAATAAAATCTTATTTGATTTTATTATTAAATCCTCAGTATATCTTTATTTTGGGAAAGTCATTTTATTCCCTCTCTCATCTTTTTGTAATAGAAATATTTGATGATAAAATAAATAAAATCAAATGATCCTATCCTCAAAATTTGAGAAAACTCAAATATGAAAATAACGAAATCCCCAACTCTCTCCGTGGGTCATTGAGTTGCATTGAATTTCTAGGATCAACCAAAATGCAAATAAAATATGATATGCATGATGATCTAATGTATAACATTCCAAATTGAAAGTTTGGGATGTTACAAACCTACCCCCCTTAAGATGAATCTCGCCCTCGAGATTCGGGTTGGCTAGAAATTGGTGAGGGTGGTCTTTGAGCAAATCTTCTTCTCGCTCCCAGGTGGCTTCATCCTCTGTGTGGGGGCTCCACTGAACTTTGCAAAACTTGATAACCTTGCTGCGAGTAACTCGGCTGGCAAACTCGAGGATCTTAACTGGTTTCTCCTCGTAGGTCAAATCGTTATCCAACTGAATAGTTTCCAAAGGCACTGTGTCTCTCAACGGTATGTCAGCCATCTCCGCGTGACATTTCTTTAACTGGGAAACGTGGAACACATTATGTACTCCTAACAATCCTTTGGGCAATTCCAACTTGTAGGCCACTTCTCCCATACGTTCCAAAACTCGATATGGTCCTACAAATCATGGTGCTAACTTCCCTTTAACTCCAAAACACTTTGTTCCCCGAAGTGGAGATACTCGAAGATAAGCTCTATCTCCAACGTCGTAAACTGTCTCCTTGCGTTTAGAATCTGCATAACTTTTCTGTCTAGACTGGGCTACCTTGAGCCTATCGCGAATCAGCTTCACCTTCTATTCAGACTCTTTAATCAAGTCAGGACCAAACAACTGACGGTCTCCAACTTCGTCCAATGACAACGGTGTCCTGCACCTCCTTCCGTACAAGGCTTCGAAAGGGGCCATCTTTAAACTGGTTTGGTAACTGTTGTTGTAAGAGAACTCTACATATGGCAAATTGTCGTCCCAACTAGATCCATAATCTAGCGCACAAGCTCTCAGCATATCCTCCAAAATCTGATTTACCCTCTCGGTCTGTCCATCTATCTGTGGATGAAAAGCTGTACTGAATTCTAGCCTGGTACCCAAAGTTTCGTGCAACTACTTCCAGAACTTTGAGGTAAACTGGGTTCCTCTATCTGATACAATACTCCTTGGAACTCCATGCAGACATATGATCCTGGTCATGTATATCTTTGCCAACTTAGCACTGGTGTAAGTGGTCTTTACTGGGATGAAATGAGCTACTTTCGTCAATCGATCAACTACAACCCAAATTGAGTCATAGCCTGAATGAGTCCTGGGCAATCCCGTGATAAAATCCATGCCTAGCTTATCCCACTTCCATTCGGGTATCGACAATGGTTGTAACAATCCTGCTGGCTTCTGATGCTCTGGCTTTACTCTTTGACATACATCACAAACGGCTACATACTCCGCTATATCCTTCTTCATTCCGATCCACCAGAAAATATCCTTCAAATCTAAATACATCTTGGTATTTCCTGGGTGAATTGAATATGGTGAGTCATGTGCCTCTTGCAAAATCAACTTCCTGATCTCCGGGTCGTCGGGCACGTAGACACGGTCTTCGAACCATAGGGTGTCGTGTTCATCCTCACGAAATCCTTTAGCTTTTCCTTTGCTCAGTTTCTCCTTTATAGCGGCAATCTCTTTGTCAGTTTTCTGAGCTTCTCTGATTCTATCCATCAAAGTTGACTGAATCTCCAATGCTGCTACATAGCCTCTCGGAACTATTTCCAAACATAGTTCACGAAGATTTTCTGCTAACTCCTTGGGTATTTCTCCCATCATTAACGTATTGACATGGCTCTTACGGCTTAATGCGTCAGCAACTACATTAGCCTTTCCGGGGTGATAATGCAATTTCATATCATAATCTTTGATAAGCTCCAACCATCTCCTTTGTCTGAGATTCAATTCCTTCTGGGTGAAAATGTACTTCAAACTCTTATGATCCGTGTACACCTCACAATGATTACCAATGAGAAAATGTCTCCATGTTTTCAAAGCATGCACTACGGCTGCTAACTCCAAATCATGCGTAGCATAATTCAACTCATGAGGCTTCAGTTGTCTTGAGGCATATGAAACAACTCTCCCTTCCTGCATAAGCACTGCTCCAAGTCCTCGACGTGAAGCGTCGCAGTACACCTCATAATCTTTGGTCTGGTCTGGCAAAATCAACACTGGTGAGGTAACCAAACGTTTCTTCAACTCCTGGAAACTAGCCTCACACTCCTCTGTCCATATGAACTTGGTATCCTTCTTTAATAACTCTGTCACAGGCTTCGCAATCTTTGAGAAGTTCCCAATAAATCTCCGGTAGTATCCTACGAGTCCAAGAAAACTCCGGATCTCTCCAACTGTTGTTGGGGCTTCCCACTTGGTCACGGTTTCAACTTTAGCGGGATCTACTGCTATACCTTCACCAGATATAACATGTCCGAGGAATCCTACTTCCTTCAACCAAAACTCACATTTGCTGAACTTGGCATATAATTGATGTTCTCTGAGCTTTCCAAGTACCAAACGCAAATGCTCCTTATGTTCCTCTTCATTCTTCGAATGAACCAGGATATCATCAATGAACACTACGACGAACTTATCCAAAAACTCCATAAACACTTTGTTCATCATGTTCATAAAATAGGCAGGTGCGTTAGTCAGACCAAATGACATAACGGTATACTCATACAGGCCATACCTGGTGGTAAAAGCTGTCTTCGGAATATCCTGTTCTTGAATCTTCAACTGGTGGTATCCTGATCGCAGATCGATCTTGGAAAATACCTTAGCTCCTTGCAATCGATCAAACAGATCGTTGATCATTGGTAATGGGTACTTGTCCTTGATCGTTACTTCATTCAATCCTCGATAATCAACAACCATCCTTAACGATCCATCCTTCTTCTCCACTAGAAGTACTGGCGATCCCCAAGGCGAAGAACTTGGGCGGATATATCCCTTATCCAGTAACTCCTTAATCTGCTTCTTAATTTCCACCAAATCTTTTGCTGGCATCCTATATGGTCTCTTTGATATTGGACCTGTGCCTGGCAATAGCTCAATCAAAAACTCAATATCTCTATCCGATGGCATGCCTGGCAACTCTTCTGGAAATACATTAGGGAAATCCCTTACCACTGGTATTTCCTCCTGCACAACTCTTGTTAGGCAATTTACTTGGGTCCTCTTTGGCACATGCCGGGATACATACTTGATCCTTCTCCCTTCTGGGGTGGTAAGCAAAATTGACTTACTAGCACATTCAGTATTCCCTTCATACTTTGATAACCAATCCATGCATAATATCACATCCAATCCTTGAGATTCCAATACTATTAGGTCTGAGGGAAAACATAGTTACCAATCCTTAATGGTAACCGATCACACCATAGACTAGCCACATACTCTGCTCCGGGCGAGGTTACTAACATGGGTGACCTAAGGGCTTGGGTTGGTAGGTAATACTTATCCACAAATCCCCTTGAGATGTATGAATGCGATGCACCAGTATCAAAAAGAACGAGTGTAGTAAATGACTTAACCAAAAACTTACCTATTACTGCATCGGGCTGAGCTTCAACCTCCTCCACGCTAACGTGGTTCACCTATCCCCTGTTGAAAGGGTTCGGCTTCTTCCCAGAACTTCCATTGCCATTTTGGCCTTCAGGACATTCATTGGCATAATGTCCGGTCTTCGAACACTTATAGCAAGTGACTTTGCTCAAGTCCTTCTTGGCTGGGGTTGAGGGGTTGGTGCGGTTCTGGCCGTTGCTTCCTCCATTGCCATTACCATTTTTGGTGCCATTGTGATTGTGCGAGCTACCTCCTCCATGGGTATGCTGAAAATGTCCTCCTGGTCTAGGGGTAAAACGTGGCTTCTGCTGAGCTCCTGAATTGTACTTTCCTTGTCCATACTTCCTCTTGCGATTCTCAATTTGCTGCTGCTTCCCTTCAATCATAAGAGCATGATCTAGCAACTCCTGGTAGTTGTTGAAGGTGGCTACCATCAACTGCATGCTCAACTCATCATTCAGTCCTTCCAAAAACTTCTCCTGCTTAGCTGCATCCGTAGCGACGTCATCTGGGGCATAACGTGCTAACTTACTAAATTCCTCCACTTACTGGCCAACTATCCGTCCTCCTTGGCGCAAGTTACGAAACTCACGCTTCTTCATGGCCATAGCTCCTGCTAAAACATGTGCAGTACAAAAAGCCTGCTGAAACTGGTCCCATGTGACAGTGTCGACTGGGAAAGTGGCAGTGAAATTCTCCCACCATGATGCTGCGGGTCCTTCTAACTGATGTGCGGCAAACTTCACCTTCTCTGCATCTATGCATCCTGCTGTGGTCAACTCCCTAGCTGTCTTGCAGAGCCAATCATCTGCTACTATCGGCTCGGTGCTACTGGAAAACACCGGTGGATTCAGCCTAAGGAAACGGGCTAAGTGTTCAACAGGTGGTGGTGGTGGTGGTGGGTTGTTGTTGTTGTTCCCCTGGTTTTGATTTTGGACTAGCAACTGCATCAATGTGTTCTGCTGCTGGATCAACTGGGTGAGCTCCGGTGGAAATGCAAATCCGGGGTCACGTCTCGGAGGCATCTGAGGGTTTAGAAAAGATGAGATGTAAGAATAGAGGGGGTCTAAAAAGATAACACTACCCATATGCACATGGGGCAAAAACAAACAATTCACTTCAATCAATCAAACAAAGGCATACAATCGATCTGACTATCGCAGAAGTGCTCGGACTACTATATTTACATGGCGGACTACTACTACCGAGGAGGTGGTCTACTAGAAATATTCTTCGGTCGTTGACTCCATGATATCTGCTCCAACTTCATCAACATAGTCATCATCGCTACTGTCTGGTTCCGAGTCGGTGCCGTCGATGATGATGTAGTCTTCTGGGTTAATTTCCTTGGGTTCTTCATCTTCATCTACTGGTGTCGGGCCTCCCATAAATATTCCAATCTTCTTGATTAGGTCGTCATTCTTCTCCACCAATACTTCAATTTCTTCTTCATAATCTTCACGTGTAGCCTTGAGTTCTTCCTCCAGTTCCTTGATTCTAGTCTTAGCCTTCTTCAGATCTATCATGTCGGCACACATCTGGTTCTCCTGGCGTGGAATGTGCTGGTTTAATTCCTGGATAAAAGCTGCGATTGACCTATCCTTCCTGGTGCTGATCATCTCCCAGTGTTCATCTCGGTGCCCACAAATCTGGTAGATAGTATCCTTGAGATCCTTGCGGTAGACTTCTCCAATGCGTCCCATGGCGATGTGAGCTGCCATGCTCTTTCCTAGACTCCAAGTTGGTGCATCAAATGAAAACTCTATGGGCTCAGTGACTGGCATGAACGTCCTGCCTGGAACTTGAACTTGAATCATCCAGCACTCTTCTTCAGGTAAAGTGGCGTTGTAGGTTCCCGTGAAGCTTGGTACTCCTATGTTCAGGTATCTAGTGACTTCCGTCAAGTGTCGTCCAAAGGGTGTATCTTCATCCGGTTGTGTGAACTTGTTCCTTGCATCCGCCATCCTAAAGAGTAGAAAAGATGAGAAGTTAGAAGAGAAGAGGGTGAATAGTGATCTATGTCTTTTAGCTTAGTGGTCGTATCCTACAGTCAGCGTGTGCTCTGATACCATCTCTGTAGCGACCAGACCTCAACCAGTCTGATCTCTGTGCTCCGGTGTCATCCCTGGATCAGTAATGCTGACACCACACAGTACTCGGAGGATTTATACCAGAGTAGCAATCACACACTTATTACATCAAGTGTCTCAAAAGAGAACTTATTACAATAAATATGGCTTAAGGCCATCTAATAACGATAACAGCGGAAGGCTTGGAAGATAAGTGAGTCCATCAACTCCAACGGCATCACTGAGTATAGAACCACGACCTAAAAACTCCTTAATCGTCGTCTGAAAAGTCTGCAACATTAACGTTGTAGCCCGAAACGGGTCAACACATGGAATATGCTGGCAAGGTAATACATAGAGAGTAATGGAATGAAACAGCTATACTATATGCATATTTGGCTGGTGGAGAGCTCTATGGTTACAGTTTTGCGTAAAGCCAGTTTTTCCTTACTTCAAAGGAATATATTTAATTACTATCATGGTGGTTGTTAAACATTGAGAATGGTTGACAGCATTCTCAATCCCAATTAAGCATCATCATTAAACATAACCCAACAAAATTAATTTAGAGTAACAAGTTGAGATTCACATGAAAATCCAGGTACTAGATACTCAAGATGTCCATAACCGGGGACACGGCTAATCATGATTAGTTTATTACACTCTGCAGAGGTTTGCACACTTTTCCCCACAAGACTCGATCGCCTCCGTTTGGTTTCTCGCACTACATGGTGTTTGAGAAGACGGATGACCGAGACATAGTCTTTCAGAAGCGCTAGCACCTTACGATTGGGTAGACCGTACCACCTACATCCCCTACATCTGCTAGTCTACCACTGTAAGAGTTCGCATGACTTAGTCAACTATGCTAGAGCCCATAATAGCTTGTGGCTGCACACGGAAGTTTCTAGTATGAATAGTCTTATGATCCCTTTGAGCCTGGGTGGCGGTCCAAAAGAAAACAGGCAAGTCCTGGAATACCCAGGTGCCTCAATCCACCCAGATGTGTGTTTAAGTTGCCACCTTAGATAAACCATTAATTAACAATCTCACATCTATCATGGATTTCACTCACCCAATCCATGTCTACTAGCATAGCATGGCATGATAAGCAAACACAGAAGTAACTCCCAAAGGTTTGATAATAAACTGGTAATAGGTACTACCTCATCTACTTCCCATCCCACAATTTAATTAGATCCTAATCATGCAATGTGTGAGGTTTGATCTAATGCAATAAAACTGGGTAGTAGAAAAGGTATGATCAAAGTGTTACTTGCCTTGCTGATGATCCGGGAAACCTAGCGATTCGAAGTAACAGGCGGCGCACTCCGGATACTCTAACGCAAACAAACGGGCATACCATAAGTACTCATCTAATGCACAGGTAAAACTCAAATAAGAGATCTAACCAGAAAGTTCAACTTAAGAACTCAGGTTGGCAAAAAGAATCAAATCGAACGAAGCGACGAAAGTCAAATAGCGAAAGAAAACAACTTCGTTCTAGTAATCTGGATCTAGGGCAAATTTTACAGTAGCAAAATCTTGTTTAAGTTGGTTAAACGGATAGAGGGTTTCGAGACGAAACTCTAGGTGCTTGAATCGCCTGATTCCGATAAACGAGCGAAAAGTTATACTAAAACGAAAATCGGATCAGGAATCGCGATCAGAAAAATTGCGGATTTAATCCGAGAAAAAGAAAAACGAACGAACGCTCGCTAAACTAAATAAACCATAAAACCGATCTATTTAAAAAAATCGAATCTAATAAACCGGCGAAAATCGACGAAAACCGATCGGTTTTTTTAAGACGGCACGGAAAACGAGGCAGCGGCGAACCTCGGCGGCGGCGACGGCGTCCGGCGGGCGGCGCGTCGGCGGCGTCGGGTGGCGGCGGGGCGGCGGCGCGGCGGGGCGCGGAGGCGCGTGGCTGCGGTGGCGGCGCGTGGATCGAGGGCGGGCGGGGCTGGCGGCTAGGGTTTCCTCCCGGGGGGCTGGGCCGGCTTATATTGCCTAGTCGGGCCAGAGTCCTAGTCGGACACGGCCCGTTAGGTCAGTTCGTTTTTTTTAAATTATTCTGCTCGGAAGAAAAGAATAAAAAGAAATACTAAACGGACTCCAAAAATTCCGAAATAAATTTTCACGGGCTTCTAAAATCAAGCCTCACAAGGTGAACATTTATTTGGGACCTAATTGCAATTTTGAAAAACACACTTTTTTCCTAAATTCAAATAAAACACCGAAAAACTCCGAAATAAAATATTATTTGATTTTATTATTAAATCCTCAATATTTCTTTATTTTGGGAAAGTAATTTTATTCCCTCTCTCATATTTTTGTAATAGAAATATTTGATGATCAAATAAATAAAATCAAATGATCCTATCCTCAAAATTTGAGAAAACTCAAATATGAAAATAACAAAATCCCCAACTCTCTCCGTGGGTCATTGAGTTGCATAGAATTTCTAGGATCAACCAAAATGCAAATAAAATATGATATGCATGATGATCTAATGTATAACATTCCAAATTGAAAATTTGGGATGTTACACTCTTGGTTCATTGCATATCCCGGTACACCGCCGGAGGCATTCATATAGAGTCATCTTTTGTTCTAGCATCGAGTTGTAATCATTGAGTTGTAAATAAATAGAAGTGTGATGATCATCATTTTCTAGAGCATTGCCCCAGGTGAGGAATAAAAAAAGGGGAGAGAAAGGACATGAAAAAGGAAGAGAAGGCCCAAAAAAAGGAGGAGAGAAAAAGAGAGAAGGGACAATGGTACTATCCTTTGCCACACTTGTGCTTCAAAGTAGCACCATAATCTTCATGATAGAGAGTCTTTTGTTTTGTCATTTTCATATACTAGTGGGAATTTTTCATTATAGAACTTGGCTTGTATATTCCAACAATGGGCCTCCTCAAGTGCCCTAGGTCTTCGTGAGCAAGCAAGTTGGATGCACACCCACTTAGTTTCTTTTGTTGAGCTTTCATACATTTATAGCTCTAGTGCATCGGTTGCATGGCAATCCCTACTCCTTGCATTAAAATCAATCAATGGGCATCTCCATAGCCCATTGATTAGCCTAGTTGATGTGAGACTTTCTCCTTTTTTGTCTTCTCCACATAACCCCCATCATCATATTCTATTCTACCCATAGTGCTATGTCCATGGCTTGCTGTCACACCCTCGATGCAACTATATCTCCCACGTGTCAAGGCACGACTTAGAGGCATAATCACATTGAAGGCATATGTCACAAGTTAGGCAATCTTCACAACATGCCATGTAATATAAATAATAAAGGGGAGATAACATAGTTGGCTTACACTTGCCACGTCAATCAAGTACATAAATAACATTACATCAATCAAACACTCATGGCCCGACTACGGCGCCAAAATAAAAGAGAACCCAACATGCGACACGGTCCCGATCACCCCCAACTAGGCACCACTACTGATCATCAGGAAAGGAAACATAGTAACATTGAGAGTCTTCGTCGAACTCCCACTTGAGCTCGAGCGCGTCTCCTGGAGCGGAATCATCAGGCCCTGCATCTGGTGTAATAGTAATCTGTGAGCCACAGGGACTCAGCAATCTTGCACCCTCGCGATCAAGACTATTTAAGCTTATAGGTAAGGTAAATATAAGTGGAGCTGCAGCAAGCGACTAGCAAATATGATGGCTATCTTATTCGCAAAAGAGAGCGAGAAGAGGAGGCAAAGCGCGAGCGAGAAACTAGAGAGAAACCTGCGCAAACATTACTCCAACACCGTGTCCACTTCTCGGACTCCGCCGAGAAGAGGCCATCACGGTAACACACTCAGTTGATTCATTTTAATTAAATTAAGGTTCAAGTTATCTACAACCGGACATTAACAAATTCCCATCTGCCCATAACCGCGGGCACGACTTTCGAAAGTTCAAATCCCTGCAGGGGAGTCCCAACTTAGCCCATGACAAGCTCTCACGGTCAACGAAGGAATAGACCTCCTCCCAAGACGTTTCGATCAGACTCGGTATATCGGTTCTTCAAGACACTTCGATAGGTTAAAACAAGACCAACAACACCGCCTGAATGTGCCGACAAATCCCGATAGGAGCTGCACATATCTCTTTCTCAGGGCACAATCGGATAAGCAATCCGTACAACTAAAACCAGCCCTCAAGTTTCCCCGAGGTGGCGCTGCAAGGGGCTCTAGGTTGGACCAACACTCAGAGGAGCACTGGCCCGGGGGGGGGGGTTTAAAATAAGATGACCCTCGGGCTC
Organism: Triticum dicoccoides; assembly: GCF_002162155.2. Taxonomy (NCBI): domain Eukaryota; kingdom Viridiplantae; phylum Streptophyta; class Magnoliopsida; order Poales; family Poaceae; genus Triticum; species Triticum dicoccoides. Next base: position 240,825,386 of record NC_041388.1, read on the forward strand.
CGGAAACCCAAGGGAAAAAAAGGCTAGGTGGCAAATGGTAAAACCAAGGTCGGGCATTGCTGGAAAAGCTTTAATCAAGGCGAACTATCAAGGGGTTCCCATTATAACCCAACCGCGTAAGGAACGCAAAATCCGGGAACATAACACCGATATGACGGAAACTAGGGCGGCAAGAGTGGAACAAAACACTAGGCGAGAGGCCGAGCCTTCCACCCTTTACCAAGTATATAGATGCATTAAGATAACAAGATAATATAATGATATCCCAACAAGTAAATAAATGTTCCAACAAGGAACGACCTCCAATCTTCACCTGCAACTAGCAACGCTATAAGAGGGGCTGAGCAAAGCGGTAACATAGCCAATCAACGGTTTGCTAGGACATGGTGGGTTAGAGGTTTGACATGGCAATTTGGGAGGCTTGAAAGCAAGTGGTAGGCATCATAGCATTGGCATAGCAAAAGAGCGAGCAATCTAGGATAGCAAAGATAGTAGTGATTTCGAGGGTATGATCATCTTGCCTGCACAGTTCTCAGAGTTGACTGGATCCTCGCAAGAAAACTCAATGGGATCCTCGTTAGCGAATTCATCTCCCGGCTCTACCCAAACAAGACAAACAAGTAACAAGGACACAATCAACCACGTGCAAGGATCAAACAATATGATGCAAAAATGGTATGCTATGCGGGATGAGATGCGGGATGCATATGCAAGATATGACAGGAAATGCAAGAACCTGGCCTCAACTTGGAAATCCAAGTGTGCCACTGGAAAGATGAGATGAAATCTCTTGAAAATGATATAAAGAACGCTGGAATCGGAGTTACGGTTTGGAAATGGCAAGCGATTCAAATATGGCACCGGTCAGCGATTTACAGCAAGTAGCCATCTAAATGCAATGAGATGAACATGCTACAACACCCAAACATGATAACAAAATACATGGCAGGGATGCATTCAAGATGCTTAACAAAAGTCTAGCACTGAGCTATGGCCAATTCATCCATTAACAGGTTCAAACAAGCATGGCAGAAATGCATATGGCAAACATATCTCAGACTTAGTGAAATTAACACTTGTCTGGAATTTCAGATCAGGTAGCACTCTTCGGAGCAACAAAACTACATGCTATAGGACCTGAACATGGCAAAGTAAAGCATGTCATGGAGCTACTCAAAGAGCTTAACAAAAGTCCCTTAGTGACCTTGAGCCAAAAGGGATCAGAAAATACAATTGCAAGCATGTGAACATGGCAAAAACATAATCAGATCACAGACTTGGTGAAAAACTGGCACATGCTGAAACAGATCTCAAGTAGGCATGTTTACGAGCTCGATGCACTCACTACGGGGAAATTCATGATAAGCTAAGCATACAACCATTAAGAACACACAAAATTCAAGCTAGACATGGCAAGAACAATAACATAGCATGCACGGATCAACTACAACATCATCGGCAAAATTGCAAACAAGTTGACAATCTTCCCAGATTCACAAAGTAGCAAAAGTAGAGCTCGATTGATTCAAGCTAGGGTGCTCCATAATTGCAAACAAAGACATGGATGGATAGAGCACTACAATATTAACAAAACATCCTTACTGATCATCCTCAAAAGAGGCACGTATCACTAGGAAACAACATGAACATATGGCAATATGAGATAAACAGATCAAGGACTTAGTGGAAATGCTAAGTCCCTGAAAACAGAATTACCAAGTGCACCACTTTGCTAGCTTGTGCTAGTCACCACACACATCACAAAAATACATGGGTTGCACCTCTGGAAAGATGGCAAAACCCTTAACAAAACATATGTAGAGATCATGGGCATAGCATGCACACAACAATCATGGCAAAAATGACAAAAAGCTAAATGGAGTAGCAGATCTGACAATTATCTCAAGTAGCCCTCTTCTAATAGCATTTAGGGCATCAAGATGAACTCAAATGAAAATGATGCAATGGAATGAAATGATGTACTCTCTGAGATGAACATTTTGATATGCTATATGCATGAATCGGAGCTACGGATGCAAAGTTATGAGGCTACGAACATGAGCACATGGATCTGGGAAACTGGGACTTGGGAGAAAAAAAACGAGCTAGGGTTACTGTTCACCGGATCTCAGATCTGGCGCACGGATCGAGGACGGCCGGAATCTTCGCCGGAGTTGCGGGATGCGGTGGCCGGAGGAAGGAGGAGGCCGGCCGGAGCTCGTGGCGGCGAGGGGAAGGCGGCGACGGCGCTCACCGGCGACGAGGTGGCGCGGGGCGGACCCGGGGCGGGGCGGCAGAGGCTACCACGGTCATCGATGCCGGCGAGGGGCACGGTGGCCGGCGCGGGGACCTGCGGCGGGGAAGGAAGGCGCGGGGCGGCGCTGCTCCCTTAGGCGGCGGGGCGGCGAGAGGCCCGGTCGGGCGGCGGGGAGGGCCGGCTGCGGGCCGGCCGGGCCGCGGGAGTGGGGGGAGGCGCCCGGTGACGTGGCGCCGCCCGATTGGCGCGGGCGGCGGTGGCGATTTCGTCCGGCGGCGGCCGGACGTGTCCGGTGACGGCGGGGGCGATTTCTAGGGTTTCGGGAGAGTGGAACCGCAAATTTCGAAGGGGGGTGTTTATATAGGCATAGAGGGAGCTAGGAGAGTCCAAATGAGGTGCGATTTTTGGCCACACGATCATGATCGAACGATCTAGATGATGGAGCAGGTTTTAGGTGGGTTTTGGGCCAAATTGGAGGGGTGTTGGGCTGCAACACACACGAGGCCTTCTCGGTCCCTCGGTTAACCGTTGGAGTATCAAACGAAGTCCAAATGATACGAAACTTGACAGGCGGTCTACCGGTAGTAAACCAAGGCCGCTTGGCAAGTCTCGGTCCAATCCGGAAATGTTTAATCCCCACACATGAAAGAAAGCTAGAAATGACCACCGGAGGAGAAGGAAGCGCTGGAATGCAAAACGGACAACGGGGAAAATGCTCGAATGCATGGGACGAACACGTATGCAAATGCAATGCACATGATGACATGATATGAGATGCATGACAACGATAACAACACATGGAGACAAAAACCCGAACCCGAGAAAATAAAATAACTTAATGCCGAAAACAGCAAGAGTTGGAGTACGAATTGGGAAAGTTACATCCGGGGTGTTACACTTGCGCTCATATATTGCGTGAAAGTTTATAGGTTTGAGATTACTAAAGTATGAAACAATTGCTTGGATTGTCATTGGGGTTGTGCATGATGAGAGCATTCTTGTGTGACGAAAATGGAGCATGACTAAACTATATGATTTTGTAGGGATGAACTTTCTTTGGGCATGTTATTTTGAGAAGACATAATTGCTTAGTTAGTATGCTTGAAGTATTATTATTTTTATGTCAATGTGAACTTTTATCTTGAATCTTTCGGATCTGAATATTCATACCACAATTAAGAAGAATTACAATTATGCTAAGTAGCACTCCGCATCAAAATTATCTTTTTTATCATTTACCTACTCGAGGACGAGCAGGAATTAAGCTTAGGGATGCTTGATACATCTCCAACGTATCTATAATTTTTGATTGCTCCATTCTATATTATCTACTGTTTTGGACATTATTGGGCTTTATTATCCACTTTTATATTATTTTTGGGACTAACCTATTTACCGGAGGCCCAGCCCAGAATTGCTATTTTTTTGCCTATTTCAGAGTTTCGCAGAAAAGGAATATCAAATGGAGTCCAAACGGAATGAAACCTTCAGGAATGTGATTTTCGGAACGAACATGATCCAGGAGACTTGGACCCTACATCAAGAAATAAAGGATGAAGCCACGAGGTAGGGGGGTGCGCCTACCCCCCAGGCACGCCCTCCACCCTCGTGGACCCCTGTTGCTCCACCGACATACTCCTTCCTCCTATATATACCTACGTACCCCCAAACGATCAGAGACGGAGCCAAAACCCTAATTCTACTACCGTAACTTTCTGTATCCACAAGATCCCATCTTGGGGCCTGTTCCGGAGCTCCGCCGGAGGGGGCATCCATCACGAAGGGCTTCTACATCAACACCATAGCCTCTCCGATGAAGTGTGAGTAGTATACCTCAGACCTTCGGGTCCTGTCGTGGAATTAACACGTTAGATGTCCTTAGCGTGAGGACTTAGTCGCGAGGCCAACGCATCTATGTGGTAGCTTGAGAGGGGTTGAACGGAATCGAGAGACGCAACACAAGACAAGGGTTTAGACAGCTTCGGGCCCCGGGAAACATCATCCGGTAACAACCCTACATGCTGTTTGAGGCTAGATCTCATTATCATCATGAGGTAGTCATCGTAAATCGGCTCTCCTCTTTGTGTCTAACCCTAAGATTGTTTCTTCTTTCCTTGTAGCTTCTCCCTCTTTGGGGAGCCCTGCCCCTCCTTATATATGTTGAAGGGGCAGTTTACATGACTAGTCCTAGTTGGATTAGGATTACTCTATTACAAGTGGAGTCCTAGTCTTGCTTCCTTTGTAAGGGAATATTCCTTATGCTTTCCTCATAAACTGGCCCACCATTAAACGTGAACCGGCCTTCTGGGCCATGGGCCTCGTCATCCATCTGACCTGCCCGCCGGGTTACTAATGAACCGCCAAGACCGGGCGGGTAGCCCGTGAACCGCCAAGCTCCGAGCGGGTTACCAATGAGTCGTCCAGTCCGGCCGGGTTATACTTCCGGCCGGTTTACGCCACGGGGTATATCCCCGACATTAGCCCCCAGTTTAATTTGGATTTATCCATGTTAAACTGATCCTGTAAAATAAACACAAGAACAAACTTGACAGGTTGTGCTCCGGGTTAAGAATTCTTGTAAACTGGCACCTGATCATCCTTAAGTCCTTGTCATTTCCTCCTTCTAGAAAATCCAGGTCAATAAGCCAGCGTCATACTCAATTTGCTGACATTGGTTTCTGACAGAAAAATATTGTGAAGAATAATCCACTTGAGTCGGCTTCCAAAGCGCCGGTTTTAAGAAATATTGGTCTTGAAATATTCATCTAATATTCAGCCGATTTGAAGATGTAAAAACTTGCCAGTTTAACATTACCAAAATGCCCGGGTTATAAAAACTGATGATCCCAGATTATGACCGTTTATAGACGCCGGGTTATGATTGTTGCCAACGCCGAATCACACAATTAATTTTCCTGACTTGCCAAAAACTGAGAATTTGAAGATGTTCCTCCTTTATATGCATATTACCTGTAGCCCCTAAGTCTTAAGAGGAGAACATAATGATAGCTTAAGACTTGTGTCAATATAAACGTTGCAACCTTGAAGAAATCCAGATTGTTCATCTCAGTTACTAGTCACAACTGAATATTCCACATATGTAGCCCCCAAGTGCCGGGTTGTTATGCTTGCAGCAACCTGGGACTTGTAATTGCCTTATACTCATAAAAACTTTAACCAATATAGCCCCCAAGGGCCAGGTCATTATGCAATAATGAGTAGGGACTTTGTAGATATGATCATATAGATTTGAACAGCAACGTGTAGCCCCCAAGGGCCGGGTCATTATGCAATAATGAGCAGGGACTTTGTAGATATGATCATGTAGACTTGAATTGTTGACAGGAACAATTGGTAGCCCCCAAGGGCCGGCTCATTATGATATGAAGAGTCGGGTCTTCAATAAGATGAGCAAAAAATGACTTTACATTAGCCCCCAAGTGTCATGGTGCATGCTCGCAGCGATATGAGACTTGCATATTTGATATAATCTCAAATTTGAATAATGTAGCCCCCAAGTGCCGGGTCGTAAGCCTGCAGCGACTTGGGACTTATTCCATCCATTGTAGAATAAATCATATTCATATCCATTGCGCTAAAGCGACTTTGAAAACCTCAATCATAATATTAATAACCATAATAAAAATCCAGCCATGTTGGCTATTTGAATAATATAATCCAATGATTTATAAGTGCATGATTCCAATGGCGCAATCCAAATATATGCTGACGACTTATAGTCCAAAGCCAGATCGGTTTAATAAACACCGGATAATTTCTTATCATATACTGGCGACTTATCGTCTTAAAGCCAGGCCGGTTTAATAAACACCAGATAATTTATCATCATACTGGCGACATATAGTCGAAATCCAGGCCGGTTTAATAAACACCGGATAATTTATCATCATACTTTATTCAACCTGTTTCTGCATACAACAAGTTTAAAGTGTCCTGGCAGTTTACCGCCGGACGAGTCATAATGCCCAACATATAACCTAGGTTGATAACCAAGGCTACACTTAAGAATAATCAAATATGAAATATATCATACCTGTGACATTGAATCACATCGTTGGTTTACCAACTTTTTTGTAGTAAAGGTAATAACCCAAATTTTGAGTACTGATAACTCCTTCCATATTGTGCCGGTTTATGATAAACCGTACCGGGTTGTGATAAACACCGAATTAACCATATATAATACTGGCGACTTATAGTCGAAACTAGACCGGGTTAATAATCGCCGGATTATAATTAGTCATGTACTGACAACTTGTAGTTGAAAGTCAAGCCGGGTTAATGAACACCGGTTTACTCCATAATAAGATGATAACATAAAATCAAACCGGGCAGATAGTCTCTGGATTAAGATTTGACTGTGTTCCGCCAATTTGTAATTGACAGTCGAACCGGATTAACAATGTAGGTTTAAAAACGCAACAGAAGTAAAAGGTCTTTAGCAAAAAAGAACAGAATTCATTTGCAAATGAGGCTTTAAGCCGATCAAGAGGCATTACCATGGTCGGACACGACCAAGCCCCCAACAGGCATAGCTATGGTTCGAGTCAGCGAGGTCCCCAAATGATGCGTTGGCATTACACCGATCAAGAGGTGTAGCGATGGTTCGGGTTCGACCAAAGCCCCCAAGTGATGCTGTGGCACTAGGCCGATCAAGAGGCGCGACTATGGTTCAGACATGACCAAGTCCCCAAGTGATGTTGTGGCTTTTCGCCTACCAAATGGCGTTGCTATGGTTCGGACGCGACCAAGCCCCCAAGTGATATTGTGGCATTGCGTCGATCAAGAGGTGTAGCTATGGTTCAGATACGACCAAGGCCCCAAGTGATCAATAATATGATAAGCCAATAAGGCATGATACCCATGTTTGAACCGCGCATCATGGCAGCAGGTCCTCTTTTGCACCCTTTAACTTTTTGCAAGAGATAAAATCTTTCTTGAACCGGGATTTTGAACCGGATATTGGGAGCTTCAAAGCTTTGTGGGAGACATCTTTCCCTTGAACCGGATTTTAAACCGGAATCTTCATTTCCAGCCGGAAATTTTCTGACGGCCCTTAAACTCGAACTTGCGAGAAGTTAATTCCTCTTTGAACCGGACATTTTTAAACCGGATTTGAGAGGTTCAGAGATTTGTAGAGATAGTTTCCTCCTAAATCGGATTGGAACCAGATACTAAGGGCTTCAGCGCTGTGTGGGAGACGGGATTCCCCTTAAACCGGACTATAAACCGGAAGCATCATTGTGAGCCGGAATATTTCTGACGGCCTTTAAATTTTCATCACTATAATAGTAGCCTCCGGGACTAGGTTTCCCTTCAACATCCTAGGGCACTTGAATTTGCTGAAACTGGCAAGACTTGCTGCGTCATATCATCGTAGCCCCCGAGTCTTAAGATGACTCAAGGAGTTGTCTTGAGACTCTCCGTACTTGACTATAGCAAAAGGTATATATCATCGGTGTTAATAACACGATGTAAATCCACAGAAGATTGAGGTGACTGCGGCGGGTTATAAATGATCCCGTATGAGCCGTGTCAGCAACTCGGCCAATGGTTCCTTCCAAATGGCTGTTCGAAGTTGACCAAACTGTAGTGGCAGTGATTTGTGCGCATGTCCATTGATCCATCCAGGGCATACGACGGCTGAATGATAATTTGCCTCCAATGTATTGGAAGAAAAACCGGGCTACCCAAGAAGTGACTTGCTCATACTCAATAAATAGCTCATGCAGACAGGTGTGGCCCGGTATGTTGATGTAGACCAGGCCGCGAGAGATGGACAACAAATACGACCGCAACATCATAAGTAGCTCGGACAGATAAGTCGGCCGCATGTCATGGCATTGCAAGCTGGTGCGGACGGGGAAAATCGGCACCGGTGTTTTAAACCGGCACGGACGGACGAGTTAATGTAGACCGGGTCCAGAGGCGGCGGCTTTGTGCACGCCCATTGAACAGCAATCAAACGCGATCCCGGCAAGTCGATGTAGACCGGGCCGCAAGGGCGGCGACTTGTGTGCGTCCATTCATCATGTAATATGTCTCAGACTATCGCCAGGCGTAATATCATCCACCCGTGCTCCATGCCCGTGGTATAAACCACATTTGTAATGAATAATGATCCTGTATATAAGAATATACAAATCAAAGTAATTTGTTCTTTGACAAAAAATAACATGTGCTAATACAATAGACTTTAGATGGATAGCACCTGATTCGTTTAGGCCGGAAATAATCCGCCATGAAATTGATGATCACTAGGTGAAACTGAAATCACTCATGGGTGAGTCGGCCGCAGGAGCTAAGCAGATGAGTCGGCCCGGTGTTGTAAACCGGCGCGGACGAGCAAGTTGTCCTCCGCGTTGTAAGCCGGCGCGGACGCATGAACCGGCCGCGAGGGTGGACGGGCGGGTCTTCCGTGGCGTTGTAAGGTGGTGCGGACGGGTGAGTCAGCTGACGCGTTTGATGTAAAGTAGACCGAGACACGCGTGCCCGTAGAGCCACGCGGCACAGCCGGACGCGCATCCGCGGTATAACACCACCCCTTTTTCTTTTAATAGTTGCCCTGCATAAAAATATTACAGGCGAGAATAATTGTTGTCGGATGAATTAACATGTACTGATAAATACATAGAAAGGATAGCACCTAGTATTTTTTGCCGGATGCTGGCGCTGGATAATGCATAATGTTGCTTTTGTTTTTGACAAAAGAGTTGATTGGTTCTGTGTCTTCTAGTGCCTGAGCTCTCCATATAACCCGGCCGATACTTTTTGAGCCGGAATTTCTGGAACCAGAACTTCTTGATAATCCGGCTGGAACTTTTGATAATCCGGAATTTTTGAACCGGAACCTCTTGATAATCTGGTCGGAACTTTTGATAATCCGGAACTTTGAACCGGAACCTCTTGATAATCCGGACCTTTGAACCGGAACCTCTTGATAATCCGGCCGGAATTTTTGATAATCCGGAACCTTTTGAGTCGGAACCTCTGGATAACTCGGCCGGAATTTTTTGCTAATCCGGAAGTATTTGATAATACGGAACTTTTCTGTAGCCTAAGTCGGAACTCTTTGATGACTCGGACAGAACTTTCGGCGATGCGGCTGGAACCCTTCGGCGATTCGGACTGAACTTTTCGTCGAGGCGATCAGAACTCTTTGATGATTCAGATAGAACCTTTCATCGAGATGGTCGGAACTTTTCAATGATCTGGCCCGAACCTTCCAACGAACCGGCGGAACCTTTCGATGAGCCTGACGGAACATTTTCGGCGAGCCGGCTGGAACTCTCTGACGAACCGGCCGGAACTTTTTCAATCAGCTGGGTGAAACTATTCAATCCCTGGATTAGCGCCCTCCAAGAACTCAACACCACCGTGCGCGAGCCCTACGGTGGGCGCCAAATGTCGTGGAATTAACACGTCAGATGTCCTTAGCGTGAGGACTTAGTCGCGAGGCCAACACATCTATGTGGTAGCTTGAGAAGAGTTGAACGGAATCGAGAGACGCAACACAAGACAAGGGTTTAGACAGCTTCGGGCCCCGGGAAACATCATCCGGTAACAACCCTACATGCTGTTTGAGGCTAGATCTCATTATCATCACGAGGGAGTCGTCGTAAACCGGCTCTCCTCTTTGTGTCTAACCCTAAGATTGTTTCTTATTTGCTTGTAGCTTCTCCCTCTTTGGGGAGCCCTGCCCCTCCTTATATATGTTGAAGGAGCGGTTTACATGACTAGTCCTAGTTGGATTAGGATTACTCTATTACAAGTGGAGTCCTAGTCTTGCTTCCTTTGTAAGGGAATATTCCTTATGCTTTCCTCATAAACCGGCCCACCATTAAACATGAACCGGCCTTCTGGGCCATGGGCCTCGTCATCCATCTGACCCGCCCGCGGGGTTACTAATGAACCGCCAAGACTGGGCGGGTAGCCCGTGAACTGCCAAGCTCCGAGCGGGTTACCAGTGAGTCGTCCAGTCCGGCTGGGTTATACTTCCGGCCGGTTTACGCCACGGGGTATATCCTCAACAGGTCCATAGTTATTAGCTAGATGGCTTCTTCTCTCTTTTTGGATCTCAATACAATGTTCTCCCCCTCTCTTGTGGAGATCGATTCGATGTAATCTTCTTTTTGCGGTGTGTTTGTTGAGACCGATGAATTGTGGGTTTATGATCAAGATTATCTATGAAAAATATTTGAATCTTCTTTGAATTATTTTATGTATGATTGGTTATCTTTGCAAGTCTCTTCGAATTACCAGTTTGGTTTGGCCTACTAGATTGATCTTTCTTGCAATGGGAGAAGTGCTTAGCTTTGGGTTCAATCTTGCGGTGTCCTTTCCCAGTGACAGTAGGGGCAGCAAGGCACGTATTGTATTTTTGCCATCGAGGATAACAAGATGGGGTTTTTATCATATTGCATGAATTTATCCCTCTACATCATGTCATCTTGCTTAAGGTGTTACTCTGTTTGCATGAACTTAATACTCTAGATGCATGCTGGGTAGCGGTCGATGAGTGGAATAATAGTAGTAGATGCAGGTAGGAGTCAGTCTACTTGTCTCAGACGTGATGCCTATATACATGATCATACCTAGATATTCTCATAACTATGCTCAATTCTGTCAATTGCTCAACAGTAATTCGTTCACCCACCATATGCTCTTGAGAGAAGCCACTAGTGAAACCTATGGCCCCCGGGTCTATCTTCATCATATTAATCTTCCAATACTTAGTTATTTCCTTTGCTTTTTTACTTTGCTTTTATTTTACTTTGCATCTTTATCACAAAAATACCAAAAATATTATTCTATCATATCTATCAGATCTCACTCTCGTAAGTGACCGTGAAGGGATTGACAACCCCTTATCACGTTTGTTGCGAGGAGTTATTTGTTTTGTGTAGGTACGAGGGACTCGCGCATAGCCTCCTACTGGATTGATACCTTGGTTCTCAAAAACTGAGAGAAATACTTACGCTACTTTGCTGCATCATCCTTTCCTCTTCAAGGAAATCCAACGCAGTGCTCAAGAGGTAGCAAGCCCAATGCGCACGGTTAGTTTGAGTGAACCGCGTCTGTTGCGTCATCCGACTTGTCTAATGTTCATAAATTTGGCAAAAAATGACGCGGGAGAGGGTCAGAACACGAACACACTTGCATGTGGACCAAATTTATGTATGAAAAGGGGGCAAAAAACACATATTTGACCTATGGACAAAAACAATTCAAAATTTGAACTACTTTTGAAAAACTTTCACGCTGGTGACCCTTTCATGTGGCGCCCGACAGCCAGGCGCCACACCCTACTGTGCAGCGCCTTTGTCTTAGGCGTCACACCCCCGGCCAGCGTGGCAGCCCGGGGCCAGGCACAGCCCCACAACCAGTAGTGCAACGCCTCACCTTTGGGCGCCACACAATGTAATGTGCAGCGCCTATCGCTTGGGCGCCACACTTGTAATGTGCAGCGCCCGTTCCTTAGGCGTTGCACTGTCTATTTGTCACTTAGGCTGGCCCACCCCCTCACCCCACCCACAACCTGAAGCTAAGCGCCCCCTCTCTCCCCCTCTCCTCCCTCTCAAATCTTGCAAATCCAGAGTATTTGTCCATGGATTTTGAAGCCAACCCCTCCCTTAAGGTAATCTCCTCCGATCCCCTCTTTTTCATCCATAGGAATTGTCACATTTCCTCAAATCTTGCTAGTTTGGGAAACCCTAGTTTTGGCTTGGATCTAGAAATTTGTGTTGAAACATGTTATGTTTCTTTGCTAATTTGGTAGGGTTAGGCTTCATACTATACTAGGGTTATGGTTATGTGTGCTTTTATGTTAGGGTTAGGGTGATGATATTGTTAGGGTTGTGGTTATTGTTAAGTGGGGGTTAAGGTTATTGTTTCATATCTATGCTAGGGCTTATGTATTTTGTGCAAATATTTGGTTAAGTACTTACTTGATATATGTGTGTGTTTGATTATTGTAGGGATGGGAAGAACATGTGTTTATGTTCATCATGTGGATAAAGAGGCCTTTTTGAAAGGCAATGTTGAGCCGGACCTGGATGAGCTTGACATGGTGTTTGAGAGTAGTCCTTTCTATGCGGAGCTCTTGGAACAAGTGAGGAAGGATTGGAATTGGATGGACCCAAGTGATGTTGTTGAGTTTGAGGGAAGGCATAATGTTGGTTTTGAAATGCACATTCGTTGGAAGACAATGCGTGTGAACTCCGAGCAACGTTGGGTTGCATACAAGGAGACGGTTGCCGAATCTCTAGACAAGGCTCTTGAGTTATTTGCCTCCAAGAAGGTTGAGTCTAGTTTGCATTTGGACTTGAATCGGGACCCCTCCCCGTTGGTTGATAGTACTCCCCCACCCATGAATCAAGATCAATGAGTGAATCACATTTGACGCAACAAGTTTGGCCAACATTGAGCCTGATTTCAACAACCAAAATGAAGCTTTTCAAGAGGAGAATGATGAGTACGAGTAGGATGACAACGAAGTTGATCTCCATGACAACAATGTGGGTGATCTCGACCAATATCATGTGCAAGAGACAATGGACCATTACATCCCTTTTTCCCGTTCATATGCATCGGACTCGGATGGCGATGGTCCCGATGAAGAAGTTAATGAGGAGGGGTTCATGCCGAAGGAGGCCGAAGCATTTAAGAAGGTATTCCGGCGGGATCACTAGACACCATTGTTCAAGGATCTTAGTCTCGCGGATGAAGCCATTGTAGATGGTGGCAAATGTATATCTCTTGGAGCTAGGCCAAGTTCTCACCGTGATTTGGAAGATGGCAAGAACGGGATATTTCCTGGTTGTGAGTTTGATTCTATAGGATCGAAAGTATGTCTAGAGGGGGGGGGGGTGATTAGACTACTTGACCAAATAAAAATCTAGACTTTTCCCAATTTTAGTTCTTGGCAGATTTTAGCAACTTAGCACAAACAAGTAATCAACCTACACATGCAATTCTAAGAGTATAGCAACGGAATGTAAAACAATTGCATATGAGGGTAAAGGGAGGAGTTTTAGGGAGCAAACGCAATGTTGACACGGAGATTTTGGCATGGTTCCGATAGGTGGTGCTATCGTACATCCACGTTGATGGAGACTTCAACCCACGAAGGGTAACGGTTGCGCGAGTCCACGGAGGGCTCCACCATGAAGGGTCCATGAAGAAGCAACCTTGTCTATCCCACCATGGCTGTCGCCCACGAAGAACTTACCTCACTAGGGTAGATCTTCACGAAGTAGGCGATCTCCTTGCCCTTACAAACTCCTTGGTTCAACTCCACAATCTTGTCAGAGGCTCCCAAGTGACACCTAGCCAATCTAGGAGACACCACTCTCCAAGAAGTACCAAATGGTGTGTTGCTGATAAACTCCTTACTCTTGTGCTTCAAATGATAGTCTCCCCAACACTCAACTCTCTCTCATAGGATTGGATTTGGTAGAAATAAGATTTGAGTGGAAAGCAAATTGGGGAAGGCTAGAGATCAAGATTTATGTGGTTGGAATGGAATATCTTGACCTCAACACAAGTGTAGGTGGTTCTCTCTCAGAAAATATGTATTGGAAGTGTATGCATGTTCTGATGGCTCTCTCCATGAATGAAGAGTGGTTGGAGGGGTATTTATAGTCTCCACACAAAATCTAACCGTTACACACAAATCACCAAACTCGGTGGGACCGAATCGTGAAACTCGGTCAGACTGATTTAGTTCAAAATGTGAACGTTAGGATTCTCGGTGGGACCGACATGTCAACTCGGTGGGACCGATATCGTTAGGGTTAGGGCATAATGTAATCTCGGTGAGACCGATTACACAAACTCGGTGAGACCGATTTTGGTAATGGACTAACAGAGAGTTGGTCAGGCAAACTCGGTTGGACCGATTCGCTCATCTCCGTTGGACCAAGTGTTACGGAAGGGAAACAGAGAGTTTACATTGCAATCTCGGTGGGACTGATCACTCATCTCGGTTGGACTAAAACGTTACAAAGGGAAACAGAGAGATTACAATCCCATCTCGGTGAGACTGAGATCCCTATCGATGAGACCGAAAAGACTACGGTTTCTAGCAATGTCTATGTTAACTGAACTTGGTGGTGCCGGATAGAAAGAATTGGTGGGACCGAGTTGGATAGTTGGTGTGGGACATATGTGGATATGAGAAAGTAGTGGAGGGTTTTGGAGCATATCACTAAGCATTTTGAGCAAGCACCTCATTAAGCAACACCTCATCCCTTCTTAATAGTATTGGCTTTTCCTATAGACTCAATGTGACCTTGGATCACAAAAATAGAAAATGTAGAGTCTTGTGCTTTGAGCTTGAGCCAATCTTTTATCCTTAGCATTTTGACGGGTCCACTTTCTAATCCATGCCATGCCAACCATTGAGCTTTCCTGAAATATTCATCTTGGAATAGCATTAGCTCAATGAGCTATATGTTGTTAGGAATTACCAAAACCACCCAGGGATAGTTGCACTTTCAATCTCCCCCTTTTTGGTAATTGATGACAACATATAGATCAAAGCTTCGACAAATGATAAATAGTATTTGAAAAACATCGGCGCTTTGAGAAGTATGCGATAAGCAAGAGCTCCCCCTAAATTAGTGCATTATTTAAAATTTGCTTTTGAATGCAAATGCACAATCGATTAGGATCATTGCACACTCTTCCATGTCACATACATCTTGGTGGAGCGCTCAAAATGATAGAGATTAAAAACATGCACTCATCACCAAGCAAGTGAATGATCATATAAGAGATAAAAGATAGCATCATTCAACCAAACATTAAGGGTAGCATATGATCAAACACATGATCAACAAGTATCTCACAAGTAGCTCACACAAGCACAAAATAAAGTTTCAAACAAAATAGCAAGAGAGATAAAAAAACCAACACTCCCTCTCGAAGCCTATGATCTATACATTTTTCTCCCCCTTTGGCAACAAGTTACCAAAAAGTTCAAAAATGCATAGTGCTAAACGACTCTCAGGCTTGATCTTCGAGAGGTGGTGTAGAGAGAACTCCAAGGACGAAGGCTTCTGATGAAGTAGTTGGAGCTGATGGAGTGGGTGCTGGAGGTGGAACTGGAGCTGTGGCTGTTGGTGTTGACACTGAAGCTCGAGTATCTGTCACAGGCACTGCAGCAAACCTTGGACCTGGTGGCACTCGCTTGAAAGCATCAGTAGTAGACTTGCCCTTCCTCTCCTCTGCTTCCTCCTGTAGTTGCTCAACTGCAGTTTGGATCTCAGTTACCTTGACATCCAGATCATAGAACTTCTGCTCAACGATCCTCTCCAAACTCTCCTGGTTCTTAGTCAGGGTGGCCAAGCCCTTCTCAATCCTTAGGGTGGATTGGATCAGATATCCAAGTTGATCTTGTTTGGATTTCAAGAACACTTGAGATGCCTCTTCAATAGTTGGCATCTTTGCAGCTTTCTCTGCCTTTGCCTTCTCTCTCTTCTCATGTGCTTGAGCTGAAGATGGTTCATTTTCATCCATCACCACAGTGTTGTCTTCAGATTCAGGATAGATGGGCAGGTGCTCCTTGTCCAAAAGATATGTGCTGGTGCCCATCTTTGAGTTAATGAGCTCCTGAATTTGTGGAGCATACCCACAACTCCTCTTCTAATCAGCAGCAGTCCTCTTGATTGTCTCAACAATCAAGCTCATGACTTTGAACTTCTGTGGGACATCAAATATGTGCAGCAAGTTTATAACATGTCCTCTGATCATCTTGTGATCACCTGACTTGGGTAGCAGTGTGTGCCTCAGAATCCAGTTTATAGTAGGCAGACCAGACAACAAGTAGTGGACATATCCAAATTTATGTGTATCCAAGGCAGCATCTGGGATGTCCTTGTACATGTTGGCCATAGTGTTGTGGTCTTTCTTCTCCTCTGCATAAACATCCAAGTCATCCTCACTTTCTTTTGGGGCATTGATCAGCTGAGCCCATTCATCAACTGTGGATTGGTACCTAGTACCCTCAGACATCCATACAATCTTCCCATCTGGATAGAAGTGGGCAGTGGAGTAGAACTACATGATCAGCTCATCATTCCACTTGGTGAGCTTTTGTGCAACGAATTCATCAACTCCACATGCCTTAAAGCGATCATACACTCCAGGATAGTGATCTTCATTTTTCTGGATGTACTCCCAGTCTACCCATTTCATGTCACACACAATGGGCTTCTTGTCAAGCAACACTGTCTCATAGAAGTCCTGTTGTTCCTTAGTGTGAAACCTGTAGTCCACAACAGTTCTTCTTCTGGTAGCATATGGATCAGACTCTCTCCATATTCTCAATCTTGCATCCTTCCTGATTTTCATGTTTTCTGCGACTGGATGTGCACCATTGTGGTCAGGGATCTTGGGTTTCAACTTCCTTAGCACTTGAGTTTCATCTTCTTCAGCAGCTTCAGGCACTGGGGCCTTGTTCTTTTCCTCAGCGGAAATGTTTCTAGTTCTTCTCTTGGGCTTCTGAGCTGGAGCAGCTGCCTTGGGAGCAGCTTTGGGCTTAGATGGAGCAGCCCCTGATCTGATTGCATCTCCCATGAGCTGTTGAACTTTGGGTGCTCGTGCAGCATCCTCTTCCTCTTCAACATCATCTCTCATAATTGATGATCTGCCAAGCACTCTAGCAGTGGTCTTCTTGACCCTTTCCTTCCTTTTCTTGCCTTCTCCAACTGCCTCTTCAGATGGCTTGGAGGTTTCAGCAATAGATGCTCTGGCCTTTAGATATGGGGACTCTCTTTGCTGGTGCCTTCTTATGCATCCCTGGCTTGACTGTAGCAGCTGAGCCATACTCCCTTTTCAGCACATTTTTCTTGGAGCTGACTTCTTCCTTAATAGCCACATAATCCTCATCCTCTGAATCTGAGGTCTTCTTCTTTCTTGTTCTGGTGGCTGCCTTTGGCAAGTTACTTGGTGTGCTCCTGCTGCCATCATCAGATGAACTAGAGGGACTAGTGCCCTACTCAGTTGAACCTGCTCCTCAGACTTGTTCTGGCTATCACTTTGGTCAGATATCATGCAGGCAAACTATCAGCAGACCCTATGAATATATTATAGATGAGGTAGAGTAGATGAGCATCACAAAGTACAAGAGTTTTGCAAAAAGATTGACTCAAAAACTTAGTTTTAGTTCTTCACATAAAGCATTTCGGATCTACCGATTTGTAAACTCGGTGATACTGAAGCAGTTTTGGAACCTAAACTAGTGAACTCAGTCAGACCGAGTCATAGTTCGGTGGCACCGAGACTGCTAGGGTTTCACAGAGAATTGAACTCGGTCACACCGATTTGCAATTTTCGGTCAGACCGAAAACGCGTGTGCTCTGGCCTAAGCCAAAATCGGTGAGACCGATTTCTACAACTCGGTCGGTCCGAGATGAATTCGGTGGAGACCTAACCCTAAATTTTGAAATCAAAACTAATCTACGGGATGTTTTCGCTGGACAGGATGATTTCATTCGTGGCAAGAATCATGGCAAAGCAATGTGCTAAGAATCGGAGTTAAGGATTAGCACAATGATCAAGTTCATACCCTAGTTCGGCGACGAACTTGCTACGACGGCAACGTCGGTGAAGATTTCCGTTGACAGCGGCAGAGACTAGCGGTGGGAGGTCGCTGGCGACGAGAGGACGATTCGGATACCCGAGGAGGCAGAGTAGGTTATGCACGGGCGAGGAGGTTCGGAAAATTTTCCAAATTTTGGCCCATCGGTATACATAACCTGACCCTGTCGGTGTGACCGAGTGGAACGACTCGGTGGCAGCGAGATGCAAGTTACTGCAACTCGGTGTGACCAAAAAGTTCTAATCGGTTGCACCGAGATTGAAAAACCCTAGATCAACTTAGTGACTCAGTAGGATCGAAAAGGATTAATCGGTCAGGCCGAGATGCACAAAGAGGTTTTGGAGGTTTAAGTCTATGACGAATCGGGAACTCTGAGTGCTCCTCACACAGAGTGGTTCGAATCTGACTTGATCAAACTTTGTGATGTAGCACGAATAGAGTTTGAGACTAGAAAAACATAGATAGCTAGAGGGAGTTGTTAGGCATTCTTCTCCATCCATTTGGCAAAAGAGAAGGAGCCAAACAATCAAAACAACAAATGGATGTCCTCGAATGAGTAAAATATGCAACCAACTTGCTCACACAATAAAATGGCAAATGAAATATGTGACAAAGCATGCACAAACACTCTAGCATCTATCAAGCAATTTGGCGATGACTAGGTCATATATATATATGAGTATATTGACTTAGGAGTCAAATGAGAATATTTGATCATAGGTCATACTCGTCGTTTAAGCATAAGTGGGGTTACCACTTTTACATAAAGCATTGTTGTGTTCACACCATTAGAGTTGCTTTAGCTCAATTGGTTAGAGCAAAGCTCCCCCTAGATGTGATATCCCCCCTAAGAGGGTTGAACTAACCTTGGGTTTTGTCAATGATGACTTCATGTAGGTGTTGAAGATGTAGATGCTCAATGTTGATGTAGATCATTTGGAGCAATCCTTTGGAGTGAGTTGCACTTTCAATACCTACACGGGTTAGTCCCACAAGGAACAAACAAGGATATCCATAGACATAGAGTGATGCATACACAAGATGATGTCCATAAAAGCATTAGGTTACCTTGTCCCTTGTCTTACCAACAAGAGGGTTTGTGACTCCTTGAACTAGTGCAGGATATGGAAGTTGTTTGCACTTGTCCTTGCCAAAATGATAAGAGTGAAGTATGTTGGCGGAGTCACCCTCAAGAACTCTCTAGTTCTTCTTCTTTTGGATCCACACCATCTTGATGGGAACCCTTGGAGTTGTAGTTGTACTTGATGAAGTAGAACTTGATGTGGTATTTGGTAAGTATCTGCATATGAAGTTTTTCCAATCCATAACATCTTATCAAAAGCCGGTTTACTGATGCTTTACCATGACAGGGACCCGCATTACTCATCTGGGCTCCGATATGCGGATGAAGCTTAAAGCGGCCTATACTTTGATAGAAGGGACAATTGCATTTTTACCCCTAGTTGGTTCCTACCCACGGGTTTTGCCCTTACTTTTCGAGCTTGCTCAGTTTTGCCCTTACTTTTTCCATCGAGGTCCCTCGAATGCCCTTTGACCGTTTGACCAAAACTTTGAAAATTCATAACTAATTCATATGAACTTAGAAAAATGCAAATAAGATATCAAAATGTTCAGATAAACATTACCCTTATGTGCATATCATTTGCATTTAGGACAAAAGCACCCTTTAAACTACCTGAGGTGATTAATGCTATTAACATTATTAAAAATAAAAAGGTATAAAAAATATTTTTTTCATGAATAAAAATTACATGCAAATGTAGGTGATGTTTTCTGAACATCCAGATATCTTATTTGCATTTTTCTGAGTTCGTATCATCTTGTTAAGAATGTTCTAACGACTTTGAACATTATTTGGAAACTTCATAACAAGTTGATATAAACTCAGAAAAATGCAAATAAGATATCAGGATGTTCAGAAAACATCACCTACATTTGCATGTAATTTTTATTCACGAAAAAATATTGTTTATACCTTTTTATTTTTAATAATGTTAATAACATTAATTACCTCACGTAGTTTAAAGGGTGATTTTGTCCTGAATGCAAATGATATGCACATAAATGTAATGTTTATCTGGACATTTTGATATCTTATTTGCATTTTTCTGAGTTCATATGAATTAGTTATGATTTTTCAAAGTTTTGGTCAAATGGTCAAAGGGCATTCGAGGGACCTCGACGGAAAAAGTAAGGGCAAAACTAAGCAAACTAGAAAAGTAAGGGCAAAACCCATGGGTAGGAACCAACTAGGGGTAAAAATGCAATTGTCCCTTGATAGAACAATTGTATTCTGGATCCCAGCGAGCCATTTGTACTGTAGCTTATAACAAGCCTCCGCCAACGCTGATCAAAGAAACCATCGAAAAGCTGGCCATGCTACCTGCCCGGTTGGATGAACTGAAGAGATCAGCCGCAAGGTCAGGTGCACTGATCGCGCTAATCCGGGCCAAGGCGTGGATTCCAGATCTTGAACCGGCAGATATTGGCCAAGGCTACCCCAACATGAAGGAAGATGGCACCAACTTCAACAACGATGATCTTTGAAGGCTGACAAAGGAGATGTGGCCTATAGCAACCAAATTGGCGGATGCCATAGATCTATCTCATTTTCAACTGGTTTACGATGCTGAAGAGAAAAGACAACCCATGCTGATTCATAATGTAGAAGATCTTGTGCCGCCAATCCGTAAGCATACTTACGCTCCTGACATTGACCCTTCCACCCTTATTCATGAAGAAGCCGTTTTTCAAGCCTTAACTAGAATCGATTGGTCAACGATTGATTTCCAGCAAATGGGTAGAGATGAAGAGAATGTGACCGCTCAAGATGACCCTCAATCATCAAGCCGTCTAGATGAGGAATCATAAACCGGAGGCCGGTTTATCAGTTGCAATCTGCCACTCTTTAAAACAATTATTCAATTTGGGCTATTTAAAGCGCCTTGTAATAGGATAGCATGAACACCTTATCTGACATGCCATCGAGCATGTTTGTTTTGCTTGTTACTGAAAACTTGCCATGCCTTTGGGGGTTATGATATGCATAGTCCATTATGGCTTTTGTTCCTGCATATAAAAACTTGAAAGTATCCTAGTGGTTTACCACTGGACGGGTCATAATGCCCAAAAAATATATACATAACTTGGATGGATAACTAAGATTGTAATAACCAGATATAAAAATAGATAATACCTGGGATATACCTCGTTGGCTGACCCACTGTTTGTATAGTAAGGGTGAAAAACACCAATCTGGAGTGTTAATGAATCCTTGCCCTCTTGCCGGTTCATATAAAGACCATACCGACCTATAATAGCCACCGATTTGTTCATATAATGCTGGTGACATCTAGTCAAAACTAGACCGGAGCAACTTACTGTCGGATTAAAACTGATCATGTACTGACAACTGAGCGTTGAAAGCCACACCGGGTTGTAATAAACACCGGTTTATCAGAAAATATTCATAAATCCCTTATCCAAAGATTGTAAAACAGCAAATATAAAAGAAATATGCAAGGCTTTTCATGGGCTGCCAGGCCCTAAATTGAGACTTTTCATGGGGTGCTAGGCCGCTGAGTTAAACCATTTTGCAAAGCCTTTTAAGACGGACCTCAATCTTTAACCAATCACCGTTTTAACTTTGACAAGTTCAGGGTCTATGAGATTGACTTGTCAAACGTTCGATGGGTCATACCAGGTTTACCTGGACTGAGTGGCTTACTTAAAGAGGCAGGATAACCCGGGGTTTTAGGTGAATACACCTGGCTTCCGAGCCTGGCTTGATAGCCTATTACAAGGGTGCAAGCTTGTTGTTCTTTGAGAAGCAAGGAGCCCCCAAGTAATATTTGAGCTATGCTCAATGGTTACCTATGTTTGAGTTGCGCTTTATGCAATAGACTCTCTTTGGTTCCACATAATTTCCTTTTGGCTTTAAGCCTATCAAAAGGTGTAGCTATGGTGTAAATACAACCAAGCCCCCTAGTGATCTCCCTTTTTGGTTTTAAACCGATCAAGAGGTGTAGCTATGATTCGAATACGACCAAGCCCCCTGGTGACTTCCTTTATATCTATGTGGCTTTATAGGCTGGTTTAATAGAACTCCTCTTTAAAAGTAGAAGCCCTTATGGAACCACACATGATGTAAAAAAGAACAGAGACCCCGCTTTAGCTGAGGCTCCGGTTTATTATATAATATATACATTGTCATAAGTATGTACATAAGAAGAGCCTGTGGCTCAAGTATAGTAAGGCCGAAGAAGAGCTATATTCCATGGCCGCTGAGTCTCCTCCTCTGATTTGCATGAGTCTTTGTGCTCTCCAACATCGATAAGGTAGTATGACCTGTTGTGCAGGTTTTTGCTGACCACAAGAGGTCCTTCCCAAGGCGGGGATAACTTGTGCATGTCAGTCTGATCCTGGATAAGCCGGAGCACCAGATCGCCTTCTTGAAAAGTTCTGGTCTTAACCCGGCGGCTATGATAACGTCGGAGATCTTGTTGATAAATTGCCGACCGCGCTGCTGCTAGATCATGCTCCTCATCTAACAGGTCCAGTGAGTCCCGACGTGCCTTCTCATTGTCAGCTTCAACGTAAGCCGCCACACGGGGTGAATCATGACGGATGTCACTAGGGAGAACCGCCTCTGCTCCGTAAACCATGAAGAAAGGCGTGTAACCCGTAGATCTGTTTGGTGTGGTGTTGATACTCCATAGCAAAGAAGGTAACTCCTCCACCCAACAACCCGACGTCCGCTTTGAAGGAACCATAAGCCGGGGTTTGATACCTCTCAAAATTTCTTGATTTGCCCTCTCTGCTTGACCATTAGACTGGGGGTGAGCTACTGACGCTACATTGAGCCGGATGTGCTCACGTTGACAAAATTCCTCCATATCACCCTTGGACAGATTAGTACCATTATCAGTTATAATACTGTGTGGAAAACCAAACCGGAATATCACCTTCTTGATGAATTGAACCACCGTCGCTGCATCACACTTACTGACTGGCTATGCTTCTACGCAGTTGGTAAACTTGTCAACTGTTACTAACAGGTGGGTCTTTTGTCCTTGGATCTCTTAAAGGGTCCAACCATATCGAGCCCCCAAGTTGCAAACGGCCAAGTGATTGGAATCATTCTCAGCTCCTGGGCCGGAACATGGGCGCGGCGTGCAAACTTCTGACAACCGTCACACCTCTTTACTAAATCCTCAGCATCATCATGAGCCGTCAACCAATAGAAACCGTGATGAAAAGCCTTAGCCACCAAGGGTTTTGAACCGGTGTGGTGACCACAATCTCCTTCATGGATTTCTCGCAAAATCTCACAACCCTCTTGAGGAGATACACAATGCTGAATTGCTCCTGTGACGCTATAATGATGTAACTCCCCATTGACAATGGTCATTGACTTGGATCGCCGGATTATCTGCCGGGCCAAGGTTTCATCATCTGGTAACTCGCCCCGGTTAATGTAAACCAAGTACAAGACTGTCCAATCCGGTATGACATGCAAAGCCGCCACCAACTGGGCCTCTGGGTCAGGAATAGCCAACTCCTCCTTTGTGGGTATCTTGACCGACTAATTATGAAGTACGTCGAGGAAGACATTAGGTGGCACCGGTTTACGCTGAGAGCCTAGACGACTTAAAGTGTCCGCCGCTTCATTCTACTGCCGGTCTATATGGTCAACTTGATAGCCCTTGAAATGACCAGCCACTATGTCCACCTCTCGTCGATATGCAGCCATAAGTGGGTCCTTAGAATCCCAAGTGACAGATACCTATTGAGCCACCAGGTCCGAGTCACCGAAGCACTTAACCCGGCTTAAGTTCATCTCCTTAGCCATCCAAAGACCGTGGAGTAAGGCCTCATACTCAGCTACATTGTTAATGCAAGGGAACATTAAGCGAAGAACATAACAAAACTTGTCACCTCGTGGGGAAGTTAATATGACTCCAGCCCCCGAGCCCTCCAATTGCCTGGACCCATCAAAGTGAATAGTCCAATAAGTGTTGTCTGGCTTTTCCTCTGGTGCCTGCAACTCTGTCCAATCATTGATGAAGTCCACGAGTGCTTGAGATTTGATCGCTGTGCGAGGTGTATACTTGAGCCCATGAGGTCCAAGCTCAATAGCCCACTTGGCAATCTGGCCAGTCACCTCTTTGTTTTGGATGATATCTCCCAAAGGGGCTAAACTAACCACTGTGATAGGATGACCCTGAAAATAGTGCTTGAGCTTCCGGCTTGCCATAAAAACTCCATACACCAGCTTGTGCCAATGTGGATACCTCTGCTTTGATTCGATAAGCACCTCACTAATATAATAAACCGGCCGTTGAACCGGATACTCCTTTACAGCCTCCTTGCGCTCCACAACAATAGCCACACTGACAGCCCGTGCATTAGCAGCCACATATAGTAGTAAAGGCTCTTTATCGACCGGAGCCGCAAGGACAGGCGGTTCAGCTAACTGTCTCTTCAAATCCTCAAACGCTTTATCAGCCGCGTCACTCCAGACAAAGTCATCCGTTCTTTTTAACATCTGATATAAAGGGATAGCTTTCTCTCCAAGACGACTGATAAACCGGCTCAAAGCTGCAATCCGTCCTGCTAAACGTTGAACGTCATTGATACACGTCGGTTTAGCCAGGGACGTGATAGCTGAATTTTTTCCGGATTAGCCTCAATGCCCCTGTTAGACACCAGAAAACCCAAGAGCTTGCCTGTCGGAACACCAAAGACACATTTGTCCGGATTAAGCATCATCTTATAAACCTGGAGGTTGTCAAAAGTCTCCCTTAAGTCATCTGTCAATGTTTCCTCCTTCCTGGACTTCACCACAATATCATCCACATATGCATGAACATTGCGCCCCATCTGCTTAGGAAGACAATTCTGAACACATCGCTGATAAGTTGCCTGGTCACTCTTGAGCCCAAAGGGCATAGAGACATAGCAGAAGGCTCCAAAGGGAGTTATAAAAGCTGTCTTCTCCTGGTCCTTAACTGCCATTTTGATCTGATGATAACCAGAATAAGCATCCAGAAAACACAAATGGTCACAACCTGCCGTAGCATCAATAATCTAATCAATACGAGGGAGGGCAAAGGGATCAGCTGGACAAGCCTTGTTCAAGTCTGTGTAGTCCACACACATACGCCAAGTGCCATTTTTCTTAAGGACCAGCACTGGATTAGCCAGCCACTCTAGGTGAAAGACCTCCACGATAAACCCTGCGGCCAACAGCCGAGCTACCTCCTCACCAATAGCCTTACACCTTTCTTGCCTGACCGGTTTAAACTTAGGATCTATATTAAGTGTGTGCTCAGCGAGTTCCTTCGGTACACCTGGCATGTCAGAAGGCTTCCATGCAAAGATATCCCGGTTCTCAGGGATGAACTCGATGAGCGCGCTTTCCTATTTGGGATCCAGGTTAGCACTGATGCTGAACTGCTTGGATGAATCGCTAGGAACAAAATCAACCATCTTAGTGTCTGTAGCCGATTTAAACTTCAACACCGGATCATGCTCTGTAGTTGGTTTTTTCAAAGAAGTCATGTCGGCCGGATCAACCTTGTCTTTATAAAACTTCCGCTCCTCTGTGGTACAAACCGACTCAGCATAAGCCGCATCACCCTCTTCACATTCCAAAGAAATCTTCCTGCTCCCATGTACTATGATGGTCCCTTTATGACCCGGCATCTTAAGCTGTAGATAAACATAACACAGCCTTGCCATGAACTTGGCATAAGCCGGTCGTCCAAACAGGGCGTGATACAGACTCTTGATTTTCACCACCTCAAAAGTCAACGTTTCTGACCTTGAGTCATGATCATCTCCAAAGCCACCTCTAGGGCTATCTTGCCCACTGGATATGCAGACTTACCAGGCACCACACCGTGAAAATGGTGTTCGACGGTTTAAGATTCTTATCTGTCAATCCCATACGACGGAAGGTATCATAGTAAAGGATGTTGATACTACTTCCACCATCCATAAGCACCTTGGTGAACTTATACCCCCCAACTTGAGGTGCCACCACTAAGGCCAGATGACCCGGATTATCAACCCGGGGTGGGTGATCCTCACGACTCCATAAAATTGGTTGCTCAGACCAGCACAAATACTGAGGCACTACCGGTTCAACAAAGTTCATGACCCTCTTGTGAAGCTTCTGATCACGCTTGCACAAGCTAGTGGTGAAGACATGATACTGCCCACTATTCAACTGCTTCGGATTGCTCTGATAACCCGACTGCTGCTGCTCTGATTCCCCTCATGGTTGTAACCTCCCTGATTGCCATGATTACCTTGATTACCATGTCCGGTCTGATTGCCTTGGAATCCTGAACCGGATCTGCCACCTCCATAACCCGGCCCATGAAAACCGCCTCTTGAACCGCCGGGCGGGCCATTGTCATATTGAAACATATTGGAATTCTTGAACTCCCGCATGATGAAACAATCCTTCCAAAGATGTGAAGCTGGCCTTTCCTTCGATCCGTGCTTTGGACAATGTTGATTTAGCAGACGCTCCAGATTGGGGCCCGACCCTCCGCCCCTCTGGGGCTGTTTACCCTTACGATGCTGACCGTTGTCCTGAGCATTGGTGTTAGCCACAAAGTCCAAACTATTGTCTGCCTTGCGCTTACCATTATTCCCATGACTTGCCGGATTGTGCTGCCGCCCCTTGGTATTGCCGTTCTTTTTCTCCTTCCCCGGTTTGTCATCCTCAGACTCAGGGTCTTTGGTACTATCTGAATTGGCATATTTCACCAAAGCAGCCATAAGGGTTGACATGTCATTGCAGTGATGTTTGAGCCTCCCTAGCTTCAGTTTTAATGGCATAAACCGGCAATTGCTCTCCAACGTCAAAACCGCTGTGTCCGCATTGATGCGGTCCGACGAATGTAGAATTGCTGAGACTCGCTTCACCCAATGAGTTGTAGACTCCCCATCTTCTTGAACACAAGCGGCCAGGTCGACAATCGACATGGGCTGCTTACAAGTATCTTTAAAATTCTAGATAAACCGGTGTTTTAACTCAGCCCATGACCCAACAGAGTTAGCAGGTAAGCTCTTTAACCAAGTACGAGCTGTCCCCTCCAACATCATGGTGAAGTATTTAGCACATACCGCTTCATCCACATCCAGCATCTCCATTGCCATCTCATAACTCTCAACCCATGACTCTGGTTGCAAATCGGTGGTGTAATTGGGCACCTTACGAGGGCCTTTAAACTCCTTGGGCAGTCATACATTACGCAACGCGGGGGTAAGACACGGCACCTCTAAAGAACTGAAGACCATGCCTGGCTCCACTGAAGCGGTAGGACGAACCGGAGTAGGTTGACGAGCTGCGTGCTGAGCTGCTAACTCGGCTTCTCGACGTGCACGACCATGATCCACCACATCCTGCGCATTAGCACCACCACCTGCCGGGTTATGCCCTCGCGGTGAGTTACGGTGACGTGCACTTCTTGACATGGCCGGTTCATCCTCAACGTGCCTGCTGTAGCTCCGACTCGGGCAGGGGGTGGAATGAATCCTCTCGCGACTATGCGAATAAGCCTGCTGCAGGTTTAAAGCTGTTTGAAGGATCTCTCTGGCCCGTCGTGTCTCAATCGCCACTGGTGACTCGCCGTCCATTGGGAGGGCTGCCAATCGTGAAGCGGCGGCCACAATGTTATCCAACAGGTTGGTGTAATGCCCCGGAGGCGTCGAAACGTACTATGGCACAATGTTGTTCTGACGAGGGGGGTTCATCGTGCGTGGCTGAACTGGCGCTCCTGTTCCCGGTGCCTCAGTCCGGTTTCCCACCGGCTGGTTACTGGTTCCTGCTCCTGGCGTGTTGAAGAGATTTGTTAGCTCATAACCCGGCGGGAGGTGCGACCGATATCTCCTCCTCATGACATCATCCGAGGCACTCTGATCTAGCCTAAGCCGGTAGGCCTGAGCTTCCAACTCGACCCGTTCTGTAGCCATCCTGGCGTTCTCTGCTGCCAGGTCCGCTTTAGCCTGACTTATCTGATCCTTCACCTTCGCAATCTCCGCATTGTGCTGATCTCGGGTTGCGGCGTCCACTTCGACTACCATCAATGTTGCCAAAGCGTCAAACAAATCAGGCAAAACCTAAGCCGGAGGTGGCGCAGAGCCCCTGCTCCCGCTAGCGTTGTTGTTGCTGAACCGGAGAGCATTGCCGCGGCGATAGAAGAGTGATGCGCTGGTTGTGTACCGGCCATGAAGACCGCGACCCGACTTGGCAGATCGAGGGGGGCCGGAATACTGTTACCATCGGAACCTCCACCAATCCGGCCGTCCTGCAGCTGATACATCGACTCAGTCTCTCCGGTTGAAGACTCGTCATCAGAACAGACAACGATTTCCCCATCGGATGCCGATCCATCCTCATATTCCGTTCCTTGGATGACACCTATGAAAACATGCCTTGCTGCGGGCTGAACCTGGGCAGGGCTTGCACGCTAAGCCGTCTTGATGATGTCGGTGCAGGTGTCCGGCTCAGGGCCCGGTTTGCCGATCTTGCCGATTAAGACGTGAATCCCACCAAAGGGGACCCGGTACCCGTATTCAATTGAACCGGCCTCGGGACCCCATCCCGCGTCGTCGATGTAGAGCTTGCCGCGACGACTCTTCGTCATCCGCCCACAGCGTATCCCTTGAGTCCTTCGAAGCTGCCCTTCAAGAACTCGAAACCATCGTGCGATAGCCCCACGGTGGGCACCAACTGTCGTGGGTTTGTCACGACAGATGTCCTCGTGAAAGGACTTAGTCGTGGAGCCATCGCTACGGGTTAGCTTAAAGGGGTTAAACCGGACAAGGGACACGAGGGTTTTTATACTAGTTCGGCCCCTTCGATGAAGGTAAAAGCCTACGTCTAGTTGTGTTTGTATTGCTAGGGTTTTGATGACCAGGGAGCGAATCCGCTTTGCCTGGCTCTCGAGTTGTTGTGTGTTGTCCCTAAACCGCTGTCGGGTCGTCCCTTTATATACATAGGTTGACGCCCGCCGGTTTACAGAGTCCCGAGACCGGATCATAAATGTATCCGGCTCGGTCTCTATTCCTTACAATACAAGTTACATGAAAGAGTCGGTTTACATCTACAGGCTTTAACCCGCCTTTGGGCCATGGGCCTTCGTAAAGCGCCATCATCCTTATATTTTCATGGGCTTCTAATCTTCATAAAGTTAATCCGGCTACTCCTGGCCGGTTTACGTCCAGTAGTAATATCCCCAACAAAACTGGACATATGCTAACTACAAACAACCAAACGATCAAAAAACTTTAAAAGAGGCATATGCTAGCTATAACAGGCTTAACGACAAGCAAATATATGGATTCCTATCGGTATGTTTAAAACTGGATTGATGAAATGTACTGCATAGTAAATAATTGCACATATAGAGCATCACATTGTGAACAACTGAAATAAACAAGGCATACTGCAAACAACCAGATATAGCAATTAAAACTGGACATATTCTCACTACACTACAAAAGGGACTAGACAAAACAAATCATGGGTTTCCCCTGTGAAGAGGCACGGCAAAACAAATCATGGGTTTCCTCACTTGTCACAGATGGGCTCGTTCCCGTGGGAAGAGCACGGACCCTGGATGCGCTCCATGTTGTCGCAAATGGGCTCCTTCCCCTTGGAAGATCACGGCTGTAGGGTGCCCTCCCTGATGTCGCAGACGGGCCCTTTCCCCTTGGAAGGGCGGATGGGTTCTTTCCCCTTGGAAGAGCCATAGAGGGTGCCCTCCTCGTGGTCACCGTTGATGAGGTCTGACTTGGAAGCTGTGGATCCCAAGCCAGCGTTGTAGAACGTGTCCTTCAGAAATGATAAAAGGGGCTCGATGGCGATGTAGAATGGAAAATTGTTGACAGCGAGCCAGAGGAGATCAGTGGCAGGGCCATGGATGAGATCGATGGCGGTTGAACCCGAGGGGTTGGGGGTGTGCCACTTAACCTGTGACACAGCCCGCCTCAGGCCGTCGCTGTCGATGACCCCGATGTCATAGCGGGCGGCCGAGACATGCCAGCATACTCTAGCCCGCTGCTTGAGTGCCTGCCGCAAGTAATGGTCGTCAGCTTCCTCGGTGACGTCGGGCGAAGAGACCACTATACACCTCTTTTGGGCCAGTCACTCCTCAAGCTCCATGGGAAGCGTAGCCAGGCTTAGGTTGCGACGCTCTAGAGTGGGGAATGAGGATCTATGGGAAAGGGGGTGTTTGGCAGGTGTCATCTAGGAAACTCAGGGCGGCCTGGGTATGGAGATCGGTGGGTAAGATGCACGGGTAAACTGGCAGATGTTGACAATGGAGGCCTTGCGGCGGTGGCAGCGGTGGTGGGGACCTTGCTAGGGTTTTGAGCGAGGGAGGGCGTGTGTGTGCGTGCCCACGCCCGAGGAGGTTTTGGTGTGTGTGTGTGTGTGGAGGGGGGGGTGCGGGGTGTGTGAGGAAATGACGCGGGTACTGAAAATTTTACTACGCGGGATTTAAATGCCGGGCTATTGAAATTTTTGATGATAGTGCATCGCACACAGTCCAGAGATAACAACCGTGTGTTATGAAACAGAAAAACCCTCGAGGCGAGCTGATATTTTCTAGGGATGCAGGCGGGATTTGGAACAAGAAACATCGCACACGGTCCGGAGATAACAACCGTGTGTTATGAAACAGAAAAACCCTCGAGGCGGGCAGATATTTTTGAGAGGGGGAGCCTCGTGGATCCCAATGTACTGTGCGGATGTGTGCGTGACAGGTGCACCGGCATGGCACACGGTTAGTTTGAGTGAACCGTGTCTGTTGCATCATTCGACTTATCTAATGTTCGTAAATTTGGCGAAAAATGACAC
Source organism: Triticum dicoccoides (assembly GCF_002162155.2). Taxonomy (NCBI): domain Eukaryota; kingdom Viridiplantae; phylum Streptophyta; class Magnoliopsida; order Poales; family Poaceae; genus Triticum; species Triticum dicoccoides. The sequence goes on from NC_041388.1 coordinate 240,856,169, forward strand.
GGGAGAGGTTCAGAACACAAACACACTTGCATGTGGACCAAATTAATGTATCAAAAGGGTGGTTTGATTTTCAAATACCAAATGCAAATTCGATGTGGAACCTTTCTCGCAAAGCGCACGGTACTGCTTGCCCCCACCCCCTCGTGTCGGCACAAAGGGAATCCTAAGCTATGAATGCATGCCCCTCCCCTCAACCGAGGTTCACCCAGGAAAGTGCGAAGTAGCTCTAGCAGCCCCCCTCCTCCCTCGTGTCGGCACGAAGGGAATCCTAAGCTATGAATGCATGCCCCCCCAACCGAGGTTCATTCACCTAGCAAAGTGCAAAGTAGCTAGCAGTCCCCTCCCCCCTCC